>NC_090872.1:27969514-27974514 GCF_036669935.1 Montipora foliosa
TCAAACGCGACAAAAACGTAGGCAACTTTTTAGTTAGAAGCGCGCTCAAAACTAACGAGCAACCCGGCACTTAACACTAGCAGGATATCGGGACCTAAGCGATCTGTTAAGATCACCGATCGTTTCACATGTACCTCCGCAAATGTCATTTATTGCATAACCTGTACGTTATGCAATAAATTATACATCGGTGAGACAGGTAGACGACTAGGTGACCGATTCCGCGGACACCTTCGCGATGTTGAGAAGAATGACAGGGATGCATCTAAGCCAGTCGCTCGCCATTTTAATCTGCCTAACCACTCCAAAAAACACATGGCTATCTGCGGCCTTTCCCTACATCTAGGTACGACGGAAAGCCGCAAGAATCTGGAACAAAAATTCATTTTTCAAATCGGCACCCTTAATCCTCACGGTATTAACAAACGCTTTTCATTTAACTAATATATTCCTATTTTTCACGTTGCCATGTTACCACCAATAGCGTAGCTCCTACTCTACTATAAAAACTACACGTAACCCATAATCCCTCGATTCGCTCTGACGAAGGGCTAACGCTCGAAACGTCAACTTTTAGAATCTCTGTACGGTGGCCAATTTACATTATCAACTCCGTTGACAAAACCAAATTTTTGTATACTACTTCCCCACCGACGCAGCATCACAGTTTCTTTAGAAACTACTCCTTCATTCATTTATTTATATTCAGTTATGTTGCCATGGCAACGGCATATACGTCAGCTCAACTATAAAAAAACCGAAGTTCGTGTTATTAACTTGCTTGCTACCATTTTTGGCGACCTAAGGATCAAGGGTTTTTGAGAAAAAGGTAAATGAAACATAGGTATCAAAAACTGTGTTCATTCACCTTAAGCCGCTTCAATTTGGAAAAGAACGCCATACATTGCTTTGTATTTTAAAGCTTTTTACAAATATTATTGGATTTCAATAACACCTGTTAAGATCTGCATATTCAAGAGGCGCGCAAAAATACCTTTCAATTAGTAGGCACCGTCCTTAAGACATACTGACATCTTTCACATTTCCATACCATATTTTAGTAGACAATAACAAGTGCTGGTCAATTCGTTTTAAGATTCCTGTCCTCCTGTTTTTTTACAGAGTTAACGTGTGCGATTTACGAGCCACCAGAAAATGGGGCACTGGTCCTCAATTATTTTGGTTCCGACCCATTGTGCCAAGTTCAGTGCAAGAGAGGATATGACTTTGTGACCGTTCCTCCACAGCTATACATTTGCGCCACAGGAGTGTGGCAATTTACCGATTTTTTCGGTACTGCAGATACATCTCTTCCTTGGCCGGATTGTGCAGGTAAGTATTATATGTTCTATTATTATATGGCTAGTGTTTCTGGCCGATATTTAACAATTATTCGCCGAAGGCGAAGTGATTATCGGTGAATATTCACCGAGACGAAGTTGAGGTGAATATTCACCGATAATCACTGAGCCTGAGGCGAATAATTGTTTTAGTATAAATACACAGGTGATTATTTCAAAAAAGGGAAAAAAAAAACATTTCAACGCGAAATCATCTTCACTTACAGTGGCAGCGGTTGGTTTAGTTGCCCACTGTGCGTTCAGGGACTGGCCAACCTTCAGGGTCTCTAAATAATTGAACAGAAATTGCTGTCCTTTGTAATGACATCTGCAAATGGTTACTCTCTATTCTTCTCGGCCAAGGCCTAGGGACCGTCTTACAACCCTTCGATGTTATTGTTCATACACTGTGGGACGTAAAAGAACCCACTCACTATTCGCAATGAGCAGGGCATGAAGTTCCCGGGGTTGTGGTCTGTCCTCTGTGGTGTATCATGGTTGGGAGGGTAAACGCCCTGTGTAAGGGACTCCGTGTCCCACTGTTGACTCTCCCTAGAGAATCCCTCTTTAATTTATGTTGTATAAATGAAAACGAAAAGATATAATGGTATTCGACTTGAGGCGTATGGAATTAGTTCCTTTTCTACCTTCGCTTCTAGGCTATGAAACGCGTTGCCCTTAGATACTAGACAGTCATCATCCTTGCATTTTTAAAATCTAAACTCGGCTAAGAATTTCCTTTTCAGCAAGCTATTTTTGTTAACTCTCCTTTATTTCATCTATTTGTCTACTTATTTCGTTTTTATTCGGTCATAATCATATGAATATTAATTACGTGATTAATAATATACATGAAAAAATTACTACATTCTGATTGGCTCAGAGCAGCGCAGTTCAAGTGTAACACAGTGCAAAAAGTGTAACAACAGTGCAAATTACACAATGAAATTCTGGGTTATGATTGGTGGAAAGACAATAGCAAATTTTCTAAGCCAATGATATCACGTAAAACGATGACGAAGTTTTGTGCGGAAACTTAGAAAAAGGTTTTCTCGAAAAAATGGCTGCAACTCTGGCCACTGACGATACAATAGAGCAATTGCAAAATGGTGCAAAAAACATCAAGACCAGCAAAAGTACGTCGTTTTGGTTAAGTGTGTGGAAGACGTGGTGCGAAGAAAAGAGCATAGCTTTGGAAATCGAGGAACACGAACCGGCTGAACTGGAATTCGTAAAGTCCACTGAAGGGCAGACCAAAACCTGACAAGGAGGCTTGCATACAAAGCTCCGCGACTTTGAGCCACGAATGTTTGCCGTTCGTGGAGAAAGATTCCCAGTGGCTCTTTTTAAGCGCTTTGTGAGTCGCCGACTTCAAAAACTGAAAACAGAAAGCCAAATGACAACGTCTGGTTTAAAGTACAACCAATGGGAGAAAACAAAATAAATGACATGACGAAGGGCGGGACCGTTCCACCTTACAATAAAATAAAATGCACAGAGGCGACCAGACTATGGTGAGCAAGGGTAAAATGTGGGTCTTTGACTCGGGTTGCATCACGCAGCTACAGATAGAGTCAAATATCAACTGACAGCATAGCTCATAACTGCATCGCGCAGTCATATCTGAGATGCGGCCAACCGACCACCCAAGTGAATGTGAGAATGAAATGTAGAACCCATTGGAGGCTCGGAGTTCCCAATGGGTTCTACATTTCATTTCATAGAGTGAGTTTCATTCGAATGTCGTAAAACCAAAACGAGAGTAATTACTTTGGCCAATCAAAAAGGACGGAGACAATCTTGTAAACCAATCAAAACTCGAAGTAATTACACGTAGCGGACACAAAGCGGGGGAAAATGTGCACGCGCGAGCCTTGATTGGTTTTGGTTTCACTTATGATTGGTTGAAAAAGTGGCGCGAGAACTTTGAACCAATCACTGAGTGAAGTAATCATAAAACAAAACAATTTGCTAATTACTTTCGACACTGAATTGAAAACCGCTCTATATGTAAAACTGTTTTAGATAGTTTAATCAAAGCTATCTTTTTTTCGTTTTTTAGTAGAGGTAATCGCATGGGGCCGAGTAAATTAAAATTAAGGATTAATATTACGCGGGTTTTCAGAAGTTGCTGAAATTGCCCAAGTAGCGCATCGACGAGGGAAATTTCAGCAACTTCTGAAAACACAAGTGATATTAATCCTTAATTTTACGAGGACCCGTTGCGATTACTTGTTAATATCATACAGGGCAAAAATTTTCTTAACATTGTTGATGCACCTCGAAAAACAATCAGCCAAGCGGAGTAAAATACTGGCGTTCGCTCGCAGGCAAAGCAAACAAACAGACAAACAAGTCAACTACTTCTTTACGTCCAAAACGAGTACGGATGATTGCTATTTATATCCACTCGAGAGAAAAATTAGAATTTCATTCCTAAACAAAAGCAACAACGATTTAACCAAATGTTAAGCTTTAATCTATTTAATTCACCTGTGCTTTTGAGATGAAAATAAGAATCCACTTAAACACATGCATCCGTACAAAAAGCAAATGATTTGTCCACACAAAGAACTTCTTCCACCAAGTTTGAGCTACTCGTTCCTCCCATCAATAGCAAAATGTTCTGTGACTTTTTTGGCGAGCTGCAAGATACCTGGTAAAAACGTGAAAGCCCTTGACGCGTTGATTCAACCTCACAATCCCGCTACGCCGGGCACCATGCAAGTCGATCCTAGTTTTAAGCTTTTCGTGAGAAAAATATTTGGCTCTTACTCTTATCACTCCAAAATTCACCTTCCGGAGTATCTAGTTCTTGATCCTTTATGGCATTTTAGCGAATGCAACGCGAATATATTAAAAGACATCCTTCGAAGCAGACGAAGTTGTTTTGCTGAAAGTGAAGAAACCAACTGAACGTGGAAGCGATGCGTTCAGCCAAATCAGGAGCGAGTATTTTTGGCGGTCGACCAATCGTGAGCGAGTAATTTTGCTCTCTTCACAAGCAAAATTAAGAAAAAAAAAAACCTTCTTCATTGACCAATCAGCATTCAGTAATTTTGCTCTCTATGTTATTAAGAA
This sequence comes from Montipora foliosa, assembly GCF_036669935.1. Lineage (NCBI taxonomy): Eukaryota > Metazoa > Cnidaria > Anthozoa > Scleractinia > Acroporidae > Montipora > Montipora foliosa. The sequence continues at coordinate 27,973,936 of NC_090872.1, forward strand.
CGAAAATGCGACGATTCGCCATAAAAGCAACCACGAAACAAATGGAGGGAAAAAGTGAGCGTTCCTTCGAATGTTTTTTTCCTCAAAGTCATTAATAACTCATTGTGCAAGTCCACCAATCACAGAACGTAAACCACATCACACGGGTGCGTTCTCACACCCACTGAAAAGCTTGAAATTTGAGAACAGTACCCCAAGATGAGAGGTTTAGGTTCACAGTTCAACCCGGTTGAAATTCACGAATGAACGAATGTGACATAGAAAGCCAACGGTTAAAACCCTCACCATCTGGCGTGATCTAAGATTGAAACAGGGTCCTTTTATAGCGGAGCTCCGCACGCGCAGAGCACCATGGGTAAGAAAATATGGCAACCCATCTATGCGAGAAAATTTGGTTTTGGGACCGTACGACCGCGTACGTCCACCCCTCCCTGTATGCTAATGTGAAACACTGTGGTGCTACCCGAGGTTTTTGGCGCGAACATCTTTGATATTGCACATCCATGTTATGGTTATTTGACACCTGTCAAAACACAGTATAACGTGGCAATACCGTGGACTCAAGTTTAGAGCTCATCG
>NC_090872.1:27979514-27992014 GCF_036669935.1 Montipora foliosa
GAACGTGGTGGGTGGAATTAATGTGTCAAGATTCCAAACAAGGCGTTGATGGTGTCGCCGGATGGTGGTGATAATTTTTAAATGATCCCACGCAATTGGTACTGAAGCATGTTGCGAAAGGCAGATTTTCCGTTTTGCTAAGAAAAAGTGCTCTTTTTGGCAATCACGTAATCTTAAAATGTTAAAAGGTATGGCCAGGACCTTCAAAAATCTTGTGATTTTCCTCTGCTGTCCACAGGTAGAAAAATCATTTGACCTGATTGCAATAATCATATGGAAATAGCTCTTCGCACGGAAAGAAAAAATTATCAGTCCTTAAAACAATACACCGAGAGGGGGAGAGTTGAGTTACTGCAAAAAAGCAAATCCACAACATGATTAGGGACCTGTCATTTATTGGAGGATGGGGTAAATTATTTCTTTAACCAGGTGCAGTTTTTGTATGCCCTCCCCCAAATTCTTGAAGAAATACCTGTAACCCTCCCCTCGTGTGATTTAAAAAAGTTATGACCCTCGCCGCGCTAAAAGACATCATAGGAATTTTTAAGCGAGATCAAACTCTACCTTGTTCCGTTTATAACAGAAAACGCACATTCACATGAGCTGAATTTTTTATACTGTTCCAACATTAATGTGTGTTAAAATATCAGTTAGTGTTATGACTGATTTTATTTCAGAAAATTGTTTTAGTTGGTTCTCACAGAAAAATAAATCATTTTACTGACTGTTTATTACAGCAGTTACCAGCTGCAGTCACACGCACCCCTCAACGACTTTTTTTTATCATGTTTTGAAACTACATTTGGGTGGACTTCAATCAAATGTCTCCATGACGAATTCGACTGCCACCAAGTGAACTTGACTATTGTCATTTATATAATAACCAAATCAATGCACGCGCTCTGATTGGTCAATCAGCTATGTTTTATTGTGTCAGTAAACTCACGGAAAATTCGCGCGTCTTCTGAAATATTATATAAAAGCAATAGATCACAGGTTTTTATGGTTTATAGGCATGATAAACCACTAGGGATGTTGGAAGAACACGAGAAGAATTCGTAAAACCATAGAAACTTGTGGTCTATTGCTTAAAGAAACATTTGATTGACGTTCACTCAAATTTAGTTTCGAATTGTTTTTAAATAAGTCGTTGAGAGGCGCGTGTGACTGGTAACCGCTGTAAATTATAAGAATGTTTATAAAATACTTAGGATAATACACGCACTCTCTTTGGTCGATAGCTGTGTTTAGATGAGAGTATGTAAACACGGCTGTGACACCACACGAATTTTGATTGGTTATGTGTTGTCAGACGCGCGATTTGATTGGCTGGTAGGTAATATGAGCGAGTATCAAGAAAATCTGTTTCAATCAAGAAGTAAAAAACCAGCATTTTCCTTCATTTGTCGAATTATGTTTGATATAGGACTTTTTCGGTAAAATCCATGTTTACATAGGGGGAGTTGGGAGAATTTCGACAGTTTCGAATTCTCCCAACTCCCCTTCGTGTTTAAATGAGGTTATGTAAACATGGAAGAAGTCCGCTATGGCTTAAATAGATACTAAAGTTTTGTTTGTGCGACCGAAATGTAGGTTTAAGCTTAAAAGTTGTTTCATCTCTTCATTTGTGGTCTATACTTATTAAAGTTAAATATGCTTACTGTGTTTATTTATTTGTTGTCTTATTTATTATTTTAAGTAGACAGAACCTTTTTTACAAAAAAAAGGTTGGCCCTCTCCTAAGCCCTGCTTAGTTTTTTGATGTCTGTTCACATTTTGGCATTTAATGACCCTCCCCCCTTTGCACCAACCTTCCCCCTCCTCTAATAAACGACAGGTCCCGTATCACAGGATGTGGAGTAAGTCTAAAATTACAGTTATCGAAATATAAAATAAGTACTGAAATTTCTGAAATTTTAACTGTTTTTGTAAACCGTAGATTTTGAAACAAGATCGATTAAACTAGCACTTTCTTCCCCAAATGTTTTAGGCATCTGAAATGAACTTGTCTCATACATTGCACAACAACTGAATGTTATAGAGTTTAAGATTGCCTCCGATAACCCAAAATGGCACGTTCCACCCAAAGTGTTTTTATTATACTCTACAGCTTTTGTTGCATCAGCTAAATCAAACAATAGTATGTCATTGGTTTTAAGAGCTATACCGGAAACTCGTGCTTCGTATTTCGTGAGGAACACCTCGAAACCATACAATTTTCATCTGCATATTGGAGTTTGGAACCCCTAGTGAAACACTCCACTCTTTTTTAATATTTTAGTTAATGCTCGGGCAAACGGCTTCAAATTTAAAATTTGCTTCAACATCCGTTTGATTTTGTTGAATGATGCTGAACGATATGTATGGGTTATTGACCAAGCGTGAGGTCAAGATGACTGGATATTGGCCAAGTTCTTTTTTTGCGTGTTTATGGACCGAGACGAAGTCGAGGTCCATAAACACGCAAAAAAAGAACGAGGCTAATATCCAGTCATCTTGACCGAACAATCTTGGTCAATAAAGGATTTATTATATGACTTAAAACACCAAAAAATGATCTTTGATCTTGCGGGACCAAGCGAGAAATCCCGAGCGGGCAGTATCGCTCCATCTTGCCCGCTCGGGTAGCCAATCAGAGCGCGCGATTTGGTTCATCTTGCCCGCTCACGGAGCTAGTCATATAATAATGAACGATATTGAACGATGTTGACTGCGGAGGTGGGTAGACGGTTTTAACACGTCATCAACATTTGATTCAACAAAGCTCGCGAGAGACCTTGTATTCAGTTCCAGGCTGCAGACGCCGTTGTTACTATAGATACGGACATGATACATCATTGAGAGACCGATTAGTGCGCATGCTTATATATCCAACAATGTTGAAAGAGAGGAGCAAACGGCTTCAAATTCATCCAACATTCGCGAAAACAAAAGAAATGTTGAATGGCGGTCGAAGCAAAGTTTAAACGCTTTTAAACTCATTCAACGTCGAATCAACTTCGATTCAACGTGCTTTAACACAACTGTTTCAAGTAAACATCACTGTTCAACAGAATCGAACGGATATTGAAGCAAATGTTGAAGGTGTTTGCCCAAGCCTCTTTAATGACTTCAATCAATCTTTTATTATTTATAATTCACACAAAACGCACCGAAACCAGTTGCAGTCCTGCAAATTAGGACGATTCTGTCTTTAGATCCAAAGGTTCTGTTTTTGTCAAAGTTATAATCTTTCATTTTTTCAAACAGTAACGAATACTCCTTGGCAACTGAAGATGGGACAACTCCCGGCCTTATTCTACTTCGATGGAGATTGTAACGACCCTAACACACAGGCTAAGATAAAAACAAGTTTTATTACTGTTGCTGGTTATGCTCGATTGTGCAGAAATGCTACTACCTGTTCACAGGACACCGTGCAAGTGTTTTGCGGGAATGTTACACAAGTAGCAAGAAGACGCCGGAGATCTACCGTTAGAGAGGTTTGTTTTGATGAGCTTTGAGGTAAGCCGTTTCTGATACGGCAAACGGGAAAAATGATCGCAGGTATTTGTCAAGCCCCACAATTATGGACAACAATCATTAAGACTCTTCTCAAAAATACCCACTTATCCTTTTTCCATACCAAGACACTGTAGCGTCACGCAAATCTTTCCTCCCCAAGATTGCGTGACGAGGCAAAAGAATGTCTGCGAAGGAAGCTAAAGAGGATAACCGAGCGGAGCTTTCCCTCAACATTTTTTGAGGAGAGAAGGGGATCCGCAACACAAAGATTTACTACGTGGGAATAACTGGTTTAGCTATGGAGAAGAAGTGTCTCAACAAATATTTTGTCCAGGATTGTAGGTTGCCTTGCTCCTTTGATTGGTTGCTTGATATCTAAACCGGTAATATTCTCGATTAATTATCCAACGTTATTGAACAGAAAAAGCTCGAGACGAGAACAAAGAGTTTTTACTGTTGCAGAGCCAGTCACATTTTTCATTGGCAGCACGTCAAGCAAAGAATATCACGCTTTTTTGCGAGAAGAGCTTTTCTATTCCTACGGTCTGTTTGCAGACCAAAATGGACAAGGAATCGCTTGTTAGGTGTTTTGTTCTGTTTTACGGAAAATTTAAACTGCTGGCAGTCCTTTTATGTGCGGTTTTGGGTTTCTTCGCTCATTATCGACTTACTGATCTAGAAAGGGACTATTAGCACTCAACGGAAAAAGTCTGTAGTATCGTGGAGCCCTACGGACTTGTCAAAAGACAGTAGTACTTGTTGTAAATTTTTTCCATCGCTGTGTTTCCATACCAACTTTTCTCTTACACTGCACTCTATAACATTTTTATGCATTTGCCATCGATCAATCAGAAACACAATACGAAAGGACTAAGTGATCCTCGCAGTTAACTGGGCAATTTAAGCAACTGTGACTTATAAAGTGACACCTGCTTAAATTGTCCAGTTAGATGTGATGATCACTCAGTTCTTTCGTCTAAAACCCGTACTTCAAATATACATTTCTTTCATTCATTCATTCAGTATAAATATAATAAGATACATGAATGCATTCCTCTTTAAAGGTCAGCATCAAGTATACTTACATCTTTCCTGAAAACAACATCACGGAAGGATTAAGCGGCCAGGCAGCTAGGGATGCGTTTTATCGGGCAAAGGTTAAAGCCAACGAAACCAGGACCGAGATTTACAACAATTTAAACAACGTCAACTGGCACGACTTTCAAGCTTCCTCCGGACTGGAACTTGTCGACTATAATGTTGACAATTTCAACCTTGCCCCAGTTGATGCTTATTGCTCAAATTTCGGAGCAGTAGTGCGAAAATGTGACGAAACCGATTTGAATTGTTTTGGTAAAGAATCTTGCCCTTGTAATAAGAAGGAAGGAAACGTTACTAGATGCAGTAAGTGTATCCATATGAATAGCTAGCTTTAGGGTTGCGGGGGAAGAAATATAAAAATATATATTTAATACATTTTAAATATGGTCCCTTTTCGGGGTCAAAAAAGCCTGGGCCGTGCCCACATTGGTCTCTTTTAGAACACCCCCACCCTTTATATGCGAAGTCTCCGCCCTCCCCCCGGGATATATCTAGAAATCTATGTAATTAGATGGAAGGGTTACGTTTTTACAAACGTTGGCCGTGTAGCACTTATATGTGAACAGACTTATCTGATTAGAGTGTAATGTAAAGAGCTATGTTTCTACCCCATATGAACCATGTGAGCGTTAGCCCTACTGATGGAAATGGGCCCACACAAGGAAAGAAAGAAAAACTCTGACCAGGGTGGGAATAGCACTTTACATTACACTCTAATCAGTTAAGTCTGTTCACATATAAGTGCTAAACGGCCAACCTTTTGTAAAAACGTAACCCTTCCTTGTACTTGTACATGTTCATTGCCGTGACTTTAACATATTCAGTTCCCACGGCCTGCTTCCGTCTGACCTTATAGCTCAGTCGGTAGAGCAGCGGTGATCTAACCCGAAGGTCGTGGGTTCAATTCCCACCCTGGTCAGAGTTTTTCTCTGTCCTTGCGTGGGCCCATCTCTATCAGTAGGGCTAACGCTCGCATGGTTCATATGAGGTAGAAACATAGCACTTTACATTACACTGTAATCAGTTAAGTATGTAATTAGATGCACAGCTATTTCGATAAGCGTCACGAAGTGTCCCCTTACTCTTTTTCCCAACTTCAACATCACTCGTGTCTCTGAATACAGGCAACTATAACCACGAAGCAAGTAAAGATAAACATTAATTTGACCAAGTATATAACGCAAAGTCTTACACTGACCTCACCGAAATAGATAGCAAGTCTTACACTTTGTCTTGTGTATAGATAGACAATTCCTCCTGAAGGGATTATCGTGTGCCTTCCAACTCTGATGCATTAATGAAGCATGAGTCACGTGCCTGCTGATCGAAAACGTCGACTACACTTATAGAAGAGAATTTCTGAGGCGTCTGAATCATAATCCCGGACAGAAGAGTCTGGTGGATCGCGCTAACTTGTCGTGGCATTCGGGTCATAAACGATAAGACGATAGCGTGAAGGCCGAGTATCTACACCATTATGGTCGCGTGACTTGTATAGTGATTAGGGAACCTTCACAAATTTTGTCGCAGCTTAATTGGGAAAGTGTTAAAAGTCAATTAATATGGATACGAAACCTCACATGTTTTACGTTCGACAACTTGGCAGGTATATTGCGCTTTAACGTCGTGTTTCTTTATCTGTTACCCTTTTTAGAGTGCCTTGTGGCAAGTAATAACTCCTTTGATTATTCCACCATTACGCCAGTTTACCATAAGAGGTCAAGAGAACGCACAAAAGAAAAATGCGGTACTACACTGTTGTGTCCCGATTTGACCGGTTTAGAATGCAGCAAATACGAAAGGAAAGGGGCCTTTTCAATAAAAGGAATTGTTTTCAACACGATGCGAAGCCCGAGAATTTGGCTCGTCAGTTCGTTTATCCAATCAAAGAAAGGACATTTGAATGGTTTCGCCTGTGTTTGTTTCGTAATTTGCACGTGCCTTATTATGCAATCGATTCGATTCTCGGTCAATATAGGGAGAAGCCAAAATACTAGAAAATGGAGTAATAGTGGAATAATAAATCCCTTATGGAATCATGGTTTAACGTATAATACGTGCGGACCTTTTGCTTGTTGCTCGTATTTTTCCTCGCCCCTTCCGGGCTCGGAAAAATACTACGCAACTCGCAAAATATTCGGGCGATTATATGTTGAACCATTCAATAAGGTGTGTGTATTTATTCACCCACATATGATACACCAAATCAAGTACGAGGAAAGGGCACAAAAAGTTGCCAGTCGCTTACTTCCATGGTGATATATGTTGTTCACAGCTGAATGTCCCGTTGGAACCTATTACGACAGTGATGCAGATGACTGTCTGCTGTGTCCAGAGGGAACTTACAATCAGAAGGAAGGTGTTTTGCAATGTACACCTTGTCCTGAAGGGACATGGACCGTGGGAACCAGACAAGAGAACTTCACAGCTTGTACGGGTGAGTGTTTTTTAACGAAAGTTTTGGATTGCACCGGCAGTCTTAGCATCATTTCGTTTGCTCTTGGATTCACAACATGGGTTACAGTGAATCATTACAAGTCCCAGGCTTGGACGTTTCTACCGACTGGGAAAATCGCGCACTGACGGGAATACTGCGCACGCGCGTCCTCCATATATGTCAATTACTGAATATTTAACATGCAATTATTCTCCGAAGGCGAGGTGAAAAATTTTTTTTTAGCATAATTACATAGGTGATTATATAAGAAATATGCATTCTCTTTAAAACAATAGCCCATTTCCGAGTAGCTGCATGCCTCAGTTTCTGATGCACAAACATTCAATTGGAGATTAGTTTCGTATTCTTATGCAAATCACACTCATTTCCCTGACAATAATGAGCACCAAGACTCAGTTCGAAACCGAGAAAAATGGCAACTCGGAAATGGCCCATTACTTTCTTGGTATGTCATTTCGACAAAACGGCTTGCGGCCATTTTGACAAAACCGCTTAGGTGATTATTCCACCTGTGTAATTATACTAAAGCTGCATAATGGATTTAGTGTACTTTGCATGCACATAGCAATGTCTATAACAAGGTGTATCCTTAAGCTTAAGAACTGCATGTATCACTTTTCTGTAGTTAGTGGTCTGGTTAAGGTCACGGCTAAACAGTGACTTGGTGATGCGTGTGCCAAGTAAATGAAGCAATCCTCACTTGAGTCGCACATAGCTCGCAAGTGTCGCAGAATGAGAGATCGCCCTTCATGATGAATAGGTTATTTCTTCCATAAAAGGTTGAGTGGGAGGCAGGATCGAGAGTCTTATTGAATTGCATTGTGGGACTGTTTTTAGGACGATTCGTTTATGCAGTCGTTTACTTAATAATAATAATAATAATAATAATAATAATAATAATAATAATAATAATAATAAGAAGAAGAAGAAGAAGAAGAAGAAGAAGAAGAAAAAAAAGAAGAAGAAGAAGAATTATCACTTAATTTAAGTCTCAAGGTTATTTAGCCGAGTACGAGTGCTCTACTAATTGGGGAGACTACAAAGGAAATCAGGAGAGGGTTAGGGTTAAGGTTAGGAATACCCCCCCCCCCCCCAAAAAAAAAAAAAAAAAAAAAAAAAACCCTTGGAGCAGAGTAGAGAACCAACAAACTCAACCCATATATACGTGTCCAATCCAGGAATCGATCCCAGGCCACATTGGTGGGAGGCGATTGCTCTCATCTCTGCGCCAGCCCTGCTACTTATATTGTTAGGAGTAAACGTCGTATGTACCACGATCTCACTGACCTTTTGATCAAGTATTTTCGTTTTCCTGCTTGTCAAGCAAGCCATCGTTTTAAAATTGCCATTTTACAATATTCTGGTTGTTTAGGAAGTTCACATGGTGTATCGCTTTCTTGCAACTCGAGTTCTTGCTTCGCGCACGCAATGATGAAAATACTTCCCCAAAACACACCCACAATTCAATTGAACAAGGTTTTCGACCCTGTCTCCCACGCAACCTCAAAGTGGCAGATCTATTGGCATTTGCGCCATGATGGTTCCTTTCTTTTTACGTGTAGATGAATGTGGTCCTGGTTATTTCTCACCAACTGGCATAGCAAGGTGTTCCATGTGCCCAACTGGAACATATTCTTCAGGAGAGAGAAACAAAGCCTGCGAAATCTGTCCACGTGGAACTGTAACTGTAACCAACGCTGCAAAAGGAATTCAGGATTGTGGGAGTTAGTATATTTAGCCGTAAAATTAATTAATTATTTATCAAACTTATGACCAATCAGCGGGTACTATTTTTGTCACATGTACGTCTTTGTAAACCCCTAATATAAACCAACTGCTTTTCAGCTAATTAGTATTCATCAACTTTTGATGCAGATCCCTACTGTATTCAATTTATTGTGGTTTTTTTTTTTCACAAGTGCAATAAAATAATTCGCGTCCAATCTGTGAGGGAGTTTAGAATGGCAGTCTCCCGCTCATATTTTACCTACTAATTAAAGTTCTCCTGCCTCCTCTTCGAAGCGAGTATAAGTGCGAAATTTTTCTTATAAAAAGTAGTGTCCAGTCACAAGTAAAGTAAAACTAATTACCATCACAAAAACTTCGCACCAAGACTCGCTTTGAAGAGGAGGCAGACATGAACTCAGAAATGGCCTATTAGAAACGCGTCTCGCAATAGGTGGTTTGCAATATATAGAGACAAAGAAAACGCTGCAATGTACAATTGCTGGTGGAAGAACAAGCGAAGTTTAACTTAATGAGAGATCTTTTGTCTTCGTCCACCAACATGGTAGCGATGACGTAAACTGACAACCAACCATACATGGGGTATTTAACTTAAAAAGCGAACTTTCCAGGTAAAGTGCTACAATATGTTTGCAAAAAATGGAGATAATTTTCTTCATAATTTAGAATATTTCTTCATTTTACAAAGCTAATTCAATATTAGTGAAGTGCAAGAGTCACTGCGTCTTATCACACGCACAAAAAGTGGCACGGCACTCCAAATAGAGGCAAGGTACCGATATTTAGAGTGCCGAGCACACTTCCAGAGATGTGCATTCTCGGCACCCGGATAATTTCTGGCACGTGTTTAATATGCATTCTGTTTGTTCTGTCTACTGTCGAAAAATTTACCCTGCCGTTCCCGAAAAACATCAGTACGGTACCAAGATTTCGGATTGCGTGCCAGATTTTTGTGCGAGTGTAAAGCTGGCCTTATTTGCCCATCACAGGTAATCTCTCTCTCTCTCTCGCTTTCTCTCTCTCTCTCTTGTTTTTATTCACAGTGAAATGTGCCCCAGGGACGTATTCTGCCAATGGGGTTGAACCATGTTCCCCGTGTCCCGTGGGAACTTATCAAACGAGTCTTGGCCAAATCAGCTGCTTACCTTGCCCGGGTGTGAAATCAACTCATGGAACTGGCGCTAGTTCTGATTCCTTCTGCACTGGTAAAGTCCCTTTTGAAACCTGTTTTGCATCCTAACGTTATAGCAGCCTTAGTGATTGCTCTACGGTTAATGCACGGGTTGCTTACTTATTACTAAAATGTCGGAAATAAAAATAAAATAGTTCTTGTTTGAATTTACAGTTGAGCATGCCCGGTAGTTTCTTGCGGGAGCTAGCAGGTTTAAAACGGTTACCCCGATCGGACCAACACTCTTAAAATTAACCGAGAAGAAATTGCCGCTTTTATAATTTCATCTGCAAATGTTTAGACTTTCAAGTCTTCTCGGATAAGGACTGTGAACACTATGGGAACCCACACACTGACCCATGGTGTTAATATTTTGCATTATCTGTGATGGTAAAAAAGAAGTATTTTGTATGATGCGAGTGTTTCTTCAAGAGCGTTTGCAAGTATTTCCAACCAGCTATTTTATCCTAGCAGAAGTAATTAATATTCCTAGCCCCTCCCCTTCGCGAGTTTGTCAATCTCCCTACCACCTCGCTATTGCACGTTTTGTACTCGCTCCATGCTTTCCTCAATCTTGTCAATCCAATATGGCGACCGAATATACCCTGTACTCGCTCACTAAAATACGCCAGCTATGCAGACTAATAACGAACGTGCCTTAGTCAATCTTATGATTCAGATATTCAGGAATTTTGTTTTGCAGCGGTGGACACTTGTGTTTCAAACCCATGCATAAATGGAGGTGCTTGTGTGAACACTAAAGAATCGTACCGCTGTGATTGTCCACATGGATTCATTGGAGTCAACTGCCAGATCGAGATCAATGAGTGTCTTTCCTCACCTTGTTACGGACAGTCCACCTGTGTAGATAAGGTAAAAACCTAGGTCACGCAATAGTCGCACAGGCAGTCACGCAGCAACACAAGCAAATCGTCTAGTGTCCTCTGTACATAATGTATTATATGAAAAACAAAAGTGGGTCTCTACGTTGTTTAATTTGAGCGATTCTGTACGATTATTTGTTTTGTTCCCTGGCAATTGTTAGGAGCTCATCAATGCTTGATGAGTTCCTGCACTGGTTTGATACCCTAATCGGAAATAAACAAAAAAAGTTAAAAGATTAACAAAACGGAAAAAAGTGAGTGTTTTGGCGGGAAAAAATAAGAATTTGTTTAAAATGCCGAATAAACTTTATTTCAGCAACGTAGGTAGGAGTGCTGCCATGTCCCTGAACAGAATGCTTTCTTTAGAGATTGAGATTGATGCGAAAATAAATTAAAAGCAATTCTGTTGAAAAGAGTCTATTCTCTTGATACCCATTCTCATAATAATAATAATAATAATAATAATAATAATAATAATAATAATAATGATAATAATAATAATAATAATAATGATAATGATAATGATAATGATAATGATAATGATAATAATATTAATAATAATATTAATAATATTAATCATAATAAAAGGCACTGGGGTAGGACAGATTGGTGCCTCAGCCTACCACGGGAAATTGGACGGCCCCGCCCACCAGGGTCTGGGATGGCACATTTGGCAAGTGCCGGTAACCCCTTGCCACCCTCGTTAGGGTAACAACAAAAGGAAGGCAGGACTCTTTAAGCCTTGGTCGGCAACCTGCTTAGTGGTGGCTCCACAAACCAGAAGCCAATCTCACTTCTCGATGTGATGAATATTGACTATAATGAGAAATCTAACGGCGTGAATGAGCTACTCCGCACCGAGGAGTATCTCTCGCCCGGCAGGACCAGTGTGATGGACCAGATGCAAGTGGAGTGTTGAAGACAACAGAACAGCAATGGAATGTTACATCATGAGTAAGAGAGGGTACAGGCAGCGAATGTTGCAACTGTGGGAGAGTAAGGGAAAGTTCAACGTGTCTGAACACTGGAAGACCAAGTACGTACAATCAAACAAAACCAATGGTTTACGGACTTACCAGGGCGGCAAATAGCAATCACCAAACAAATCCCACTCTCGAGTACACGGAGAATATTGCCCTGCATGCCGACGCGATAACAGAACTGGACGAGACCGCTGGGGTAGAAGACCACTCAGCTAGAAGGGAATCTACTCCAGAATCCCTCCATGAAAATAATGACCAAGGTTTAGGCCTCTCTGAGGAGGAGATAGAATTGTACCACCGAATTTTGCAAGCGACAGCAATAGGTCAAGGTTACCTGCACTTCAGCAGTTCACGAAAAAGGCTATTCTGGCTGAAGTTAGGAAAGTAAATCATGTCTTGGAACAAATTACCTCTAATGACATCACAACAACCAATAACCTTCTGTATTCGGCAGCCACGGTAGTGACAGAAAACTTAGGAATGAACAAAAGACCTGGAAGCACACAAAAAAGCCAATGTGGAAGCTGCGGTTAGAAAATCAAATCAAAGTGCTCAGGGAAGACTTGAGTAGAATAGAGCAAATGAGAAAAGGCAAGCAGATAATAAAGCATCATTGGAAAAACCTGGAATAGACGCACAGGTTGCAAGAGAGA
>NC_090872.1:27997014-28002014 GCF_036669935.1 Montipora foliosa
GGTCGGAAACATTGTGCAGGACAATGCGTTGTCTTTACAAGATTACGCCAGTTTCGTTTTGTCTGTCAACAACCAAACGTTGTTTACTGGGTTGAAGGCGAACGATGGACAATGGCATCACGTGGCCGTCACGTGGGAAAGCGCTGAAGGCTCGTGGGTTGCTTACTTAGACGGTTTAAATATAAGATCATCAACTAGTACTGCTCCCTTTCAAAGAGGTGAAGTCATCACTGGCAATGGTTACTTGATCCTTGGACAGGAACAGGATACTCTGGGCGGTGGATTCAACACTGAAGAAAACTTCATTGGAGATATTAGTCAGATGAACGTATTTGATTACGTTTTGAGCGCTAATGATGTTTATAACCTCGTTTACAGCTGCGATTATGTCAAGGGAAACGTGGCAGCCTGGGCCGATTTCAGAGAGCGACTGTTTGGTGAATACCATGTGACAGACAAGGCGTATGTATGTGAATGTAAGTAACCGTTTTACAAATTACCAACAACGTGTATTAACCATGCAGATTCGTCAAGGAAAAGTTAGTGTCATTTCAATTCCCATGCTCTTCAGTGTGTGCCTCCCAGTCCACCTCAGTATCTCAGTTTCCTAAGAACTCTTCACTAAATAGAAAAACAGCTAATTTACTGTACTAAAAGACAAAAAATAGAACTAAACCTTCAATTGCGCGCAGAGTCATTGAGTTCGACATTAAGAGAATATGCAAATTCTAATCTTGGTTATCCTTTGCATAGGGTGAGGTTTCTCAAATTTTCGTCAGTTTTCGTTGTCTGCTTTTTCAGTGCCATTTTGAATTACGTCGTACGTTACGTTTTCAGTGCCATTTTGAATTACGTCATACGTCATAAGCGCAAATGACGATCGCGCACCTCATGATAATGTGTTCCTATAAAAACGCTCCTTTCCCCACCCTTCTCCTTTTCTTCCAAAGCGACTGTTGAACGAACTTCAATAATCCGAGATTACCACTAGTTTAAATCTTAAGGTTTAAGGTGCCTTTGTTAAACAAAATAACGAGAAGAAAACCAACTTTAAGGAGGTTCAAGTTAAGACGCTCGAAAGGGGGGTCATTACGTATTCTTGAATAAATGTTCAAATTTTAATTGCAAGTTTATTTTTCCTCATGCGTCTGCACAGTCTCATCTCCACTAAGGCAATACACTGTGAAGTACAAGTCCTATATATCGGGAAGTCATAATTTGGTTCTGTCAAACAGTAATCCAGAAGCCTGCGCATCTTCCTGTTCGTCCCAAAGTTCCTTCATCTGCAGATCATTTGATTTCGATAACTCTTCCAACACATGTCGCATGAGCGCACAATCCTCTCTAGACAGAACGTTGTCAAGTTCAGCTGGCTACAGATATTACGAACTGAGTGAGTAAATCGTTGTATATTTTTCATTTTCGGGAGTAGCGAAGTAATGTTTCCGGCGTTTAATCACGGGACTTGTGGCCCGTTTCTCGAACGTCCGGAAACCGTTTTGGGTCCGGAAAGCCACTTGTGAACTGCGATCCGCTTTTTTGAGGAAAATGGTCTTTTAACATGTTTTCAGGAAACAAAAAAACAATGATATTGAAGTATATCATGGCTTAAAAGCTCTTAGTTTCTAAGGTACAGAGGAAGTTGTGAAGTCCGCGAGCTTCAAATGTAGGTAAAGCTGCTTTTTTTTTAGCTGTTACTGTTAAATTCTTATTTTTGTCCTTATGCCTTAATGTTGTAAGTTAGCAACTGTTAAAACTTTAAATAACTAATAAAAAAATTGAAAAAGGGAAAAGTAAAGCTTCTCTTTTCTGCTCCGATGTCGCTATCCCCCTATTTCTCCGGATTTCCCATCTGCTAAAAAGCCAAAGTTCAGACTACTAAATTTTCGTTCCGCTAGTCTTGTGGCAATTGCTCCAAAAATACCCTAGAGCCAGTGTGAAGATTGTTTGTTCATTGTATGAAGTATTTTTCCGATATCACAGCTTAATTTTTTTGGAGAAAAGGTGTATGCCATTCTGCCATCATTTCTGTGCCTTTTGGTATCTGGAAACGCGTCATGAACGATCCAATGTTTTGAATTGCAACAAAACATCACCGTTTGACCGTATAGGATTGTGCGTTTGGAATTTATATGAGGAACAGTATATTGTAATGACATTTTTATTCATTTTACATTCGCAGATTGTCTTGAAAGCCTCGAAGTGTCAGCGGATAGTGTAGTTCCTGACTCCAGCATCACAGCATCGAGCCAGCGTGACGCGACAACTCCGCCTTCCGGTGGTCGACTCCACAATCAAGCTCAGTATAATGACCAAAACGTTCTGACTCTGATAGGCGCCTGGGCGGCTGCGACAGCCGATAAGAACCAGTGGCTGCAAATCATGTTCAAGCAGACTTTTCAAATTACAGGGGTGGCTACCCAGGGCCAGGAGGACGCTGACTATTGGGTGACAACATACAAACTCGATTACAGCACCGATGGATCGACTTGGAGTAGCTATCCCGACGTGAGACTTTCTTGTTTTTTAGTAGCAATTCACATTTGCGTGCACATGCAAAATGAGTTTAACACTTGCAATTGGTTTCTTTGCGCAGAAGGTTTGGGAGCGAACCCTTTAACATAAAAGAACAGATTAACTATGGCAAATATAGAGACAAGTTCCCAGCGTAAGGATTTGCAATAGAATCATCAATAACGGTATAATTTACATCGTCATTAGCACTGGTAAGTCTTAGTATTACCATCAGCATAATCATCGGCATCGTTATCTCCATCGGAATTAGCCTTTCATCATTTTTAGTCGTAAGTATTTATTAAATTTGTACCTCTGTTTAAGTTAAGTCTGTGTCTATTATTGCTTTAAATTTTTTCCAGATACTCACGGGCAACGCAAATAGGTCTACAGTAGTTCGCAATGAGGTTAAGGTCTTCAACGCCATGTACTTGAGATTTAAGCCCCAAACGTGGAACGCTGATCGAATTGCTATGAGGGTAGAAGCATATGGATGCCCACTATGTAAGATCGTAATATAAATAATAAACTCTATTTAAGTATCAACTGTATTTACTGCTGGGGCACCAATAGCCCACTTTCGATGTAATGAAATTTAGTCCTAAACAAAAGGCATCATCTCGAGGCTCTGGGGAACAAATTATATTTATTCCCCAGAGCAGAGCCTCAAGATAATACCTTTTGTTTCGGACTGAATTTTAGTATATGGAAATAGGTATATTTGGGACTCTGTGAATAGATCAAATCAAATAACTCATATCAAATGGTGGGTTGGTTTTTGCGGAGAGAGGAAAATTAACCAGAGTACCCGGAGGAAAACGTCTCGGAGAAGAGTAGAGAACCAACAAATTCAACCCATAGGTGACGCCGAGTCTGGGAATCGAACCCAGGCCACTTCGGTGGGAGGCGAGTGTTCTCATCACTGCGTCATTCCTGCTCACTTGGCCTTGACCATCCTGGTCCGAGTTTTTTTTTTCTATATCTATGAATCTTCATTGTTTGAGCAAAAAACGAAGCAGTGATCTAAACTAAGGATTTTCAAAGTGAAAGATCATCGCACTTCATGGATCATGAACTTACGCAGTTGCCGTCTGATCAGTTGAAAGCATGATGGAAGATATTTGAAGTCCGTATACTTTCAGTTCTAAGGGATATAATATACAATTATTCCCGGAGAGTGCGTTGGATATGAGATAATAGATACCTTTCGAGGCGCGTAGCGCCAAGTTGGCTTCTATCATTTCATATCCA
The DNA here is from genome assembly GCF_036669935.1 of Montipora foliosa. Taxonomy (NCBI): domain Eukaryota; kingdom Metazoa; phylum Cnidaria; class Anthozoa; order Scleractinia; family Acroporidae; genus Montipora; species Montipora foliosa. Next base: position 28,000,780 of record NC_090872.1, read on the forward strand.
ACAAGCGCGTGTGGAATAACTGTTTGATTAAAATGCCCACAAATTATGGATAAACCTTCCCTACTTTCTTTGTAAAAAAATTGATGGGTGCAGTTACTGATATTTGTAGAGCATGCTATAATTGACAATTACTCGATGAGCTCGCGTTGGATATAAAGTGGTAAGTAGCAAACGTGGCGCGAAGGGCCGAGTCGGCTATAGCGAGTCACATATCCAACAAGCACGGAATAATTGTTTTATTAAACTTTTATCAAATTCAGAACGAGTCAAACGTTTTGTCTCGGGAAGTTTCGCTTTCCGTGTAAATTTTTCAGATTGGCAATAAATGTACTTGACGCAATCAAAAGAAAATGAGTGGACAGAGAGGGAGGCTCAAGGTGTTGGCCGGGATATGTCATGTCCACGAAAGTTATTTTAAGACGAGCGGTAGTCTTTGTTCTAGCGGAAGTCTGTTTTCCGAGACGTCCGCATGCAGGCCAACCTCGGTCTGATGTTTGAAAGAAAAGCAAAGATTTCATGTAATGGCGGACGAAGTGGACTTAACGTTTGTTGATGAAAACGACTTTCAAAAACGCGGGAAATGGTTTTTCTGGTCTGATAATTCCGGCTGGGAAATAAGCTCCACTACTTGTGTCTATAATCAGTGAATTAAACGGAGTACGCGAGCCAGAAACGAGTAGCGAGGGCGACAGTTCATAGCACGACGACAGCGATGTTAGCGATCAACAGTCGGATGACGATCACCCCGAGGAAGCCTCGACATCTTTGAGCAGCAGAAAAGAAAAATGAAATTACGAGAAAGCCAAAGCAAAAGTGAGCTCTGGCACCCAAAAGGGAAAACGTGCAAAAGGTAAAAGTTCGAGGAAGACCGCGTCAAACAACAAGAACAACAACACAACACATCAGCCTTTCACGTGCGCCACCATTTTCTCTTTTCACTAAGAACCTGAGGGCGAGGCAAGACTGCATGAGGACGTCTCGGAAGACAGACTTCCGCTTTAACAAAGACTTCCGCTCGTCTAAAAATAACTTTCGTGGACATGGCATATCCCGGCCAACGCCCTGAGCCTCCCTCTCTGTCCCCTCATTTTCTCTTGACGCAATCAGTTTCCACATTAGGTCATACGGGACATGAGCTGATGACCAAGATTGAGTGAACTAATCAGAATGCTAGAAACGAGATATCCGAAGTCGAAAATTTAATAATAGCTCATATACTGATGGCTAAGCCAATC
>NC_090872.1:28009514-28037014 GCF_036669935.1 Montipora foliosa
TTGCTAAAACATCTATTGAAGTAGGCGGCACCTGACATCAAGAGAGTGTTTTCACATGGCGTTCGCCACGGTGGCCATGTTGTAGGAGTGATATATTCTTCTGGGAATTGAACTCTATCTTCCTAAAAAAAAAGAAAAACAGAGTTTTGAAATTCGATTCTGATGCATCAAAACATTCATTTCTTATTGACTACTCTCTTTAGGAGCTTTTTAGGGCCAATGAATTAATAGAAGAAAACAACAATTACAACTGTTAAGAATCCCAACTGGCCGTAGACAAACCAGTTGGATCAAACTCAGTGAATGGTCAGAACGGGTCTTGAATTGAAATCGAAGTCTCCGGATCTGAAGGCAAGCGTCCTAACTGCAGGGCCGCACCGCATGCACCGTTTTCTACTGTTAACACCAACATGTCTCGTTGTGTTGTAACTAAACGGCAATTTCCTTTTTAACAAAAAAAAAAAAAAAAAAAAAAAAACACTTTTCACAGGATGACACTTCAATACCAATTTGAATACCAGGTACGTTTTACTTCACAAGCCTTAGATTCAAGCAAGAATATAGCGATATGGTGAATATTAGTCGTGAGAATGGCCCACAAGATACAGTATGTGAAGTCGGTAAAAATCTAAATCGAAGAAAATGGGATTGATTGAACGGGAATAACGGGACCACTAAATTTTCTATGCAATTTGATGACACAAGGATCACATATTCCAAGCGCATTGATTGTCATCTACCCCACTGACTGTCATAATTATTGTTCATTTTTTCTTCTTTTCACATTGAAAACTGGCAGATGACAACGAGTGCAATAACAATCCTTGCAATCAATGGTGCGCAAATACTAATGGGGGATATGTGTGTCACTGTCACAAAGGATATAGACTTCAAGGATCGACCACCTGCGTTGGTAAGTCTATGCATCTTTTTCATTCATTCATTTATTCATTCTCTGACTCACACACGCATGTTTGTTTATTCGCCTGCTCTTTTTTTTTTCGTTCTTTTGCGTACTCTCATATTTTTGCGTTCGTTCGCTCTTATCTTCCTTGTTGTGTTCGCTCATTTGTTTGCACGTACAGTCTCCACAGACCTGACAGAAATTCTATTATATAGTTCCAGGAGTTACACGGTACGATTTTTGGCGCATGTGACAAGCTTACGACAGGCCTATGACTTATGATTGCCACAGTTTTAAAACATGGTTTAAAATGCTACGACACTTTTTCTGACGTACACGAAAATCGTATAGGAGTTGCAGGCCTGTCGTAAATCGGTCTAATGCAGCCATTCTTTATTGTGTTGTTGAACAATGCAATTTATGAAATTTTCAGTCTCGGATATTGCATTTCTAGCTTTCTGATTGGCTCACTCAATCTCGGTTATCAGCCATAGTGACCTTATATGAAAACAGATTGCGTCGGTCGTTTTGTAAAAACGGAGATAACATCCTGTCGTTCTGTAAGTAAAACAGTTCAGAATACTAAAACAATTATTCCATTCGCGCTTATGTTATTATAGCCAAATCGGCGCTACGCACCTCGTCGGCTATTTACCACCCATTTCCAATGCGCATTCAGTGATTAATTGTTAAGTATTGAGCGTGCGCAAAAGAAGTGTTGGATGCAAGAAATCATTTTCGTCACAAGAGGCTCGCATGTTATGTCTGCGCATGACCCGAGGCTCTGGGAAACATGCGCCGTGAGGTTCTCATAGCCACACCCCGTGCTAACATGAATGCACCAATAAGAGAAGCTTTCCACTGTTCTTCATAAAAACCAACGAGAAGACACTTTCGATCAAGAAGATTATGTAAGATTATGAAATAATCTGAGAATATTGTGAAAATCTCACATTTAATCTCGCTTCCCTCTTTCCTTTCTTCCTTCCTATATTTCTTTCTTTCTTTCTTTCTTTCTTTCTTTCTTTCATTCACAAGACATCGACGAATGCTCAAATTCAAACGGAGGCTGTTCTCACACATGCCACAACTCAGTTGGTTCTTTTTCCTGCACTTGTCCAAGTGGTATGGATTTGGAATCTGGGAGAAGCTGCAAAGGTGATTTCAGAGAGTTTTACTTTAAAGTTTATAAACTATATTGTGGTATTTCACACCCACAAAAAAAAGCTCGTAAAGCAACGTAATATATTTTATCAATATAACAGTGGTCAGTCCAGCACATTATTGACTTGTCGTTTTTTGGTTAATAATTTTCTTTCAGTTACCCTGGTATTTATAAGTAAACTAGACGTAGTTTTCGGTTTTGAATTGTTTTCTCCAAGACAATATACGAGGTATAGGAAGAAACTCTTAGAGAAAGTTTCAACACCTGGCAAAAAGGCCTTACTTCAGGCTGGCCTCGTGAGATGAAAAGCCACACACAAGCCAACCAAATGCTGGCGGAAGTTGAACACAACACCGTGAACTTTGGGTGCTTATCCGGGAGGCTTGAAAGTCTAACGATTTGTGCCTAACAATTTAGAAGCCAAAACTTTCCCTGCAACTTTTCCGGGTTGGCGCATAAACTTGCAAAAAAAGGAGCTCGCCAATATTTTCCCAGTACCGACCTCACGCTAGTCATAACATCTATATACAAGGTTTTTAAAATATATATATACTTTTTTTCTTCAGACCGAGATGAATGTGCATATTCTAATGGAGGCTGTGAGCATTCATGTGTCAACACATATCAATCCTTCTACTGCCTTTGTAGGCAAGGATACTCTCTTAAAGCGGACCAAAAGACTTGTGACCGTAAGTCTAACATCATAGGGCAAAATTATTTCGTTCAAAATGAGAAAAAAAATCAAGGGTGTGAAGGCTTCTTTCTCTTTGGTAAGGATGGTTGGCTCTGATTAAGGGTTATCTTGACTGGGAAGCCAGACCCTATAACTTGATTCATAATGCAAAAACATGTGTTTAAAATTTGAGGCTTGGAAACGTTTGCAACTTCGAGTGAAAAAAGAGGATACACTAACTTTGAAAAAATCTTTCAGAAATCTCAAAATGTTTTGAAGGTTATGCTTGCAATTGGCATTCTTTTTTCTCAAATTTACTAAAATTTCTGCGACGAAAAAGCCTCAAATGACCTTTTCGCGAACAAGGTCTGAGAGATTAAGGGGGATGGCTCTTACCTACCAAACCGTTGCCCTGGAATCCTTCAAATAGCCATTTCTCTAATTCCTTCAACTCTACAGTTATCCTTTCTTGTCAAGTGTTTTCTATTTAACATTTCTTTGTCTTGTTCAAATCACAACCACATTTGGTAAATCACGTGACCAAAACAGTAAATGCCTAAAAACTTAGCGAGTTAAATATGTTTTCCACAAATTTTTAACACAAAAGTGTGAGAACATTCTAGCACAAAATCTGTAGCATGGATTTTAAAAGAAATCATTTCTCAAAATAATTATGCCGTCATAAGGCCCTCCATTGATATACTTTTCAAAATATCAGTTCCACTTTTTATCGAAATAGAAATTCCATGCTACAGTTTACGAAAAATGATGGAACAGTTCCCATCCGGTGAAAAAAGTGCCTCTTCCTTTCGTTTCCTGAGAGCTTTTACCTGTTTTACACTGAAACGCACGGCAAAGGACTGGGACTAGTTGCGCATGCACGTTCTGATTGAAGTGATGTCACATATCTATTGAAAACGTTACTTCATAGAACCATCCATGGAACCTTTTTGCAGGGCTCTTTGACTAAAAAGCTTTCTTAGCAACCATTGTCTTTATGTAGTTAAGTGCCACCCCCCTTAAAAGAAGTTGATAGTAAACAGCTTCGTTCCCAGGGTTTCTTTGGAGACCCTGAGAAAGAGGTTGGATAGTAAAGAGCTTGCGTGCACTTGCCGTTGAAAGTAAAAAAAACAAGCTTGCATGCAGCTTACGTTTTCGAGTATGGGAAGTAACAATTTGCCGGAAGCTACCGACTGACTATTTACAAAGAGAATGGGAGTTGAATTTGAGGAACTCCAAAGACAAATCTAGTTGGTTTTCAGATAATGACTTGTATCAAAAGCACCGGCTTGCAATTCAGAACACCAAACCATTGGGCCAAGAACCGTATGGGTAATCATTCATTAAAGAGAGGTGACATTTCGTCTGTATGAAACGGCAAACTTAAAAAGGCTGTCTGCTAACTGCAATTATTTTGAAAAGTTTCTTTATATATTTTTCTAAGAGGCAAAAAACGAGCTAAAGTCAAATATGTTTCCTTGATCTTTGGTCAAATGAAAAAGTGTGCCTGGCGTTTGCCGTTCGCTGTAAACGCAGTGCTAAATCTCTCTGATATTTTGTCTCATCGACTTCGGACAAGGCATACAATTGATTATTATATAGACAGTAGCGTTTTACTGAAAAATACACCGCTCGGAAAATTCATACGAAACTATATCCGGGACCCGAGTGGTGTATTTTCCATATCTCACTTGTAGGGATATTGATGACGTCTTTTCCCGCCTTTGCATGGTTGTTTGTGTAAACAGTCAGTGAAAAAATGGCGAGCGTTAGATTCCTGAGGTTCTCTGAATCCTTCTCTGAGAAACAGGAAAATGCTAACGCGTACAATAAAACTTCATACAACTTTAAATTATTCAAGGAGTTCCTTGCAAGTGAAGAAGAAATGCGAAAATTGAAGAAATTCCTGCCGGGGAGCTTCAAGAATTTGCGATAAAGTTTGTGCTCCTGTCTATATAATAAAAAGAAAATTACCCATTAGCTCGAAGATATGAATTTTATGTTCGAGTGGCAAGAACAATATCTCACTCGATATTTTTCTATATATTTTGACTGGATTCAACTTTTTTGTTCGCACTGTAATTTTCCCCTCAGTTTTAAAGAACTAAACTTGCATCATATTTTAGAGTAATGGCTCATTTTTTTCTAGTTCTCTGGGCCTCCCGCTTTTACCAAATCAATTCCTTGTGCTTGCCTATTAATTACAGCTTTATCCTGCCCTGCGTTAAGCTCTCCAGCAAACGGTAACGTGGCATTAAGTTCTGGACTCGTGATGGGGAGCACTGCATCATACACCTGTCAAAGCGGCTACAAAGCCACGTATACTACCAGTAGATATTGCCAAGCAGATGGCCAATGGTCAGGAGGGGAACCAAGCTGTATTCGTAAGTGTTTTCTACCAATTGAAAATAGGGAATAAGTCAATGTGGCTGCTGGGGATGTTCGACGCGAGAGGCCACGATCCTTTTATCTGGCCATCACCGAGAATAACGACGTCTGGCAAGACGTCTTCTAATTAATTATTATGGACTTGTCGTTCTTCTGCGCAGTCTCAGAATTTTAAACACTAGCGGTCTCCAATGATAACAGACGTGGACCTAAGCTGCGGCTGCGTGGTTTTCGAAACTGGCTTTAGAGGCCTCCATATTCGGTGCTGATCTTGAGAATAACGGTCTCTTTGGACGAAGACGGTTACTGTTAGCCCCAGATTTAAATGAAACTTTAATATCTGATTTATCTGATTGCTAACCAAAATGCAATTGGTACAGAATACACTTTTTTTATGTTTCGATGTAAAAAGAGGGTTTAGTGTCTTCGCGGAATGATAACTGCCACGTAAAAATAAAGAGAGCACCAGCCAACAGATCATGGCTGCCATAAAAAGACAGGCGCAACTATGCTTCTCGTTTTCATTGACGTAAAACCCCTACCGGAAAGATGGAATCGAATGAAACTATTAAAACAGATCTCAGCTCAGAGATATGCGCAGAAATGTGCGGAATTAGATGCAACCCGATGCTGATAAGGGTAAAAAGCATTCTTAACTTTCTTTCGCACATCCATATTACTTGTGCATATAAAAATGCGGAAATAAGTGTCATTAAAAACATGATTTCCTCTTTATTCCTCAGGTAAACATGAACTCTAAAGACAACCCTAGTCTAGAAGTAAAACCAAACCCCAACGCTCTGTCGTTGAAAATTTAACAAATCAAAAGTGCTTAAGCGTTGTCTGTACTCTTATCGGCAACGATGTTCGTCATCACAGTGGTCAAAATGTTGTGGACTCACAAGGCGCAGCCGAGTGAGTCCACAACAACTTTTGAGGCTTTTTACAAATATTATTGATTATTTGTCTTCGAAAAATTCGTGGTTACCCCCAATTCCAATAACACTTGTTAAGATCAGCTTTTCCTGCATATTCAGTAAACTGCGAAAAAATACCTTTGAAATAGTGGGAACCGTCCTTGAGCAATTGTCTCGTACAGTAGAGACCTCAAAAGTTTTTCAGGTGTCTACTTTAAGAGCGGACAATTGCTTAAATTGTCCAGATGAGTAACACTTCGTGACTTTTATCAAGACTCGGCATGCCACTTATTAGGTGCAGTTTTGGATGAGTAAGCTAGTTGATCATTGCTCTGTAATCAACCTGCCTTCCGTAGGTGTTTTCTGTGAGGAGATTGGTCAAGTGGAGCACGCCACGAGAGTTCTCACGGGTGCTGATAGCGGCCGAAGCGTTCTCGGTACCACAGCGACTTTCACATGTGATGCGAACTACGAAATGACTGGCGACGGTGATGCCACAAGGACATGCCAGCAAGATGGAACATGGAGCGGAACACAGCCACGATGTGTTGGTATGTATCATGAGCTAATAACGTGTTTTTATCGGTTTTGTTAAAGTTTAGTTTAAGATTTGTAGTTGTCTACTCTTTGGTCTTTTGGGGTCAGTGTAAAAACCTTGAAGACCTTTCGTCTCCTCAGTGTTTCCACACTAAGATTCCATTGAGTAACATTAAGACCGCTTGTACACACGCACAAAAGTAACTGCGCAGCACTCCAAAATAGCGGCACCGTACCAATATTTGGAGTGCCGAGCTCACCTCTGGAGTTGTGCTTGTCACCCCTATGTTTTATGAAATGGGTGCCTAACAGTATGCCTTCTCTTTGTTCTGTTTAGACACGCAAAAATTTAACATGCCGTGCCCGAAAAACATAGGTACGGTACCGAGATTCCGGAGTACCGAGTCAGATTTTTGTGCTAGTGTAAAGCGGGCTTTAATCACGATCAGGTTGCGTCAGTGAGTTTTCTTCTCCATGATTAAGCATTTTCATCAATAATGGGAGGGGTAGATGACTTTTTTGTCAAATAATTTTCCACAAAGCCATCGAATGTAACACGAAATGATCTTCATTAAAGAAAAAAGTATATGTATGTCTCTCAAGAATGCAAATATTCATGGACGTAAAACTTCCCTGGGATTTATCTTCGACTGCACAATCATATCGAACATGTTACTTACTTTTAATCTTCGAAAAAGAAGGCCGAATCTCTCATATCGTCCTTTTCCAGCTCTCACGACGAGCTTAGGCCGACAAAAAGATATATGCAAATGAGCTTACGGTGATTTAAAATCACCCTCAGCTAATCAGTACGTGTAACAAAACGTCATTCAGGGAACGTTTTCCAGAGACTTTGCCTCGCGTAGCTCGTGTGGCGTGCAGCGATTCTGGCGAGGTTTACATGTTCGATCTGCTATCTCTAGTTTGGTCTTTTTGACCATTCCCATTCCTCTTCCGACAACAGGCAAATTGTTCATGACTATGATACTAACCACCCATACGTCTACAACTGCGCATGCGTTCATTTGCAACTCCCAAATAGCTCCTATTCTCAAATAATGTACGTTAAAATGTTTGATTTTTGATATAAAAAGAACCTCAAGAGTTCCATTTATGGAAACAAAGATTGTCATCCTCACAATTTATTTTCAGCTGCCTTCTGTAGTCCTGTTCCTGTACCTACGAACGGAGAGGTCCAAGGTTTCCGTTACGAGTTAGGTGCCACTCTCCGTATCACCTGCAAATATGGCTTCAATCTAGTACCGTCCAGCTCATCCTTTAGAACGTGTGTCTCAAATGGTGCAGGTGGAGGACAGTGGACCGAAGTAGATCCTACCTGCGAATGTAAGTTTTCAATTTCCTCGTGCTAGTCATGTCGACGCATGCGCGAGACTCACGTAATTCAAAAGCGATCTTACATTTGCCGAGTTGTCAGCACTGATCACCCCAATTTTAATAACCTAAGACAATCTGGGTTGCACACTGTCAAAAAACAATTCCTCGGGATTAACAGTTAGCACCCTTAGTCTGAGCATACTTCATATAGATGGACTGGTTATGAAACTCTGGAAACTACAAAAGCGGGAACAGTGCCATCGCGCTTCATGTTAACTTAACCGTGGCCATGCACAATCTTTTGTCCTCAGTTCACAACTGAGTTTTGAATAAATAAATCGAAACTTTTGATTGGCTGTTTTCATGCACTATTAGTGGTGGACTGTAATGACCCTGGAAGTCCCTATGGCGGTTTCCGCGACATTTCCAGTGGTACCACTTTCCAATCCATTGTGACGTACACGTGCAAACCAAACCATCATCTCGAGGGAGAGGGAAGTCAGACATGTCAAGGCAATGGACAATGGAGTGGAACCAAACCGGTTTGTCTAGGTATGTGTTCAATATTTATTTCAGTTCGAAGCAACTATACTCTCCTTGAGTTTTGAATATTCCAATCATCTAGCTCAAATTACATGTAAAACTACCGATATACCTTTTCTTGCGCTAATTCAATCGCTGTTTCAATGACAATCAAATAAAGCTGGTTACTAATTAATAAATACTACGCAATTCGTTTGAAACCGAGCTGCAATTAACCTTATTTTGTACAACTGTGTTTTGTGATATCTCGCTGTCTACGTTATGCGTGATGGTCGATCACGCATGGCGAGACTGATCCAAACAGACTAATCACTTACCAATCGCAGCAAGAACAATGGTTGGATTGATTCACAGCGCACGAGGATTCGAAAGCGACAAAGAAACGATTGTTTTTTTTTTCTTTCTATCTTATTGTTTGAAATGGAATAGCGAGCTATTTGAGCCAATCACCGAACGTAGCTATCACGCTTTCCTTAATTGCTCACTAACCACATCCCCACCCTACTTGGTACTACTTGGCAGTTGGTAAGAACATTCTTATATTTATCTTCGTCAAATATAAAATTGAGAAAACAATGCGGATATGGACGGACTCCACGTGCAACTTACAAAGGGAACTTTATCTTATAGATTTTAGTATTTAATATTACAATGTTACGTATGTATTATGAGTTCTAAGTAATAGAAGTATTGTAACACTATTCCGGAACTATTGTAACTGCATATACTTCAGGTGGCTCAAACCATTCTCAACACTTGAAAGAAACTATCTTATTAGAAGGATTGACATTACAACAGTTTATCACTTAACAGCAATGTTATGGTACCATATCAAACACCAATTATTGCTGAAAAAGATTCAGTCATTGTAGTGACGTAAAAAGTTACCTTGGCAACAGGAAACTCCCGTAAAAACACCCCATATTTTGGCTTTAGCTGCTCATTTCTCAAAAACGAATTCGGCGCCCCTCAATTTTTATTTGTGAAATGTAATCAGTATCCCAGAATGAAACTTTCTGCAAATGTTAAAAAATTTCTATGGAGCGGATTCAGAGCTACGTTAAATAATTGAAAACTTAAGGTAGCTCTGAATCCGCTCCACAATTTTTTTTTTAAACTTTGCAGAGAGTTTTATCTTGGCCTGCTCGGAAATGAGCAACTAAAGCCAAAATATAGGGTGTTTTTTCAAGGCTTTCCTGTTGCCATGGTAACTTGTTACGTGACTGAAATGACTGCATTTTGTTCAGCAACAACTGATGTTTCACTATAACAGGTGATAAAGTGTTGTACTTTCAATCCTTCTAATGACAAGTTCTCTTGAAAGTGTTGAAACTGGCTTGAGCTACCTTAATTCTGGCACCTATCTATCTATCTATCTATCTATCTATCTATCTATCTATCTATCTATCTATCGATCTATCTATCTAAAAATAATATTTGTAGGGGCTCTTTGATCTCACATTCAAATTATATCCAAAGAAAATACTTCTTATTTGTAAATACTCTTAAAATAATGAGCTCTTATCATTTGACGATCAAGAAGAATAGATCCAAGAACGTAATCAGAGTTATTTGTTCTGCACAGAGCGTTCTTGTGGCAATCCAGGTGTCCCTACAAATGGCAATAAGAATTCAAGCTCCTACCAATATGGCAACTCTATCAAATTCGAGTGCAACGTTGGTTACACATTACAAGGATCTGATATTCGAACGTGTCAGGACAATGGATTGTGGACTGGAACTCAGCCGACATGTCACAGTAAGGTTTTGCGGAACAATTAGCCAGTCTCAAAAATACAATGATACTCTCTGTTTGTCCCTCCAAAATTTTGCATAAGCATGGTTTTCAGGTCTCTTGGGACCATTGTATGTCCACAAGAGGAAATAAAAGCAACGCGTATGCACAATTTTGGAGGGACAAACAAAGAGTATTATGGTAGTTTTGATACTGGCTAATATGCAACTGAAGCAATCAGGTACACGCCTAATTTTGATATCCAAAACGAAGTATCCCTTTACAGTGCGACGCGCCATACCGTGGCCACCCAACAAACATTTTTACAAGTTAGCTACTGATCAAGATACGCGAATTTGATTGACAGACACACCTCCATAGAAAGTTTCAACGCGCAAGAACCAAATGGAGGCTTGTCTGTCAATCAAATCCGCTCACACTGATTGGCTAACTTGAAAAAAATGTTTGTTGGGTGGCCACGGTAAGGCGCGTCGCAGTGTAAGTCTAAGCATTTGCCACTTATTTTCCAGCAGTGAAGTCCATGTTAGGGTCAGCGTTATTTTTAGGTGCACTTGAGGTAAATATAGTTGTTTCTCTTCACTTGAGGATCAGCGTTTAGAAGACACTTTGTGACCTTAAAATTCGAAAATCACCGACAAGTACCCAATCAAAACGCTGGCACTATTTCAAAACAACAACACAAGCGAGCAATATCTTTTTGATGAACATGGGTCTTTTATTGCCTGTATTACTTAAAGCGAGTGATGTTGAACTTGGGGAGAAGACCGAGGGAACACTTCGTAATGCTTATTGAAGTCAACGTGCAACTAATTGCGCACATTTCTGGACACACAATAATTGTTTAAAATAAACTTTACTTGGTAGTTTGAAGCAACACTCGGTTATTGAAATTTTTCCCTGAAACAAACCCTCATTTGTTTCTTATTTACGCTAAGATAACGAGACCGATAGGTCATTAGTTCTTAGACACTAAAATTGGTTCAAGTGGCAATTGGTCTGCTTTACTTCTGGGACTGAAATTCGTTAACCCTGGTAAATCAAGTATCCCCCGGCCACTCGCATTTCAGAAAGACAGCTTGTGCTCGTCGGTAGCAATCTCCTACAGCTAATTTGAGTGGTTGAGAAGTTAAACGATTTTTTTACATACTCAAGCTTGTTCAAAAGATGGCCGAACAGCGAGATCAAATAATAAACGCTCCCACGGTTCTCAGCGGTAAATTACGCAAAAGACGGGCAACGAGTAAATGACAAACAAAACTCAAAACAAGGGTATGAAAATATTAAAACTCCTCTCTTTATTTCCACGTATACAATTTTCAGTTGTCAGCTGTGGTGATCCAGGTATACCTGCCAATGGCGTCAGATACGGGGACATCTTTACTTACCAGAGTTCTGTCCTCCTGGAGTGTGATCCGGGCTACAAACTTGTTGGAGATCTAACCAGGACGTGTCAAGCGGATGGCTCGTGGACCGGCTCTCAACCAACCTGTCAAAGTAAGTAGCGACAAAATTGGTCACAACAGTGCGCTGTTTATCTCTGAAAGGAAAATAAAAGGTTTTACTAAGAGACTATTCTCTTTTCACAATTGACATTACGGCGGCCATATTGGTGTCCACGTGACCACACTTATTCAGTGACAGGTAACAACAGCCGTGTTACGTCATCGTCGCCATGTCTGGAGCAAAAGCAAAGCTAATTTTTACCTAAGTATTGGTGGACGAAAGCAATAGATCTCTCCCTTACGCCTTTTGTTCGTCCACCCGCAGTTGTACATCACACTATTGTTGTTTCTGCCTCTAGAGATTGGTTTCAAACCACCTGTTAGAGGAGGGGTTAGGGGAGATATTTTGTTGAAGGCACCAACATCGCGACGTTGTAAAATGCCAGTCAATAGGGAGCTTAAGGTGGCTGAAACCAGCTTTAAAGCTTCCAAGGGACGCTCTTATTAGAAAGATCGGCACCACAACGTTGTACCATGTATTAGCAATATTGTGGTACCAAATGAAACACAAATTATTCCTGAACAAGATACAGTCTTTATTTTGTCTTTAGTTGCTTATATCTCAAAAACGAACTCGGTGAACCCCATTTTTTTTTATTTCTGAAAAGTAATCAGAAGGGTAAGGTGAAACTTTCTTCAAAGTTTAAAAAAATTCTGTTGAGCTGGTTCAGAGCCACCTTAATTCTGTGATTTTGTAAGGTGGCTCTAATGTGCTGGACAGAATTTGCCGAAACTTTCATCGTGGCCTTCTAATTATTTTTCAGCAATAAAAAAGAAAAAAGGGGGGTCAGCAAATTCGTTTTTTTAGATATGAGCAATGATCACATCTTGTTTGGAAATAATCGGTGTTGTATATGGTACCATAACCTTGCTGTTTCGTGATACAGTGTTGTAGCATCATTTGATCTAAAGAGGGGGTCTTCTAAGTGTTAAAACCCTTTCGAGCCCTTTTAAGCAACGGCGACGGGCTACAAGTACGTTACAAATTTGCATATTTAGTGGGCAAAAAAATAGCCTTTGCACGCCTTGGACGTGCGTTTTTCACTTTTGTCCATTTCTTTGCTGTCGTCAGCAAAACAACGACGTGAAATAACCAAATTTGAGGCTTTATGAAGAACGTCAGCACTTAGGATAAATTGTCATTTTCTCCCCTAAATTTAAGCGCCGTTCCGACGAGTGTCATTTTTTGAAGAACTACCACACCCTTGTGATTTTAACATGGCGTTCTCGTTGCGGTCGCCGTTGTCGTTGCTTAAGCTCCCTAATGATTCGCCGAAACAAAGATTAAGACGATCCTTGAGCCCGTCTCCCAAATTGTCTCGAAATTTCTCGTGTGTCACAATTCCCTCAGTAGAGAGATTTAGCATCGCGTTTCCGTGAAGCAGGAAACGTGAAACGGTAGGCTGTTGCTTTTCTTTCTCTTTTTAGAAGGTGCGCGGCATTTTCATTTAACAGGCAAAATAGGAGCTAAAATCAAACCAGTTTCTTTGATCTTTGGCAAAACGCAAACTTCAGCTTCACGTTTGCCGTCTGCCGTGAACGTGAAGCTAACTCTATCCAATATTGTAAGACGGGAAAAAGGTTTCAAGTCATCAATTTTCTCAGTCATTTTGCTTTTAGTTATCTTGAAAACATACTGAAAAGACCAGTGTTTTGAGACAAAGCGATGACAGTTTCACGAATGACTTTTCGGGCCCGAAAAGTCATTGCTTCAAGAAACGTGCCCCTGGCGTCAGTGTTTCAGTAATTATCCGTAAAGTTCTTATCCACGTCAATTTCCTGATTATATATAGCACTTAATTCTGAGAACATTAAAAACGAAACCTTCATTTTTACAGTTACAAACTGTGGAACGTTCCTAAATGGTCCAAATGGAGTAGTGACGTCACCAAGCTACCCTGCCAATTACGGCGACAACGAATACTGCACGTGGCAGATACAAGTTCCGGTTAACAAGAAAGTTAGACTGGACTTTTCTGCATTCAAAACACAGAGTGGTCACGATTTCGTGCTTATTTACGATACAAGTCATTTCCAAACGCCCAGTATAGCATTTGATGGGACAACCTACACACCACCGCCATTCACTTCATCCGGAAATGTGGTGCGTGTGAGATTTGTTAGCGATGGAGCCAAAAACTTTAAAGGGTTCTCTTTCAGCTATAAGCAAGTTGGTGAGTGATAATGAAGTCAAATGTGTCTTTCAGTCTGGTCACTACTGGTTACTTTTGAGTGCTACGATGATCAAAAAATCACTTCCTTATTTTCTTTAGATTCAGTGTTTTTGCTTAAGACCCGACTGGCAAAATTTTGAGCTTTGACTTTTATCCAAAGGCTGTTTACTTTAAGTGTGAGTTTGGATTTCACGGTCCACCATTACTCCCTTTTGACCCATTGGACCTTAGAGGGTAGGATATAGGGATGAGTGACACCAGTTACTTTCAGGGTGTAATTGCAGCTTATTATACATGCAAAACACGAGTTTAAAAGTGTAAAAGCCCGAACTTCCCGTACTACATATTAATTCAGCTGCGCACATACGCATTGCATTATTAAACTAGTGAGTCTTTGACGTCATTTTCTCCTCGATCCAGCTCTCTCACGACTTTAAAGTTACTTAAGTAGCAAAATTCCAGTTAAAAGGAACAGGTGTCTCTTAAATCTTGAGTCACTTAGTGTTCAGTTAAAATAGTTTTAAAATCCTACTTAAAAGAAAACTGATTGATTTTTTTGGTCATAATAGTACTATAAGGAATGAATAATTAAAGATGTCTCAAATCAATAGACCAATTTCGATATATTAACATTCAGTCCTATACAAAAAGCATCATCTCCAGTCTCTGGGAAATAAATATAAAGATTTGAGTGAGTTTATAACCCAGAGCCTCGAGATGATGCCTTTTGTTTAGGACTGAATTTTAATCTGTCGAAAATGGACTATTTCAACACTGTACTCTGTAAAAGTATTTGACTGCCTAACACTGCATCACTAAAAGGCCATAATACTAAGATATATTGAATGTGGAAACTCTCCTAAATTAGTTTCAATTTATGGCTAGAATCAAATTAGATTTCTGTTGTCATGGTGACGTCTTTAGACACAGTGATGAGCCTGCATCTTGTTAATCTGATACCGTTACACTGTCGCTTCTTGAAACAGTATTGTACTGGAGTCAATCCTTCTAAAAGGATCGGTCTCTAAAAATTGATTAAACTTGTTTGAGCCATCTTAAAGGGCGTTCGTTTTATAAAGCAGTCAGTGTTCTCATTTTGAAGGAAACCTTTGTTTTCAGGCTATTTTGTTCATAAATGTTCTAGTTAAATATTGATAAAATGAGCAAATAGCATTTTCCAAATGGCATTTACCCAAATGGATTGAAACGCACCAATCAGAGTTTTACAGTCTTCACAGCCAATGAAGTCAAGGCTTAATTAAAGTGCCACTATGACGAAAATCGCATCTTTTCTATCGCAGCCATTTTAAGACATAAATAAGTAGCCTGCATGAGACGAAAAATGCTCTTTACTATTTTCAAATCCCTTTTTGTTGCAGAGATATTCAAGTTTTTAAAATATGCAAATTAGCTAAGAGATGACGTCATACTCTCAACCAAATTTTGATCAAATATGATGAAAAAGGATATCTCAGCCAATTTGCATCAGAAATGTTTGATTCTTTGCAATAAGATGCTACTAAATGTGCTCCACAATTTGAGCTTAACCGTTTCATTACCATGGCAATATACTGGGTTCCAGACCTCTCCAATATTAAAGGCATTTCTGGCCACCTTTGGCGTTCTATTTTCATATTTGCAAATGGTGCCTCATATACATGATCCAACAAGCATATAAATATGTTACCTTGAGTTTGTGGCCTTGTTTAACGTTTTTTGAGCTGAAAATCACTTACATATTAAAATCAAGTGGTAGGGACTGGAAAAGAGTGAGTTGCCATGGGAACACAATGTTTTATAGCCGTAGGTGTGTTTTCTGTAGAACTATTAGCCTACCAAGTTTCAATAGTCTGCGCTGCAAATTGGCGAAGATAGCTGTATTTATATACTTGATGTAATATTGGGTTGAGTGTATGACATCACCAGTCATCTCATTTGCATATTTTACACATTTTTCGAACTTAAATATCTCTGGAGCTAATGCAGGTATTTGCAAACGGTAAACGGCATTTTCATTCTTTCATACATTTCTTTGTGATACGCCTAAAAAATCAAGAGGTAAAAATTTGATCATAGTGGCACTTTAACTGACGGTAGATCAATAACACCACGACTACGTTTACCAATCACATCAACGGGCAGAGTGTTTATACCATCTGCTGATGTTAATCTCTTGAAACCATGCACAATCTCGGACGGCGTTAATTAACCCTGATGGTGACAATAAGTCGAAAAAAATCGCTTTTATAATGACTTTCTTTCATAATTTCTAGCCTTGTGTATATATAATTAATGTGGCTTCCCTATTGTACTTTGCGTAGGCATCGTTTCGCTGGCAACGTGAGCAGTATCATGAGAGTTTTATGGTTTAAACCAACATGATTCCGTAGGGTCAATCTAGATTTTATCAGTTTACCATAGTAGATAATTCAGTCTTTTTGTTACCATAGTAAACACCCCAATGCTGCCACAGTCACTGACTCAGATTGCGTTGATTGTTTTTAGACCAATCTTGTGGAGGCGTCTTTGAAGATGGATCGGGCTCGTTCTCCTCTCCCGGATACCCGAATGGTTATCCGGATAACACCGACTGTGTATGGCTACTGTATCGAAACAACGAGGCCACCGAGTTTATATTGACAGATTACTCAACTGAAAGTGGTCATGATTACCTGGTCATTAAGTCGGGAAGGTCAGTGTTTTGTCTACGTTTATTTCAAATCTCTGCCCAACACGAGAATTTTTTTTTCAACTTTCTGCCAATGCAATGCTTCATTATATAGTCAACAGAATATCGCCTTTCTGACTGGTTATTTTTAACTAACGTTTAAAAACGTACCTTTTTAAAATGTCTTTTTAACTTGTTAATAACCTTTTAAATGTTTAGTCTTCATAGATAGATATTTTTACCTTTATTTTATACTGTGAATGTTATCGTAAAGCGCCAAACTTGTGCAACTAATGAGAATGGCGCTATATTATTATTATAATTATAATTATAATTATTATTATTATTATTATTATTATTATTATTATTATTATTATTATTAATGACGAATGCACCAAGAATGCAATAGAAGTTATAGAGTGCAATACGGAAGGTGCTATGGAAACACAGCGATTTAGTAATTTTCTGGAGTATACAACAACTGAAAAATCGTTTGAATTTGCTCGTTCATTTCGTAATTTATGGTCACTAGTGATGTTTTGAAAGTTCACTCAAAATTACAATGGCCTGCAGCTCATGCCATTTTAAGAACTTTTAAAACATCCCTCGTCCCCATAAATCACAAGTAAACCCCATCTGCCCATAAATCACAAACGCACTCACGTTCATACGATTTCCCGAACTTATTAAACATCCGTTTAACTTACTGTTCATCAACGTTTACAATTAGGTTACCCACGATTAGCGGAGCTATTCAAGATGGATAACAATACACAAGTAGAGCCTTATCATTCAATGTTCATACATAAGATTTTGCACGTCTAACCTCTCATTCAGTGTGAGGCTAATCGGGCAAAGACAATGCAAAGACAAAGCCTTTATTCCCCACGGACTCCAAAATGGCCGCCGAGTGATAAAGGTGAATAGTACAAAGAAAGCTCAAGAATACAAAATAGAAAGTATAAATACAAAACAAGGAAACCTTGGTGAACATTGTACTGTAGTAGCAAAATGTATACTTCAACTAATACGATGTTTGCTCCCAAAACTTTGCCAAAACTCCTTTTAAAAAAAGGATGGCTGGTTACCAGCGAACATGGCGGCCACAATTTTTTTAGCTGCGGCGTTCCTTCTACTTGCCGCTTCAAAAACCGCTCATTTGCTAAGTAACCATCACAGATATCATGGCAAGTTCTTGGAATGTGGATGGAGTATCATTTTCGCCCATAAGAATCCTATGAGATAGGGACCTGAATCACTACTACGCACTATCAGAGAGAAGTCGAAGTCCGCCATCTTGGATGGCAGGCCACTTAGTTTAAAGCTGGTTCTCTCCCTTCTTCTATCGAGTTCTTCAAACTCTGGCCCGCAATTCAAGCATCCTTGTGGTTGTTGTGCGACGCCCGTCAATCAAATTAACGGGGGATACAGTATGATTCGGGCGATACATGTTATCATGCTCGTTGCTTGTCAATGTGTACAACAGTCTCCGAAGGCCTGGCCAACTCGTCATCTGTATGGATATGCGCAAACTGTGAACTTCCAAACTTCTCAACCTCTCTTTTCGATTCGGCATGATAATTTCGAGCTCTCAAGTAGCTCTTCTAGTCTATCGAGCGACATATACATCTCGGCTCAAACGGTTTAGATTCTCCCTGGTATACTTCCTCTCAAAAATCAAGATCCTTGGAGTTCTCCCGTCTTAGGAAGGACACTATAACTGTTTTAAATGTGAACTGCTAGAGCCTACCGGTTAAGCGAGAGTCCTTCTTACGACTAGTTAATGAATATAATCCAGATATTATTATTGGAACCGAGTTGTGGCTAAGTAGTAACCAGGGCAACAGCGCATACTTCCCTACCAACAACTACCAGATAGAAAGAAGGGATAGACACAGTGATCCTCATGGAGGTGTGTTCATAGCTGTTAAGACTGATCTGACTCTGTCAAGAGAGCCTAGTCTTGAAACGGACTGCAAACTGATGTGGTGCAAATTGCACACTTTAGGATGCAAGATCCTACTCATAGGTGCCTTTTACAGACCAAAAGTAGATGATGCGATCAGCCTTAATGAATTAGAGAAATCGCAGCAGAAAATTAACCCTACGCATAATGTTATCATTGACGGCGACTTCAGCTTTCCAGGATGGGACTGGTTGTCCCTATCCGAACTTGCATCACCAGTTCGGTGATTTGCTTGATGACTGTGGCCTAACCCAACTTGTTGAAGTCCCCACCAGAGAATGAAACACGCTGGACCTTATGATCATTGACAATTCTACGATAGTGTGTCAAGTTAGATTGGTCCCTGGCATCTCAGACCATGACTGCCCTTTGGTAGATCTCGACATCCGACCTATACGGCACACTCAAAAGCAGCGAAAGATCCCACTGTATAGGAAGGCAAGATGGAAGGAATTGGAGATTGACCTAATAAGCATCTCTAGGGACATTGATTTGAATGAGGACATTTTGACCGTAGGTCAGTTATGGTGCGTATTTAAAACGGCTGTCCATGATGGCATTAAAAAGCACATACCCCATAAAACTTGCAAACTAAAGAGCGGTCTGTCCTGGATCACACAATCAATCAGGAGGCTAATTAATTAAGGACGGTGCCTACTAATTCAAAGAGATTTTTGCCCCGGTTTATTATTATGCAGGAAATGTAGATCTTAACAAGTGTTATTGAAGTCCGAAAAGAAAATTGGGGGTAACCACGCATTATTCAAAGATAGTTCATGAATAATATTTTTAAAATACTTTAATATACAAAGCTATGTATGGCGTTCTTTCTCAAATTGAAGCTTAATTACCTCTCAAAAAATGCATGGTTACCCCCAATTTTCTTTTTGGATACCAAGAGTACTTACTAAGATTTACTTTCTCCGGACATTTTTAAACCGCTCAAAAATATTCCTGTATTAGTGAGCATCATCGATAGGAAACCCGAGTATCCCAAGATGCGCACAACGTATGCGCAATAACAATAGTAGGCACCGTCCTTAAGTAGGGGGACAGGGCACATATCAAACGGAAGAAGGCCAGACTTTGGTCCTCTGAAGAAGCAGTGCATACTCTTCACAAGAAAATTAAGCACCTAAAGACTCGGATCCAAAGGGAGTTAAGACCGGTTTATTCGGGATACGTTGAGACCATTATTACCTCTCCGGCGGACGAAAAGGACAAAGATTTTCGTGGCTTACCCCCTTTGCCATTGAAGACGTTATCATAACAAGGGAGGGTGTTAAAAAGTTGCTGCATGGCCTAAAAGTCCACAAAGCTCCAGGTCCTGATGGAAATATCCTCTAGCGTTCTAAAGGAACTGCAACAACCTATCGCAAATGCATTGTCTATTATATTTGTCAAGTCTTATGAGAGCGGTGAAAACCCGGAGGACTGGAAAGAAGCAAAAGCTGTCCCCTGTTTATAATTAAAAAGGGCTCGAGGAGTGACCCTAGCAACTATCGGCCAATATCGTTGACCAGTATTTGCTGTAAACTGTTAGAGCATATAATCACTAGTTCAATTATGCCAGTGACCACGGCATCCTTTATCTTTTGCAAAACGGCTTCAGAATTGGGAGATCGTGTGAGGCTCCATTATTAGCTTTATTAAATGACCTTGTTAACTCCATGCACGACGGTCATCAAATATATGCTTTTTTTAATAGCTTTTAGTAAGGCATTTGATAAGGTTATCCATGGGCTCCTTATTAGAAAGCCGAACCATCACGGTGTCTGCGGTTGTACCAATAAATGAAATGAAGTCTTCCTGACTGGAAGATCCCAAGGGGTTGTCCTGGAAGGAGAATTTTCTGACAGTACGCAAGTTCTCTCCGGCGTTCCACAAGGTTTGGTAGTCGGGCCGTAATTATTTCTTTTCTACATCAACGACCTACCAGAATTCTTAGTCTCCAATGTTAGGCTGTTCGCGGACGACACTATTGTATACCTGCCTATTCATGCTGATAGCGATTGTCAAATCCTCCAACGTGATCTTGATAACCTAGCTGTTTGGGAAAAAATAATGGAGAATGGAATTCCACCCGGACAAATTCAAGGCTCTTCGTATAGGGCGTAAGCGCAATTTTGTGCATCGTGATTATATTCTACATGGAAAAACCCTGGCCTCAATTGGGTCAGCTAGACTCAACTTAAGAATTAGCTCGCCTGTCCTTAAGACCTTGGCATACAATACACTCGTCCGTCCCGTAATGGATGATGCCGCCATTGTGTGGGACCCTTACACAAAGACAAACATCGACAAGCTGGGAATGGTTCAGCGTAGGGCTGCTCGCTTCGCCCTGAATAGATCATCGCCAGAAATTTCCAATCGACATGCACAGTGAGAGGCGACACTTAAACCGATGCAATTTTTACTGCAGAGACATGAAATGAATGAGAAAAGATTGAAAATTGAAAAAAACTTTCTAGAAGCATTAGAGTTCGCCTACTTTGCATCAATCATGATTTTATTAGTATTTTTGTTAAACTAAATGATAATAATTTTCTACGTACCTTGCAAGTTTTAGCCGTTTCCGTTTTAAAGTAAATAGATTTTTAAATTGACTCTAAAGGATTTGCATGGCCGTTTCGGTTTTAAGGTAAATAGATTTTTAAATTGACTCTAAAGGATTTGTGTGGCCGTTTCGGTTTTAAGGTAAATAGATTTTTAAATTGACTCTAAAGGATTTGTATGGCCGTTTCGGTTTTAAGGTAAATAGATTTTTAAATTGACTCTAAAAGATTTGTATGGCCGTCGGCGATAAAATGCCGATGCAAAGCCCACTTAAAGTGTTCCAGTTCGCGTCCAAGTTCGTCGGGTACAACCATTTTGGATCGGTTCTGCGAGTTAAGGATGCTTACTTTTAGGTCCAGCTACATTTTGCACTTCTCGATTGAAATCTCTTTCGGTTTTTAGCTTTAAAAACACCAAAAATTTCAGTATGGACTCCACGGCGAAAATTTCCTGATATTCGCTTTTCAATATCTTCGTGAAAAATCGTTCCAATTTCATCCAAAACCTCTCGTTCGAGAGCTAATTTCTTGCGTTTTGAACATTTCAGAATAATTGACAGTATTTTCGTTCAGTGGTTCCTTCTTGACTGTAAATTCGGTCATGTTTGTGCCTTGTGACAATGAGCCCGTACTCGGCCGGATCTGACAGCGGCTTAGACCATTAAAGAAACATGGTCATTATAATTATCAAATTTGGTTCGAAATTTCTGGCGATGTATCATAATACATCTAGTGTCAGTGATATGTTATAGCGACTTGGGTGGGCGTCACTTCAGGAGAGAAGGATGCCGCTGCGGCTGTGTATGTTTTACAAGATTCAGAAGGATATGGTGGACCTGGGCACACAATAGTCTTTGCTCACAACGGCTAGATGTTCCAGACATCTTACCTGTAGGAGCTATAAAGTCCCCTTTTCTCGTACTTCATACATCGAATGTCTTTCTTCCCGAGAGCGACTCGAGATTGGAATAAACTACCACATTCTGCTGTGCTGGCCCCATGTCTAGAAACCTTCAAGAACCTGATGTGGGACTATGTTCTTGATAGACGCTGACTAAATAATGTTTTCTAAATCATAAACTCTCACATGCACAGTCACTGTCTGATTTTAAGGTTGCGCATTTATTTGCATATTCATACCTGCACTTATTATTTCTTATTTTGCACGCTCACGAGAATCTTCTTATGACGAGGTGGGCCGCAGGGTAAGAAGAGAAGAAGAATTTAATTACTTACAGTTCTGAATTTGACTAAATGCCGATAATGACCTCCTTCAGGCTGAGGACCGTCATTCAGGGGAGTTCCAACTTTCAGAGCACATTTTGTGTTTGCTTTTATAAACCGGCAACTGCATCAATAAAATATTGGTACTGACTAAAATCCTGTATTTGAGCGATTAAATTGCTGCGATTTGTAAACGGATGTAATAAAGTGGTAATGGGCCATTTTCGACCATTATAAGTCCTAAGAGAAAATAAAAGCAATGCTTATGCAGAACTTTGGAGGAAGAAACAAAGAGTATTATGGTATTTTTGATATTTGCTAATACCATAATACTCTTTGCCCCTCCAAATTTTGCATGAGCATGGTTTCCAGTTTTTCTTGGGACCGTTATAAGTCCCAAGAGAAAATAAACGCAGGCTCATGCAAAAGTTGGAGGGACAAAGAGTATTATGGTATTTTCGAAAGTGGCCTATTGCACTCCACTCAGTTTGATTACCATCATTCATTTTCGCGATTGTACTGGAAGACAAGTAAAATGGCTAATATGCTTCATTCTGACCATTTAGATACTAGCATTATGGCTGGACAATTGTCGCAGAGCATGCGAACTAGTAATCGGAAGGGGTCGTGGGTTCGGCTCCTTCAAAGGAGCACTTGGATTTTTTCCGAGTACCTCCGACTCAACATCAAAACGTTAATCTCTTCATTTCATTTATTTTATAGGTTTGGCGAAAGGACCATTAGTAATGGCTGGTCCGGGCACCTCATTCCCTCTTTCTCGTTTACGTCTGAGTCGTATCTTTGGCTCCGTTTCGTAACAAATAGCGGAAATTCGGATGGGCGACAACATAAGGGATGGAGCGGAAAGTACCAGAAATACTGGCCTTATGTTACTGGTTAAGAAAAACGAGAGTCATGTATGATAGGATGATATTGTTGCAACATTAGCTATTTTGTCGAACATGCATGTAACTGAAACAAACATATGCAATAAATGGGCTTGTAATCATTGCTGTCCTATTAGACAAATTCATTCCTTCAAGGTTATGAGGGTCCCCAAATAGGGTTCTTCAATCCCGCCATCCCAACCACAATTTTTCCTTCATCCCGAAATCCCGAACGTTTTCATCGGCCAATCCCCGATACCGATCATGACGTCAATTACAATTGCAGTTGATTTAGAATACATCTTGTTGGTCTTTTCCACCAATCTTCATGATCCAATTGTCCTTAATTGTAGCATTCGCAATCACAGTTTTGAAACCGAAATGATGCGGTTCATTGAACAAGCAAACAACACCACCCCAGAATTATTTTACCGCCGAAATTTCAAATACAGAAACGACATTTCTGGATACAAACATTAACAAAGGTTCAAGAGCAACCCAGTCCTTGATGTGCTTACGCACTTCAAACCTATTCAAACTCTTCTCCTCGTCCCACCCACCAGGAGTCAAAAAAGACTTCATCAAAGGCGAGGCTCAGAGACTTCTCAGAACCAACTCTTCTAAAAAAATGTTTGAAGAGCTCATCCAAGCACAGGTAACCCAGGCTCACTGTGTGTGCTACATAGGTAAATATTGAGAACATATGAGGCGAAGTTTAGGTCTGGAAATTTGCAAGAAAATGGAAATAAAAATCGATGAAACTTACCATGTGGTGAGCTGTTGTTGTCTTTAATACGTACACGAAGTTTCGGGAAAAATGGTCCCCGTTCACCTCCCTTCATAGTATAGTGACAAGGTAGGAGACGGAAGCCAGCGTAGGGACTCCGATCGACCCAAAACAAGCACGATTTTTTTCGCGAAAATCGAATCCAGTCGCTAAATGAACACGCCAGGCTCGTGGAACAAGAATTTCTCTAAACCATGAATCCACTGTAGCATCTCCAGGTAGCAACACGAAGCCACCAGACTCCGTAAAACTTGTAAGTTAACCTGCTAAAATGGCGGCCAGAAAGCGTTGTCCTCGCAAAGTGTCCAATTCAAAATGGCACTGAACTCGGGACGCCTGGTGACGAGGGGAATATATGTCCCCCTAGAGGGAAGGGAGTCCCAGATTGCTCAGTGAGTTTTGTTTTTAGCAATTTGGGACTCCCCTCCCTCAAGAACTTATTATACCTGTCACCAGGCGTCCAGAGTTCAATGCCATTTTGGATTGGACACTTCGCGAGGACAACGCTTTCTGGCCGCCAATTTAGCAGGTTAGCTTACAAGTTTTACGGAGTCTGGTGGCTTCGCGTTGCTACCTGGAGATGCTTCAGTGGATTCATGGTTTAGAGAAATTCATGTTCCACGAGCCTGGCGTGTTCATTTAGCGACTGGATTCGATTTTCACGAAAGAAATCGTGCTTCTTTTGGGTCGATCGGAGTCCCTACGCTGGCTTGCGTCTCCTACCTTGTCCCTATACTATGAAGGAAGGTGAGAGAGGACCATTTCTCCCGAAACTTCGTGTACGTATTAAAGACAACAACAGCTCACCACATGGTAAGTTTCATCGATTTTTATTTCCATTTTCTTGCAAATTTCCAGAGCTAAACTTCGGCTCATATGTTCTCTATATTTACGTATGTGGCACATACAGTGAGCCTGGGTTACCTGTGATCCAAGATATTAAATCACGCCAACTGATCCAAGATATTAAATCACGCCAACGTGAAAGAGGTTATCCCGAGATTCTTGTTCAAAGGACACTCTCGGAAAGGCAACTTAAAAACAGGAAACTTGTACTGGCGCTCCTCCAAAAACCACAGGAGAGCAAACGAAGCTTGCCTTTCGTTCTAAAAGATCACCCAGCAGTGACGAACTTAAAACAAATCCTCATGAAAGACTGGCGAAAATGGATAATGATGAGAAATGCGCGGAGTGGACGTAAAATCGGACCAAACGCATGATTTGTTAGGGTCTCAGTCTGGTGTGGTGGACTGAATCTTGGTCGGCGTAAATGAAAAGGGAGCCTCGAAGGTATCCCAGGAATCCGAAGTGTAGACATAAGTTAAAGTTATTTGGTTATCATATTATATTCTCTGATACATGTTGGTTGCAGAGCTGCTTGCGGCCTTCGAGAAGGTGTTACCGAGCAAACCCGCGCCGGCAACAAGTGACAGTAATTATTCGCGCTTTATTCTCTGTTTCATTTGAAAGGAATCGATAGAGATTTTTTATTAGACAGTAATGGCGTGTCTATTCTATTGAAAACAACAGCAGGTTCATGTGCAGTAGAAACCAGCTGATCGAAAGGCACGTGCAGAGCACTTGTGCTGCTCATTAAATGATCATGTCTTGTACATTAATTTTTTTTTTCCAATTCAGATCATATGACGATACTCTGGAGATTTGGTGCTTTGTTTTGTTCTATAAACAGAGTGCATATTCAGGCTTGCATGCACTATTTTTAATGAACAAGACAAAGGATCAAATTTCCTGAGCATGAACACATGATTTGCGTTGGTAAAACAAAATGAACAAGTAAATAAGGTATATTTTTGATGGCAAGATATGTTGATAAATGCAAGAGGAATTCAGTTTTAAAATAAACATAACATCGCTGACAATAATAATAATAATAACAATAATAATAATAATGATAATAATGATAATAATAATAACAACAACAACATGAAATTGACAAAAAAAAGCCGACCTTAAATACCTCACTGAAGCTCTCATCTATGCGACACAAGAACAATGTTTGAGAACGAATTATGTGGGGACAAGAGTGTGAAATCTCTGCTGTGTAGAAATTGTGTCACGAGAGGTGAAAGTGTTACCCATGTCATTAGCGAGTGCAGCAAACTTGCGCAAAAAGACTATAAGAAGAGACATGATAATGTCACCAGAATTATTCATTGGGAATTGCGTGGTGTGAATGGGTTGGACAGAGCAGACAAATGGTACAAGCACCAGCCCCAGAGTGCGTTGGAGACGGATAGGATCAAAGTGTTGTGGGATTTCAACATACAGTAATAGTGCGACCATATTATTGTTGTGGAGAAGGAGGATAGAGTTTGTAAAGTAATCGATACTATCGACGTTGCCGTACCAGCTGACTGCAGAGTTAACTCAAAGGAAAGTGGTAAAACTGAAAAATATCAAGACCTCAAGCGCGAAATAACAACGATGTGGGCTTTGCGAAAAGTGGAGGTGATACTAGTTGTTGTAGTAGCTTTGTGAGCAATCCTTAAAGGACTGAATGAGTCGCTTCAGAATATCGGTATAATAATGGTAAGATCAGGGCATGTGCAATAGACCGCATTACTAGGAAATGCAAGGATACTACCAAGAGTTCTTGAAATTTGAGAGATGGCCAGAACCTTGTGACCCGCTGCAGGGAATTATTTGTCCAGTTGACCAGCAAAACTGAGTTTAATTGTACATAATTACAACAGTAACAATAATAATGATAATGATAATAATAATAATTATTATAATTATAATAATTATTATTGTTATCAGCAGATTATTGTGTAAAACGTTAATATGCATATTTACATACCCAATAGGGGGCCGAACATCGCTTATCGAGTTTATAAGAACTCACAGTATTTACATAACTAATTAATTATAAATTGAAAAAGAAATTCTGATATTATCCAAAAACTAACATATCATGAGCAATTGCATACGGAAAGTCAAAATCGTTTAGGTCATGATTTTGAAAAATGGTGCAATGTGGAGACTGTTTGAGAGAATAGACCTTTGCGTCTTAAGGAGCACATCTTTGCTTCTTGCTCCAACCAGCTGCCTTACAGTGTCCTGAAGTTCTTTCGAATATCCTCCTAATACATCCAAAATGATGTAATGCTGATGTATCTTGAATCCCTTGAATTGTGCTTTCAATTTCAACCTCGTTAGGGCGTACTTTTGTGTCTTTTCTTGCGCTTTTGATTCTCTATTCTCCATCCATCCTTCCCGAAAATGAAGAGCGGTGAACGTGCAAATTATTAAATTATTTTTATGGTCAATTGACACATGTCAAAACAAGGTATCCGCTAACCAGTATCACGAGACCACATCGCGGGCTCAGGTTGGACCTCATCGAGGTCGGTTTTTGGAAGTTTTCTGCTGGCCAGGTAGTTGTTTTGATTGGATCGCCGGCTCAAACCAAGTCAAACACGCGCGAGAGCCCTCTTTCTGTGGCTCGACGCGGCTACACGGCCATACTACGTCAACAAAAGCTATTGACAGTCGACG
>NC_090872.1:28044514-28089514 GCF_036669935.1 Montipora foliosa
GGAAGCATGTGAGAGTGCATATTTCATGCGCTCAAATGGGCCCTGGGGCCGAAAGGCCACACGTGCGCATACATGACATAATGTATGGCGCGTTTATTCTGTTTTGAGTCTTGTTCGCTGTTTTGCTTTTGTTTGTACTTTTATATCGTGTCCTTAAGATGTTCAGCTGCCGGGGTGAGCTTATTTTACTGTTTATTAGCCACTAAAGTGTTTTGGTAAACTAGGCCCGGTATTTTCATTCGGATTCTTTGAGTCGCTTCCATATATATAAATTTCTGTAATTTTCCATTAGGTCTTACTGCGTAATAAAGTGGTAATTTAGAGCAAAAGAAACCTGTGTCACACATACATACATACATACATACATACAGAAACTTTATTTTTATTCGGATTGCAATTGCAAATAAATAGGGTACCAGCCTTCCTAGTGATATCCGGTAGTTTGTTCCATGCATTGGGGGCCAGATAACGGAAAGAGTGAAGACCAAATGTTGTTGTTCTAACAGCAGGCGGTTTCAGTTTGGCCACACCTCTTAGAGAATAAAAGCCAGCCTCAGGCACCCGTAGATAAGTTCGTAAATTTGACCGTGCTGCACCGAAGAAGCATTTATACACGGTAACTAACATGTTCTGTACTCTCCTTTGTCCCAATGTGGCCATATGTACTTTACATAGTAACTCTACATAGGTACTAGATTGATCGTCTAAAACTACTAGAAGCGCCTGCTTATTTAGCTGTTCGAGCTTACCTTTACTACGTACGCTGCAGTGGTGCCATACATCGCTACATTAAAATGTATTCACATTAAAACATGGAAGAAAACGTTTGATTCTCAAAGGGTTTGAATTGGGTACAACATAGATTTAGCCGATTTCGTCTATTAGCATTCAGCCAAAGATAAGGAAAGTGGCAACAAAATGCTTGCTGTGAATTCATCATGTTGTGTAATATTCGAGCTTAACAAATTTGCATACGTGGGTTGGAATGTGACACGCGAGAAATTTTTTTTCTTTCTGACAAATGATTGATAGGTAGCCAAGTTTTTGACGCCAGAAAAAGATCTGTTTTGTCACTATAAAGTAAAATGAAGTTTATTTCGAAAGCCAAAAATATTTCTTTAATCCAATTTATTGCTACGACTTACCAGTGTGAAGATTGTTTACATGTTTGTAACTTCTCGCATCGACTATTGTAACTCTCTTTTATTTTGCCTCCGACAGTTTCTTTTGCAAAAGCTGCAATATGATCAAAATGCTGCTTCCTGTCTACTCACGTACTTAAATAAATACGACCACATTTCCCCGATTTTGAAAGAACTACATTGGTTGCCTGTCATGTCAAGGATTGATGAGTTCAAGATATTATTCTTGACTTTTAAAGCGTATCACGAAATTAGACCTAAATATCGATCAGACTCTTTAATTAAATATACGTCTAGGAGAACACTCCGTTCCGTCAACAAGAATTTGTTAGTAGACCCTATGTATAATCTTGAGTCTTATGGAAAGCGCGCTTTTTTAATCATTGCTCCCTTACTCTGGAACAATTTACCAAACGAAATATGAACTTTAACATGCTTAATTAAGAAAATGGTTAAGACCCTTTTTATATTTAGCCGTTCTTTTAAGATTATGATGTAATTTCTACATATTTCAGCAACCTTGTTAAGCGCTATTGGTTAATTAGTAGAAATGGCGCTATAGAAATTTTGATTATTATTATTATCATCATCATCATCATCATCATCATCATCATCATTATTATTATTATTATTATTATTATTATTACACCACTCATGCCTTTTGCGAATTTTGAGTGTCATGAAATTACATCATTTGCGAGACATTGCTCCTTCACAAAAAGATTTTTCAACAATATATCGCTTTAATCTAACTAAAGAGCATTCAGATGGTAAAAAACCTGTTCACATTTATTAACCATTTCTTTTGCTTTTGTGCTTGTCAGCATTGTGATTTGCGATAATTCGCAAGTCTATAATTGTATCTCAGAGATGTTTAGATTTTCAATTACAAACTCTGTTTTGATTGGCCGCTCAACCTCATGATTGTGTAAATAGTTCACCCTGAAGTCAAAATAGAGCGTTTTCACATGACGTCACGGCGGCCATGTTGGTGTTCCAAAACAAAAGAATGGCGGCCATGATGGTGTACCAAACAAATCCTCCGAGAATTGAACTCTGTCTTTATGCAAATACTTTCTTTTGTTTCAGTAATCCAATATGGCTGCTGGCCACTTGAGTGATACGTTTCTCAGGAACCCGACAAAGAAGGCCTCCAACCTCGTTCCCAGGGCCTCCATTGTCTCATCGACAAGAGAGCCTGGGACCGTGGTTGAGAAGGCCTCTTGACCCGACAGATGAAATGTAAATTAGTTAAATACCAGTAGTAATCAAAGGTTATGAGAGTGCGTTCGACGCCGTCACTTAAATATATAATTTCACTAGTTGACCTTCAGCCTCTGTCTATTGCTAAAATCCACGTTTTTCATCGCTATATCGTGTCAAAGTCGATGTCAGTTTAGGAGGCCCCCTATACGAGCATCAAGAGTTTCGCGCTTCCGGTTGAAACGCAGTGCATCATGGGACAGGCTGTCCAGAAAAGTGAGCAACAATTCTTGAATGCCAGCCATACTGAACATCTCCTGCTTCAGATCGCGTCTCTTTACCCCCGATTCATACTGCATTTTTCCACTGAAATTCCTCCTTTAGCCGTTGCATATTGGTCAGTAATCCTATAAACTGGTGAGTAAATCCATTTTATGGCTACACAAACGTGCGATTGTGAGCCACCATTTCGATGCGTTTCCATCTCCCGCGGAGAAAAGGATAGCGAACGAAGAAAACGATGGATGGAGAACATCAACAGGAAAATAAGGAAGGAAAAAGTCTGGACACGAAAGAATTTAATAATCTTAGATACTTGAAATTAGGAACCTTGCTTATGCACTTGACACAGATCCTTTATCAGGTGAATACAATTTTTTGCAAGAATTCTTGTTTGTGTCCCATTCAAACATGCATGAAGGCAGTGCAGGTTTGTTTTGCCCATTTAGTCAGCCTTTTCCCGCTGTTGGAAAGCAAATAAGTACACAAATCCTATTGCCGAAATCCAAAACCTAGAGAAGAAATCAAAACAGAATGATTACAGACGTGAAACATTTAGCGAGCAACACGCCTCGCAGCCTCAAAACTCATCAGGTTTTACTGCAATATTTTCGCGATAAGGACACTAATAGCCATAAAATCGATTTCTCCACCAGTTTATAGGATTACTGACCAATATGCAACGGCTAAAGGAGGAATTTCAGTGGAAAAATGCAGTACGAATCGGGGGTAAAGGGACGCGATCTGAAACAGGAGATATTCAGTATGGCTGGCATTCAAGAATTGGTGCCCACTTTTCTGGACAGCCTATCCCATGATGAGCTGCGTTTCAACTGGAAGCGCGAAACTCTTGATGCTCGTATACAAACTACGATTTGTTGACACATTGCGTGACAGCGCCACTTCAGCAGTAGACTCCCAAAAAAATAGTTACATTTATAGTCTTCGAATTTCGTTTGAACTGGTAAAATGTTTAAGCGTAAAAGCTAACTTAGTAAACATTTGCAATCGCGGGCTCATTTATCGTAAACAAACTCCAAGCGACAGATTTGAGTATTTCTCCTGATGAATAAAGTATTTTCATAATTTGCCGTTCCTTGGTTCACGCTCCCTCCTATGGATCTTGCCTTCAGATTATGTTTCCAGCAATTCCAAACAATATTCGAACGGATAAAGACTAAGCTACATGTATCTGTCGCGACTGGAACTAATCAACAAATGCAATCAAAATACGTTTAACATCCCAAAGCCAAGGCGATTCAAAGTCCTGTTCGTTAACATATAAATTAGATTTCAATAAAATCAACGATGAGAGCACAAAATAGCGAAGCCTACGACGACTGAATCGAAAGAAAAATCCAACGCAAGACGAGCTCACGTGGCATGCCACTTGTCTAATCATATGTCTTAGTACCTCTTTTCCGACCGATACATACCCCTTCAAAATTCAAGCGGGGAAGGCCATTTCGGTGTCCTTACAGGAATGTCAAAAAATCATGCATCCGTTCACAGGCACACCAACATCCTTAAGACACAGGACAAGAACGGAAAAAAACGAGATTAAGCTTGCGAACGCAATTACAAGATCATTTCAGCGGTTATCAGTAACAAGCGCCCCTCGAAGACATTTTTTCATATTCTAAAATAAAACTTAGGTGGACGTCAATCAAATGTTTCCATGACGAATTCAACTGCCGCCAAGAGAACAGGAGTATCGTCGTGGAAACATTTGATTGACGTCCACCTAAATTTTAGTTTTGAAATATGAAAAAAAGTCGTTGAGGGGCGCGTGTAACTGATAACCGCTGTAAAAAACCAAAGAGGAAGTTTCTTGGTTAAAAAGTGTGTTGTTTTACTCTGAAAACGATGAACGATCGATTAACATTCTTTTCCGTAGTTTATTCAGTTGACACAAGGTGATCACGTGCACCTTTATGATTGCCTAGCACCTGATCAATTTCTTCCTTTTGACAGAACATCATGACCATCCCCTTGATTCATAGAAGTTAGAAATTAGAAACTGCAGAAATATTCGTGTTTTTACGATCTTTCATGAGAATTCGATTCAGAGTTATATATAAAAGCTATGTTATTTTTTTCTTCATCTGTCTTTTGTCTTGTCTTTTACTGTTAACTCGATCCGGCTTTTACGGTACTTTTTGGTGCACACGTAAAGCCGAAATATTTTTTGACCTGGCATCAGATCAGACTGAAAAGAAAAGGTGTTATGAAGCGGAAACAACATCTTCAGACCTTCCTTAGAGTGTGTAATAAACGTTTTCTTAATGCAACTGTAAGACATGCATGACATGCAGGAAAACTTCCATCAGAGCAATTTGCATTTCGGTTCTTACAGACTGTTTAAAGAAGAAACCAGTGAGTTTTACTCAAGAGCGTGTTTTGTTATCTTTAAACTGAATTTATTACAAAGCTTAAAAACACTAAAAGACCTAAAAATGGGACAGGACATTACAAAAAAATTAAACGTGTGAACGTGTGAGCCTCTGCTGGCACGACGTCTGGGTGACCGCACAAATGGTCTCGATGACCCCCCACTTGAAAAAACTTCACTGGAACACTGCAGTTCAATACCTGACCCAACTCAGTGCCTTTTGGTTTTGTGTAACACGTACCACATGTGGTTTTCAGATTTATATTAGCGGGACGATGGGGCTGGAAAACAAAGAAACTATTGATACTGAGTCAATTTCGTGAATTCTGACCTTGGTCCGATCCGCACCTGCATCGCTTTGCTGAAGGAAAAAACCTTTTACGTATTTAGCAGTTAATCAGCTTGCATGGAGAAATAAATACCACGCAATAGTGTTTTTTCAGTTGTGTTTGGATAAATACATTTCAAATTTGAAAGTGACTGTGTCCCATAGCAATTTTTCACTTTAACGTGAGAAGAAGAAAATGAATTAAAACTGAGAGAAAAACGTTTTGTCGGTAGACTGATTGAACTTTTACTTTAAGGTGGGCAGACACGAAGGGTCATGTTGCAGCGACATGTCCCATGCAGCGACAAAAAGGTGACTGTGTAGTACACACTGAGGCAACATGCATTAGGGTGGTGTAGCGGGGACATACAGCAGGGGCAAAATCACAACATCTACTCACACATGAAAATGTTGCCGGTACATGTTTCAGGGATATGTTGCAGGGATATATTGCAGCGACGTTTCCCATTAAGTTTAACTTGTTGAACTTCATGGGACATGTCGCGGGGACAAAACAACCCCCAAATCGGTGGCACAATTATAAAAGTATCAGTTCACACGAGGGGATATGTCTTTGCAACACATCCTTGAAACATGTACCCGCAACATTTTCATGTGTGTGCAAATGTTGTGATATTGTCCTTGCTACATGTACCAGCGAAAACTGATTAATAGTTGAGTTACGAAAACGAATGAAATGAAATTCCCTCGTTTTTTGACGAAACGGAAAATTGAAAGTCTCGTATATTGATTAAACTAAGTTCACAAAACGACAGTTAAGCAAATTCTTTAGAGGCTAAACAGTGGTTCTGTATTTCGTTTCCATAACGTGTATGCACACCTGCCGGCCTGCGTCATAATACAGTACTGTTGTAATTAATATCGTTCTTTGACTGTAGAGAATCAGTTTACTAGAAGGAAGTGTTTATCTAGTATTTCTGTGAATTCAAAAGGCTTTTCCCCCCTTTAATTACTGAGGGGACGATGAAAGCCTTTCTCTACGTTTCGCTGTCGCTTCTGACCATTTTTGAGGTCGTCCTGTCCCAAAACGTGGATTGGCTCAAAGTCTCCGAAACGGAGCTCCTGAAGCTCAGAGGTGAACATCTAAATCAAAAGTCAGACATCTTTTTCCTCATCGATACCTCTGGCAGTCTATCCGGCAGCGATTTTAACGAAGAAAAAAAATTCGTAACCAATCTGCTGAACGAGATAAGAGTCTCCAATGGTGGTACTAGGGTTGAAGTGATCCCGTTTGGAACTACTGCGAGTATTTACATTGACCAGATTTCCTCGGCCTCTCTAATGAAGAACAAATGCACCTTCAACGCTAAATTTAATCAATTGAATAAAAATATAAACGGATTCCTGACCAACATGAAAAACGCGTTTAATCTGGTAAAACAGGTGTCTTTCGGTACCTTAAACAAGGACAAGAGATTACCCCTAAAATCCTTCAAGACAACGGCAATCCTGATAACGGATGGCAAGTGGAACACACCATCGAATGATCCAAGTCCAGTTTCGCTAGCCCAGGAAATTCGGGCTGCTGGTGTTGAGGTCTTTGCTATAGGTGTCGGTTACATTGATTATGGGCGACTCCGTCAAGTCGTTGAAAACCCAGATAAACAGGCCTTCCATTTGCAAGATTTTACCCAGTTTTCTGAACTTGCGACCTACCTTAGAGGAGGTAAGACTGTCTTTTGTTCAATTCACCGTCCTTCGCGATTTATTTTAATTTGGCTGAAATGGCTTTACCGACTCGATCCTGAATGACTTGGCATTTAGAAGTTGGCCGCAACACTGGGGCTGAATAAGATTCCTTTGTGGAACGAATGGACTTTTGTCATGCAGGGCTTCAAAGACTTCATTTGCTCTAGGTGTCTAATCACACCAAATGGACAAAATTGTTTCAGAGAGATTCAAACCAACATCAGGGTCATAGAACTGAACAGATTTTTCTGCGCCAAACGATCCTTTCGAATTAAGTTATAAACGTGTTGCTGCACTTAATTCACAAGGACCGTAAGTGCTTGTTGCCGATATAACGAAAACTCTGATTGGATAAGTGCTAATAAAACAGAAAACTAAAGGAAATAACCAAGCCAGATTGGTTTTTCCCTGCATATATTGACGTTATTTGGCGGCTTATTTTCAAGAAATGTCTCACCGAAATTTAGCGAACCAAATTGTAATAATTTGTTCCGAAAATATTCTTTTTCGAAGGAATACGCGTTCGTTCATCTTACTTGTAGGCTTCCAAGCGACGGATGAACTGATAACGCTCGTGATGAGGATAGGTGATAGCCAACTTAATTTTAACCTCGAACGTTCGGTTCTTACGGTTAAATCTCAGTTAATTGCTAGTTATTCATAATTTACACAATAGAGGACTTTTTCCGTGTTTAAATAGCCTCATCTAAACACGAGGGGAGTTGGAGAATTCTCGACAGTTATGCAAACCCGATAAGCAGTCGAGGGTTTGCATAACTGTCCAGAATCCCTCTAACTTCCCCAAAAATAATTCGACAAATGAAGAAAAATGTTGGTTTTTTTACTTCTGGATTGAAACAGATATCTTGATACACGCTCATATTTCCGACCAGCCAATCAAAACGCGCGTCTGACAACACATAACCAATCAAAATTCGTGTGATGTCAGAGCCGTGTTTATATACTCTCATCTAAACACAGCTATTGACCAACGAGAGTACGCGTACTGTCCTGATTATTTTATAAAAATGTAATGTAATTATCACCAAACAGCCATGTTATAGTGTCATGTGAAACAACATTATTCTTGTTAAAAAAAATGGGCTCAATATATTGACGGAATTATGTCATCATAGCAACAGGAAATTTTTTTTTAAAACTCATTATTTGCCTTCGAGTGCTCGTATCTCCAAAAAAAACTCAATAACGTTCACAAATTGATTTGCAGGATAAGTTGAAACTATCTGCAAAAGGAGCTATCTTGTTGGATATTTAAGGTGGCTCTGAATCCGCTCAAGGGATATTTTCAACTGTGCAGTGCGTTTCATCACTTTCCCGCGATATAAAAGAGTGATGATTCTTTTTTGAGATATAACAGTTTAAAAGTAAAATACAGGTTGTTTTACTTAGCTTTCTTATTGTACAGATGACCTATTACGTAACAATAATGATTGCATCTTCAACTTTAGCAATAATTGGTTTTCATAAGGTTTAGAACGCCAGTAAGTAGGTAACTTAAGCTTACGATTTCAAAAATTCAACCTCTCGTCTTTGAAGGAACTTTGCTAGAGTTTCAATCCGTCCACTCTGTCACGCGTTGACGCAATGTGAGAGAATCGAAAACCCGTCTTTGTGAAGTTAAGTTCTTCAGAAACCCTCAAGCCTTTCCACTTTGTTGCCTACGAAGGAAAACAAAGAATTGTGTGTTGTAAGTACCATACGTTCCTTTCCACATTAAACCTGTAAGTTGCTTCGTGGAGTTCTCATTGCATTCTCTGCCGTGGTTACGTAAGTTTCCTTGCATCGCATACAGCAATTCAGGACCACGGTCGGCTGGACGATTTTCCTTCACCATGCTATTTGACTACTTTTCGTTTGTTAACTATTCCATGCAGATCCTTATGAACAACTATGGGAAACGCAAGATGTAGACCCGTCTAATTGCCAGAACAACTGCGACGTGAAAGCAACCTGTGCTTGCGGTCTAGTAAACGGAGATTACAAATGTGCGTGCCCTTTGGGTTATTATGGCTCTGGAGTCGTGGGGCAGTGTATACGTAAGTATTGTCTATTTCAAGTATTGAGTAAGGACAGTCGCTGTCGCGTAGATAGTCTTGAATTGTTGTGACAGAGTTCACTGATGAATCAGAGAGGATCCTTGCTTTTTTAACATGTCACCAAGAAAGGCGTACTCCAAGTAGGGGCGTAGCAGCATTTAAACCAGTAAGCCTGGGCTTACAAACTTTGGGGCATAATTACCTACGGACCGAGAGAATGTCTTCGTTTATGGATACATTGCTACAGCCTATCGCGCGAAAACAACAAATGTTTATTAAGGACACAACTGATTTTATCAGTTTCACAGAGAAAACAAAGATCATAGCCAAAAACACAATTTAAGTATCGATGGACGTGTCTAGCGTGTACACAAATAAACCACAAAAAGAGGGAACGAACATAGTTTGCACGCTTCCTAAGGCAAATTCTACTTTTTATATCCTAAGCAAAAACTTGTTCCACGTCAATGCGGATAACTATCTCCAAACACATGGAACCCCCATGGGGA
Organism: Montipora foliosa; assembly: GCF_036669935.1. Lineage (NCBI taxonomy): Eukaryota > Metazoa > Cnidaria > Anthozoa > Scleractinia > Acroporidae > Montipora > Montipora foliosa. The sequence continues at coordinate 28,054,135 of NC_090872.1, forward strand.
CAAAAACGTCAGTCTCGTTTGCCAGTATTTTTATGGCGCAAATTAAAACAAATTTAATACAACAAAGTGATGCCAAGCCAAAACTATGAAAATGATATATTGATGATATTTTCTCCCTTTGGGACAGCGATAAAACACAGGTAGATCATTTTATTGAACAAGCTAACAAATTCCACACTACCATGAATTCACGGCCGTAATATCACAGAACGAAATCACTTTCCTCCACAAAGTGGTATTTAAAGGACAATGATTAAAAAACGAATCCACCCTGGACGTTAAGACGCATTACAAGCCGACTGAAACTTTTCAATATACACACTTCAACTCATGCCAACTCATGTTTATGTTTCCTGGTTAAAGAGCAAATTCTCATTACTACCCAGCAAAGAAAGCTACAGTATTACTTTGGAGAAAAGGACTTTTTGATTTTGGGAGTTAAAGGGTTTTAATCATGATTTATGTCACCGACCTTCCTGTCATTTGAGAACACTATTTTCCACATCAATTGCACTCTATGCCGATACGGTCTATTGGGTGAATTGTTTTCCTTTGCAGTGTGTCCCCCTTCAACCTATAAAGATTTTTCGGGATATGCAGATTCGTGCACAGCTTGTCCTCTAAACTCAGGTCATAAACACATTGGCAGCAGAAGCCGTTTGGATTGCGAGTGTGACACAGGATACCAGGGTACTCCCGAAAATGGAAACGACTGCACAAGTAAGTGATCCAAGCCTTACGCTTACTTCTCCGCGGTTCACTCGTACCGTATCACAAACACCACAATATGCACGCGCATAAAAGGAGTGGAAAGCCATAACTTTCTTATGTATAATCGTTTGTCTTGTGGTGAGGTTTCGCCATTCTGTGACGAGGTTTGATGATTACGTGTTGTGCTTCTAGCATGATGTGACGAGTTGTTCTTTTGACGTACTGTGTTTTCCTTTTTATATGGTGAGGTTCTTTTATGACGTCGAGTTTCTACCTTTGCGCTCTTTCTTTTTTATAAGAATATTGTTTTCCCGGCCCAGGCTGAATATTTCTATTTTTCTGCCGATTTTACGCTGAAAACACCCTTGTAATATTCTTACTTATGGCTTATGACTTTTTTTAAGGATGTATTGGGGTATCAATTACTAGTGTTTGGTGTCCAGATCTGTATCGCGTTACATTGTGCACGTGCTCCATCGCTGTTCGTTGCAATCGGTTAGGTCAAGATGTCACGACAGACGACACTTTGCCGTTTTGGCTTAAAAAAAGCATTTATCATAGAAATGTATTGTATTTACAGATTTTTAACGCACAAAATTATCATTGTAAACCATTTACAATTTCGCACAAAATTATATTCTTTTCATAATTCAGCTTCAGGTTTATTCTTAAAACAGTCTTAAAATTTCGCAAATTTCAGCCTCGATATTCTTATCAAATATATTTTTATAAAAAAGAAGAGTGTGTGTGATTATAAACAGAGCACGTCAAAAGAAGCAGGAGGCGCGGTGGCCTCATGGTCAGTGTGCTCGACTCCGAATCAAGTGGTCCGGGTTTGGGTTCTGGTCGGGGACATTGTGTTGTGTTCTTGGGCAAGACAATTTACTCTCACGGTGCCTCTCTCCACCCAGGTGTATAAATGGGTAACGGCGAATCTAATGCTGGGACTAAGCCTGCGATGGACTAGCATCCCATCCAGGGGGGAGTAAAAATACTCCTAGTCGGTTCATGCTACAGAAACCGAAGATAAGCGCCGGCGACCTTACGTCAAAAGAAGACTTCAACACATCATGTTGGAAACACAACACGTTACCAGCATAGCTCGTCACATAATGAGAAAACCTCACCACATAATGGCAAAACGACACCACATAATAATGTTGCCACAGTACACTATGACAAAACTCCAAAACATCAAGACAAGACCAAAAGAATATGAGAAAGTTGTAGCTTTAAGTATACTGGGACCAAGTTTCCACTGTATTGTAACGGAGAACAATAAACCACAGCAACTGGAGAACTTTACTCTCTAACGGCGGGAAAATCCTTCCCACTCCTAAAGCGCACTACACTATAGATACGCAATGCGTATATATAATACACTGAGCACAATACATACATTCTTACTTGCATTGACCACTCTCCCACGGGGGCTTTTGAGGGCCAATATATTAATTAAACGAACAGAAAAGAGCAATAACTTTTTTTCGAGAATCGGCCGAAGGCAAACCAGTTGCCTGTTTGCAAGCGCAGCCGAGTAGTTGATCCAGAGACTACCAGAATCAAATTGAACACAATATGGTCAGAACGGGATCTTGAACCTGGGATCTTCGGATCTCATGGCAAAGCCCGAACCACTGAGACGAACTAGCTCCTTAATAATAATCGTTAAACACAAGACCGACTGTGGCTTCAATCAATCGTTCCCACCGTCTTGTATCAAATTTTTAAAAGTATATTTTGCATTTCATTAAGGTCAGTGAAATGCTTTTTGCAGGATCTTAATCCTAAATTTCCCCAGCATGGTTTAAAAAAGTCCCTAAACATTTCTACAAGTTAGATATCACAGCTTTGAATAGCCAGGTGAGAAAGAAATGATCGAAGCGCCCAAATGACGTCGACTGTGACTTTTCCTAAAGGCTCGAGTTAGCTGAGAAACATCCCTAGTGAATGCCGTTGCCTCTAGCCTCAACAGTAGGTTTGTGAATTCTAACACATTTTTAAATCGCTAGTATTCCCTTACAATAGTCAACACACACCTTTCTGCAATCCTTTTGTGTGTTTTCAATAGTTAGGAAATGTGAAACGCTACCTATTCCCACCGACGGGAGGATTAAAGGCGGATCCTGTGACCGATCGTACCTGTCATATTGCACTTTCGAGTGCGATGAAGGATATCGACTTACTGGTAGTGAGACCAGGCAATGTATTGTAACATCCACGAACGTCATAACATGGAGTGGCTCAACCACGCAATGCGAAGGTATGTTTTTATATTAAATAAAATCGGTCAGCCGGTTTCCTTAGTTTGAGCCAACTATATACGAAAACAGACCCATGCACGACTCCTTAACAGCAAATGTTGAAAAACCGAGGATTTGATTAACTACTGGTATTTGAGTAGGTCCTTCTTCTCCTTACGTTTTCTCTATGGTGTAATGCAGATAATACCAAATGGCCAAAGGTGGATGAAAAAGGTTCTTCAAAGATTTTTAACGGAATGTATGATTTACTTTTTTGTAAATTCATTTATCATAAACGCATTTGTTTCGTACAATTAAATGTTGGGAGAGATTGCACGCAAAGATTTCATATTAAGTGTTGTTCCATAAAAAAGATTATAAACCTCGAACGCTCTTTTACTTCCTTACGGTAAAGATAAAGACCCTTGTGCTGCTGAGTGGCTAACAACGTGTTTAGAACAATGCCTTGGTCAGGACTGATAGTCTTTTTGTAATTGCTTTTCCAGTCACCAAGAATTTTGGTGGTCATCAAGATGTGCAAAGCCTCTGCCTATCTTGTCTCGACCGCGCTTCGTAAGAAACAAAAATATCCTCCGTCGAATTCGTTATACGGCAGGAAACCAGCATAGTCTAGGAGTAAGACTCATATATGTTGTTGGTAAAATCCGTTCTCAGGTTGAATCCATTTTTACCAGTCTCGGTCACAAATGTTGTAACACTGACGGAAAATGTTCCCCTCCTCCTCTTTCAGTGTTGATGTTTATGGGTTCCAGTGCAAGAACTAACCTGTAAACGCAACATTAGAACGGTAAACGCAACCTTGAAGGGAGGGAGGAGGAGGGCTGCGTTATAAATAGCTTGGAATCGAGTTACGTGCTATTTAAGAGAGGTGTTACAACTATTTATGACCGAGGTTGTAGGTTAAAACGGATTCAGCATGAGAAGGGACTTTACCGCGGCAACATATACCCAGGAGAATAACTGATAAAGAAATTTGGTTTTCTTAATCTGCAGTGATTAGGTGCCCTTATACGGTTGTGGCTAATGCTAAAAATGCCGCGGGTGACTGCACAAGTGATGGTCTGGAGTACCGAACAAACTGTAGCTTTGTGTGTGCTCACGGCTATGAGCGATCTGGAAGTGAGACAGTCACATGCCAGCTAGATGGCCAGTGGTCCCCAGCCCACCCAGAGTGCATACGTAAGTGACTTCCCCACTCACAGTTGTGTTTGTGTTTGTGTTAGCTTTTTATTAGCGTAGGTTGATAATCTTAAATATAACAAATCCACCTTTTCAGGGATCACATGTCCAGCACTACCGACTGTGTCTGTCGGTAGTTACCTTCCTGCCATGTGCGATGACCAGCCTTCGTTTGTCGACCAAGGCTGCACACTACATTGTCCGGATGGGTATCATATCTCGTATGCCTCAACTGTGATAAGCAGTGACTTGAGGAGGTGCTTAATCAATGGAACCTGGGAGTACAGAGCTGTTTCCCCAACTTGTAAAGGTACATATCAAGAGTGATTTGGCATCGTGTTAGAAACCATAGCTGGAGCTCCCGGGCAAAAAATGACTGAGCTAATTTCAAAAAACCCACACGCAAGTGTTACTCCGACGTGTTAGTCCGTGTGCCGTAACTGAAGCGATGCTGAATCTCCCAAACATGGCAACAAAATCTATGTGTTTTTATTGTTGTTTCGACCCGTAAAAACCACAGTATTTTCCAAGTAAAAAAATATGTTGCTTGATTTCAAGATAAACTTTCATGTGAACCTTAAACCTAGAACACAGAACCTAGAACACACAGGAACAAAGGGTTTTTTGTTCCTGTGGTTGGCACATTTGAATAACAAAAGCAATGTTGTGAACAGATATCTTCCCTATAATACACCGTATTCATAAATGGCGGCTAACTAATTATTCTTTTGTCTCTATGCTAATCATCCTCCTCGTTAGCACGAGCAAAATTAAAAAAAAAAAATCTCCAAAGTGAGGCTAGTGAGGATGATTAGCGCAAAGACAAAAGAATAATTTCTTGGCCGCCATTTATGAACACGGTCTATTGGATGAGGTTTAGCATAATAGCAACAATTATCAAGGCTGTGGTTTGTGATGTGACCTCATATGCCCTAAGCCTCTTTGCTCAACCAGGTCTCTTAACTGTCACTTTTTTTCAAGTGAAGTATTATCGTTCATTTTGGTCACTGAAAGCTTGATAAGGATCATGGAAAATGAACATATTTTATTTTAAACAGCCGAACCCCAATGTCTGGACTCGCAGGACTCGAACCTGGGAACGTTTGATTAATAATCCCTTCACTTAACCACTAGACTAGACTACCAAATCACTAACTGCGAGGATTTCATTTTTTATTAATGTCAAAAAGTTTTTCTTCCAAAAATGCCGCTGTAAACGTGTATTAACACCTGCTAAGAAGCAAGCTTACACAGTGAAAAATGTCGGTACCAAACTTTAAAAGAAATTTAACAATTTTAAAATCAAGTTTCAGACCGTTATTCAGCAATGATTTTATATACTGTAGAAAACAGACGACTTTTTTAAAAGACATGTTTCATGCCGAAACATGTCTTCTAAAAAAGTTGTCTGTTTCCTACAGTATTTATCATACTTGCTACTATTGCGATTTTATACACATGCTAATTAGTTTTGGTAAGTAATCGGGAATTTTTTTAGTCTGTTGATCTTAAGTGGTTAAGTGGATAAAAACAGTTCCTTCAAAGTGCTCCGGGTTCAAATCCTGTCCAGAGTCTACCTTTTACTTTTTTCTTTTTATTTGCTGCCACAAGTCCTGGGACAGAGTGATCAAAATGGAGGATAATACTTCATTAAGGCAAACTGACAATGAAGGGTAATCCTTCATTTGAGAAAGAGATCGTGTTGCTTGACACCTTACCGCTAAACCTGCCACATTTTGCAGGAGACAACACCAATAGCTCAAATCGGAAAAGATTGATAGCCTGAGAACTAGACTTTAGGGGACGCTTATAACCGGCCATAGTGAAAAGTACGGTTCATTCCTTTGGTGCATTCTCAGCTTCACTCTTTTAGATTACTTCAATTTTATAACTGTCTGCTTCTTTAAAACCTTGCTGTCACGACCATCATACTTCCCATTTTCATTTTTGTTTTGAGCGACATCAGATCCCAGTCTATCACCACTTTGTAAAGTGAACTAATATTATTTTTGCGAATTGTAAGGTTCTTTAATTAAGTAATTATTTCTCGCTGAGTTTAAAAACTATTTTTGTAGGATGGGGCCCATGATTTATAAACCTTGTCTCAGAAAACTTGAAAGTCTAACCATTTATGAATGAAATTAAAAATGCTCTAAGAGTTCTGCCGAGTTGAAAAACACGACCTTCCGCGCGGCCAAGCCAACCGTTCATCGGTCGTGGTGCTATCCATGCCTTCAAGGCGACGTTCATAACAATAAGAGGCTCCGGTTTGTTAAAAATTTACAATATGTCAACGACTTTTTATGTTCAAATATTTTGGTCAATATCCAGTTCAATTCCGTAGTTCAAAGTCCAAAGTTCAAAGTCCAAAGTCCACATTTCTTCACCCAACTATAAAGTTAAGAGCGTTCGTAGGATAGTTATTGACCTTTAAAACTGTTGTTAACGGCGTTGACTCAAAGCAAAACCAGTAAACAGATGCTTTACAATTTTCTACGATGATATTCTAAAATATTTCACACTTTTTCAACAACACCGAGAGAAATTAGCCTCGTAAAATTAAATGTGTTGCCGAGTCATATGATGACCGGATATTGCACGGTGAAACGAAAAAGACTCTTTTCCGGTCATGCGTGCACAAATCTTAAATACATATTTCCCCGTTGATCTGTAGCGTAGTTGTCTGTGGTTTGGTGGTCATCGTGATTGCCGCAGCCAAATCGCACCCCCCCCCCCCCCCAAAAAAAAGGAAATAGAAAAAAAAAATCCAAAGTCCAAACACGGAGCCGAAAAAAATATTTGCGTTCTTTATGTTGCTGCTTTCACTTCCACCTTACTTTCTAGTGAAATTTCTTTTCAGATTTCAGACCTCCTTTACTGACATGCCCGTCTGCAACAATCCAACAAGATAATGACCCAGGCACAAATGTAGCTACTGTTACCTGGGACTTCTCCTTTAACGACAACTCGCTGGTGGAAAACGAGCCAGGAATAACAAATGATTCTTTTACGATCACCTTGAAGATTAATGGCGAATACATGGACACCGATCTCCCAAAGCTATTGGGAATAGGGTCGAACCAAGTAGAGTACAATGTTACAGATAATGCTGGAAATTCAGCCCAGTGCTTATTCTTGGTTATGGTGGCAGGTAAGGCAATCAGCATCAATAATACCACATTTGAAACCCGTTGCAGGGAATCGTTAGTTCGTTATTCCAGACGTTAGTTCATTAGTTCGTTATGGTTTTCCTTCAGGAATGATATTCAAATTCATTCTTAGTTAGGAATCGAGATATTAGGTTTCTATTGCTAGCTCTTCTGAGACAGGGGAATCCAGTTGGTGCTGGGGTTTTCACCCAGGGGAAAAGGTTTGATCTGATACTGGTTTTGATACAATGATGAAATTAAAAGTGTACATGTGTTGATCATGTTTCAATTTCAGGTAATTTGAGTGGACGCTTACCCTTGACGCAGTCAGCCATTGGGCTTCTAAAACTGGATGAAACCCAACGGTGGTCTTATTAGGCCATCCTCGTTTTTTCTCCATTTAGCGTCGTCCGACCGACCCATTGTTTTGGCATTTTCAAAACTGAAAAAAAAATTAACGAAGTATTTAAACCATTTTTATTTCGCATAAGAATTTCGGTGGTTGATTCTTTTTTCCCATGTTATTTTAATTTTACAATAACACCAAACACTTTTCCCGCCATATTGATTTTGGGTTCGTGTCTTGTTGTTTCCAGGCTCCACAGCAATGATGCTGAGGTACCAGGCCTCCTATTCCCGAGAGTTTTTTTTTTTTTAAAATCCGACTGACCGACCCAATATCAGGAAACTCATTCGAAGCTAAGCGAAAAAAAAAAAAAAGAAGAAGCGTATGGCCTTAGCTCTAGGGAAGGGGCTTCCTCGAATAAGCCCGTTGGTTATGAGGCCCTCTCGCCATGCAATTTAATAATATATAGATTTGGCCGAGCCTAAAAGCGGTGCTCCTGAGTTGTTTATTCTTACTGGCTGTAGGATTAGTGAAAATTAAAGGCTTTGGAATTGTCCACGTTTTGCTTTTTTCGGATATTGCTCAAGTATGTCATTTTCTTCGCTGTCTAACTAGTGAATTCCACGGTAAATTTCATCCGAAAAACTGATATCGCGTAAATCACGAAAGGATGAGTCAAGGCCACCCAACGAGCAAATTAAGCCCAAAGCCTTTTAGAAACATTTCTAGGCTCCTTGCAATGTATGATGACTGTCTAAAGAGATGTTTTTATCACCTAGGAAAATTTGATCTGTTCGAATATCTTAGCTGAAAATTGAAGTATCTGAAAATTTACAGAATGATCTCTTCAAGCTGAACGTTACCTTCTAAGAACTTACAAACGAACCATTGGCTCATCCGAAACTTCTAGATGACCTTTTTAAGTGCCAAAAATTGCAAAAACATCCCTTCCGAAAACGTAAGGGACTAGTTTTCCCTGGATGAGAATCTTTTAGGTGATGTTATAATTAAGAAATCTGTTGCTATTTCACAACGTAGTGCCGTAATTCGTAGAGCAGTGACTCTTCCGAACACATATTTCACCGAAAACTAACGTTGAGTGCACCTGATGAGAGCGATATCGGTTTTTCCAGCAAAATTTACTGTCGAATTCACCAGTTAACCAATTAATTTTTCTCGAATCACATGAGTTGCAAATCCTCAGCAAGCGAAGGGTAAAGGAAAGAAGCCATTTCAGAGTCGACTGTCAAAAGCCATCGAATAGGAATCACGTTAAAATTCGAAATCACAGACGTTACCATAGCTCGTGATCATGTGACAGATCGTCTTTGTTGGTTCAAGGTCAAAAATTCCACTTTATCTCTGAAAACGGGATCATTTACATTTTGATGTATTTCATTGAAACATGCCAGCTTGGCTTAGAACCAGAATCGGCAAGAAGGGACAAACTTTAAACAAGATCTCCAACAAATTACCTGTATGTACTATAAACAAGCTGGTGATATTTCGTTTCTCCTTACTCATTGCAATTACGTGTTTATAACATAAGGGCAAAATTTTCTTGTCATTGTCGAGGCACATCGAAGAACAGTTAGTAGGCAAACGGAGTCAAAAAACCTCTTGTTCGCTCGCATTTTAAAACCAAACAAACCAGCAAACAAATCAATTATTTCTGTCCAAAAAGAGTACAGATGATTGTTATATAATTCCAGTTGAGAACAAAAATTCGAGATCCATTCGTGAACAACGGTAAAAAACGATTAAAACACTTTTTAAAAATGTGCATCCACTTAAAATAACTCATCCGTAGATATAACAAACGGTTTAGTGTTTAAGAAAAGAATTTGTGGAGTAACTTCTTCCACTAAGTTTGAGCTGTTACTGGTGTACCGTTTTGTGGTTTTTGTTCTCTTTCTCTCTTCTTTCGTTTCTGTTCTTTTGTCATCATAAGCCGTCCAGACATCTTGAAACCTTAATATTAGATTCAAAATTAAAGACTTAAGCTCATGCCAAAAATTGCAATTCAGAACAAAAAGCAGCACTAAACAAATAAAAAGTAAACACTTAGCTTTAAGTTTATATCCCTCCGATGCTTGACTTAAATAACAACCGTAGCCACCAGTGTGTCCTGACCACAGCTATATTAAGTCAAACCTGGATTGAAACTAGCGGAAAATGCAGGAAAAAAATATTTTCCAAACCGTTTTCTACCTGAACACTGAAAGCGTCGACTGTCAAGAAATTTTGTTGACGTAGCATCGTCGTGTAGCCACGTCGAGCCACAGAAAGAGCGCGAAAAATTTACTATGCTCAGGTGTGTCTGACCTGGGTTGGGCCTGCAATCTAATCAACAACCAGTCCCTGGTCAGCGGTCAACTTCAAAAAAACAGCTGACCTCGATAAAGTCCAACTTGAGCCCGCGATATGGTCACTAAATACTGGTCAGCGGATATCTTGTTTTGACAGGTGTCAATTGACCAGAACATTGATGTCCAATATCAAAGATGTATGCTGTAAATAGAGATTACTTTATGGTTGGTGAGCGCGTACGATTTTTATTCACGGGTTGTGAAGAATCGCAAACGAACGAGCGAGTCTTCGAGCGAGTGAGTTGGCGATTCTTCACAACAAGTGAATAAAAATCGTACAAGCTAACTAACCATTAAGTAATTTGTTTATTATATTAGTACTGAGATATTACAAATCTTTGTAACTTTAAATCACAGTCAACTGACCACAAAAAGACAAAGAAGTCGCGAACTCGATAGCCCAATCAATGCTGTCAAGACGCCTAAAACACTGAATTTGAATATGCTTTAAAGGGCGAAACTGCACTTTTAAAATAACGCATTTCGAGAAAAAAAGATTACAAATTATAAAGCCCATTCAAAGAAATTCAGGCTTACGTTTGACAATTGAAGAATTTCTGACAATGTTAGCTCACATAAGCTTTCAAACTAACAAAGGGTTTCTACTCTGAATCGGAGTCAAGTACTTTTAGTCTTTTGTACCTCTTTATGGACTTCATCTCAGTTTCTGGAGTGGCCAAGGTCGGTGATTGATTAAGGCTGCTGATGGAGATGTTGAATTGTCCACCATGAATAACAGCACCGGTGAAGATCGACATTGCTTGCTGGCCTTGTTGATAATCTGCGGCCGAACTAGCTGAATGAACCGTGGTCGGGAAAGGTGGGGGAAAAGGCGGGAAAAACCGATACGAATTTTCTCACTTGTGAAAAAAATCGTATCGCTAGTGAGAAAAATCGTATGACCAATGAGATTGCTTCTCATCAAAGAGAGACTATTTTTATTCGGTGGGTTTGCACAGAGTAAATCTCAGTACTTATATAATAAACTGGTTACAAGCTAGAGTGTCAACTGGAGTATTGCCTCCTCGATGAGCTCTAAACTTGCTTGAGCCCGTCATATGGTCACGTGATACTGGTTTCATTGGCATACATGGAGGGGTGGACGGTCGTACGGTTGTACCGGTCCTACGGTGACCAAAACCAAATTTTCTCTCATCGATGGGTTACCATACATTATTAACTAGCGCGGGCAGCTCCGCTATTAGGCGAACCTGAAAAGGCAAAAAAAAAACTTGACTTGACTTGACCCCTGCTACCTGCTTTGACAATTGACAGCCAAGTTTTGAAAGTAGTTTCTGCACACAGAGAGTTTGGTTTAGTTATACACAGTTAAAATTTAAAATGAAGTGAACACGTCACGTCGAAACTTGCAAAGACATAAAAAATGCTTAAATTTCGTCACGGAGTTGTTTCAGCCGCCACGTCCTCTTTTCTATTCACTACTTACACAAATCCCATAATACACCTTTTTTACCCCCCCAAAAATCTGCATAGGCATTGTTTTCGACTTCTCTTGGGACATTTCCATGTCCCAGGAGAAATTGCAAACAATGGTTATGCAAACGTTTTAGGGGGTAAAAGAGGTGTATTATGGGATTGTGCAACCGAAAGTTGACTTTTTAACCTTTGGTACTACCAGAAGATTCTTATTATCAGCTCTAGTTCCCTTGTTGGTATACGATTGTGTAGAAGTTCAGTCAGATACGCAGATGCAAGGTTGTGCACACATTTAAATGTTAGAACAAGGATCTTATACTCAATCCGCTTCTTTATAGGGAGCCAGTGCAGGTCTTTCATAACTGGGCTGATATGTTAAAATTTAGTTTTATTTGATATCAATCTTGCCACTGCCTTCTGTACACGTACTAGAAACTCCAGGGTGGTATTGGGTAGACCATTTAAAATTGAATTGCAGTAGTCTAGCCTGGAGGTAATCAAAGTGTGGACCATCGTTTTCGCAGCATCTTCTAAGAGAAATCTTCTGCTTTTGAATAAATTATGCAACTTGCAGAAAAAACATTTTGTTGTGTTTTTGACACGGCTCTTCAACGATAGGGTACTATCGACTTCTACGCCAAGCAAGGTTGTTGAATCAGACTTAAATACGTCTTTAGTGACACGGCGTAAATCCAGACTTGTCTTAAACATTAAACCAACACCTCCCCCTCGTTGACCCAATTTTCTTGGAGTATGAAACATTCTATCTCCATGCGGACAGGTATCACCGATGATTTGATTTGCTATTACATCATTATCAGGCAGCCATGTCTCCGTAACCGCAGCAGTATCACAGTCATGATCAACAACGTGATCTTTAAGTTTGAATCCGTTTTTATTCAATGATCGACTATTGATAAGCGCCAAAACTAGACATGGTTTGCTTTTAGGTGTTATTGTAGTTTTGAGCTGTAGAAGCGGAATTCTACAATGATTAGATTGCCAAAGTCAACTCCATGTCGTTTTTTGTTGCTTGTGTATATGAGCCGTGACAATTGGTTGAATATCATTTGATCGTACAATTAATTCACTTTCCTTGACCCCAAGCTCAGCCTCATATCTACTTGAATTTAAGACAATCAATGCAGACAGCGATGAATTCAGTAAAGTGCCTGATGTTTTAGATCGAATAGTAGAATTCGACGGCAGTGGTGATGCATTACTGTTGTTGATACCAAAGGTGTTGACTTGAATATTTAATGAGTCATGTAGATTAGATCGACTTTTGATGGCACTATTTTTCGACAATTTCAGCGTTGGTGAAACTTCAGAAAAATAGAGTTGCTACACATCTCAGATAGATGCTTCTTTCTTCGTCCAGCACTGCAACCACGTCGCGTTGGTTTAATTCTTGAGATGCTATTTGAAGTGAGCGATTTCCAAACAATATTTGGCAGTAGATCTTCTCTTTCACTAATTTATATATATAGATTTTAAATTATATTACAACAGCTTACGGTGAATATTTTCAATAATATGGATTGGCTCAATAGAGCGGATTTAAGATTTTATTCAAGGTGGACTGAGATAGTTACGGACTTATTCGACGGAGGAAGATTTTCGCTATGAAATTATACACTAAATAGCTCGTTCTTCGTCGAACCCAGCAATCTCTAGCTATGTATTAGAATAGGTCAGAACAATTTTAATATTGGCTTCATTTTAGTTCAACTTGGGGAAAAAATAGAGAAAAAACAGCCATGATTGGTTCGTTTCAAGTGGAATTTCTTGCAGCTAAACAAACTACATCATGCACTTAGGCACACATGAAACGTACCACTGACGGAGGACAGTAAAGTTAAACAAAGTCATAAAGGTACACCCACTGTTCCCTTACAACTGTCATTGCCGTGCTTCGCTATTGCCATCTTTGTTGAAACTAATCCTTTGTTACTTAGACACCGAGCCACCTTCTTGTTCAAACTGTCCAGCGGACATCGTGTTGGACAACCTGACAGTCGTTGAATACAATGTTCCGTGGACGAGGCCCAATTGTTCAGACAACTCTGGTGTCCCACCTTCCATCAGCTCCTCCAGGCCAAATGGTGATCTGTTCGACGTACCAAGCAATTCCGAAGTCGTCTACACAGTCAGAGATAGTGCTGGCAATGAAGACCAAAGCTGCTCCTTTGCAATTAGGCTTTCCAGTGAGTACTGAGTTTTTTTAGTGTCACGATATCGAATGTCAGAGTGAGTGAGCAAGTTACGATTGACCGGTGTTTCTTAGTGACAAATGAGTGTTCGACTAGTCATTAAATGGACCTGTTCTTGGTTCTTGCTTCATTACACCCCTCAATAATAAAGTGCAGCTAATACTGCATAGCACAAGAACTCTTAATATATACTCAGCAGAATATCGCGTTTCTGATTGGTGAATGACGAATGCATAAATAGGTTATAGCGTGGAATACGGAAGTTGCTATGGAAACAGCGATAAAGTAATTTTGTTGTGCATATAATGAAAAAAATCATATTAACTTGCTCGTGCTTTTTCTTGATTTATGGTTACTCGTGATGTTCACAGTTTCGAGAACTTTCAAAACATCGCTCGTGGCCAGAAATCATCAACAACAACAACAATTTATTCAGATATTTTTACTTTTATACATGGCATTACCTATCAAATTTTGCAATGTAAAATAATAATCTATTTAATTAAAAATAATAGCGACTGTCTGTAACTCATAAAAATCACGAAATGTGCTTTCCGTGTTGTTTTGTCCAGAACCGTGACTGCACGCCAATTTCAATAAGCGTTCCGCAGTGTCCCCTTTCTTTTCTCCCCAACCTCAACATCATTCGTGTCTCGGAATGCAGACAATTAACGTCACAAAGTGTCTCCCAAATTCTGCCAAACAACTGCATTTACCGTAAGCTAAAAAAAACGCTAGCCTTTGGCCTTATTTTAGAAAGCAGTGCGGCCCAGTGGTTAGGGCGCTTGCCTTGAGACCCGGGACCCCGGGTTCAAGACACGTTTTGACCACTGGTTGAATTTGTTCCTGGTAGTCCATGGTTCAACTTCTCAGCTGCACTTGTCAATAGCCAACTGGCAAGCTGGGATTCTTAACAGTTGTTGTTGAATGTTCTGTTCAGTCGTGATTGTGTTTCATTGGCCCTGAAAAGCCCTTAAGGGGAGTGATCAATTAAGTAAGGGTTGTGGAAAATAGATAGCAAAGTTCAGACTCCAAGGGACGCTTCGCGTTGGATGCCAAAAATGGTCGTGCATTTCTGGTTTAACATTCTCCATCTTTTGTCACATTTCGAGAGTTTCAATTCCAGCAGTGAAACAGTACATCTGTAATCTTAACCTAGTTTAATAGGATAGCTCCCTTCCGTCTCCTACAGCTAAGGGGTTGAGCTATTATAGTTTCGACTCCTGTTTGGAACACTCGAAATGTCTCGAGAGTATTCCCGAGACACCGCATCGAAAAAAAAATACCTCTCTTCAAATATACGATTTTCAGTAGTAGATATCCTGTCATGGTTTAAGGACAGTGCCTACTATTGTTACTGCGCATACGTTCTGCGAATCTCGAAATACTCGGGTTTCCTATGGGATGTGCTTACTAATACAGGGATATTGCTCGGTTTAAAACTATGCGGAGAAAGCAGTGCCCAGCAAGTGCTCTTCGTATCCAAAAAGAAATTTGGGGGTAATCATGCATAAGAGATATTTCAGCTTCAATTTGGAAAAGAATGCCATACATTGCTTTGTATTTTAAAGCTTTTTACAAATATTATTGGATTTCAATAACACCTGTTAAGATCTGCTTTCCCGCATATTCAAAAAGCGTGCAAAAATACCTTTCAATTAGTGGGCACCGTCCTTATTAAGACATACTGACATCTTTCTCATTTCCATATTTTACACAAGTGCTAATCAATGCGTTTTAAGATTCCTGTTGTGCTTTTTACAGAGTTAACTTGCCCGATTTACGAGCCACCAGAAAATGGAGCACTGATCATCAATTATTTTGGTTCCGACCCATTGTGCCAAGTTCAGTGCAGGAGCGGTTATGACTTTGTGACTATTCCTCCACAGCTATACATTTGCGCCACAGGAGTGTGGCAATTTACCGATTTTTTCGGTACTGCAGATACCTCTCTTCCTTGGCCGGATTGTGCACGTAAGTATTATATGTTCTATTATTATATGGCTAGTGTTTCTGGTGTGATTGGCTAAGAGCAGCTAAGCGCCAGGGCAATTTCTTGCAGGAATAACTGTAACCCTCCCCTCTTGTGATCAAAAAAAGTTATGACCCTTTCCGTGCTAAAAGACATGATAGGAATTATTAAGCAAGATCAAACTCTACCTTGTTCTGTTTATAACAGCAAGCGCACATTCAAGTGAGCTGAATTTTGTGTATTTTTCCAACACTAATGTGTTGAAATAACAGTAGTGTTATGACTGATTTTATTTCAGAAAATTGTTGTAGTTGGTTCTGACAAAAAAAGAGATCATTTTACTGATTGTTTATGTTTTGAAACTAAATTGTCTCCATGACGAATTCGACTGCCACCAAGTGAACAGGGCTATTGTCATAGAAACATTTGATTGACATCCACTCAAATTTAGTTTCGAATTTTTTTAATTTTTTAAGTCGTTGAGGGCGTGTGACTGGTAACTGCTGTAGATTATAAGAATGTTTATAAAATAATTAGGATAGTACGCACACTCTCATTGGTCATTCGCTGTGTTTAGATGAGAGTACGAAAACTCGGCTGTGAAATCATACGAATTTTGATTGGTTATGTGTTTCAGACGCGCGTTTTGATTGAGTGGTAGGTAATACGAGCGTGTATCAAGAAAACATGTTTTAATCAAGAAGTAAAAAAACAGCATTTTCCTTCATTTGTCGAATTATTTTTGTGAAATATTTTATAAAAGCAAGAGAGAACTTTTTCGGTACAATCCGTGTTTACATAGGGGGAGTTGGGAGAATATCGACAGTCTCCAATTCTCCCAACTCCCCCTCGTGATTAGATGAGGCTATGTAAACTCGGAAGAAGTCCACTAGTGCTTAAATATATACTAAGGTTTTGTTTGTGCGGCCGAAATATAGTTTTTCATCTCTTCATTTGTCACTCACTCACTCATGCCCTTTTACGCCAAAGTGGCATGTAGGGCAGCAACATGCTCCCTCCACATCTGCCGGTCCCTTGCCATAAGCTTGATTACCCCAGGTCTTCCCTGATTTCTTTCTCCACTGTCCATCGCCACGTGATCTTGGGGCGGCCTCTATACTTATTAAAGTTTAATATGCTTACTGTGTTTATTTTGTTTTTTCTATTTTAGTGGAGAACATCGTTTACATAAAAATGTATGGCCCTCCCCAAAGCCCTGATTAATTGTTTGGTGACCGTTTTCATTTTTGCAATTAATGACCCTCCCCTTATTTGCACTAGCCCCCCTCCTCTAATAAACGACAGGCCCCTTATCAGAGTTGGTAGAGTAACTCTAAAATTGCAGTTATCGAAATACAAAATAAGTACTGAAGTTTTCTAAAATTTTAACTGTTTTTGAAAACCGCAGATTTCGAAACAAGATCGATTAAACGGGCACTTTCTTCCTCAAACATCATTATCTGAGATACATTGCACAACAACTGAATATTATAGAGTTTAATGTTGCCTTTGATAACCCTAAATGGCACGTTCCACCCAAAGTGTTTTTTATTATACTCTACAGCTTTTGTACCAGCAGCTAAATAAAACATTATAGTCGGTCATTGGTTTTAAGAGCTACACCGAAAACTCGTGCTTCCTATTTCGTGAGGAACACCTCGAAACCATGCAATTTTCATCTGCATATTGGAGTATGGAACCCCTAGTGAAACACTCCACTCTTTTTTAATATTTTAGTTAATGCTCGGGCAAACGGCTTCAACATCCGTTTGATTTTGTCATAGTTCATGCATGGAGATGGTTATGAAACTCTACAAGTTCCTTTGTTTGATGTTTTTGTCCTTATTTTTGGCCTTGGCCCTGCACAAAAACACACCTTTTTTCGATACGATAACCAATCAAATCCTTCGATTAAATTATGCGCGACTAATTTGGGAACCCGTGCGAGACCAAACTGAACAAAAGATTGTGCAGGGTCACGGTCAATTCAACATCGATTGCGACAACATTCATTGTTATCGCTTTTGAAGGTTTTAAGGTTTCATAACCAGTCCCTCGATTAACTATGATTTTGTTGAATAATGCTGAAGTATATTATACACTTAATGTATGGTCCCGAGGGAAACAGCTGGTTTTGTTTTCCCGAGAGTCCTCATGTTTCCCGAGACGAAGTCGAGGGAAACATCAGGATTCGAGGGAAAACAAAACTAATTAGTTTCCCGAGGGACCAGACATTAAGTGCTTTGATATAAATTTAGACTTTTCCTGCAACAATCGCGGTAAAACATCCGGAGCGGGCAACAACTGCGAAATTGTATCGCGGTCGGGATACATTTGAATCTGATCAGGACCACGTGACCAAGAATCAACCAATCAAAGTGCTCGTTTTGTTGAGCGAAAGTCTAGGTATATAACAATGAGCAATGTTGACTGCGGAGGTGGGCAGACGGTTTCAACACTTCATCAAAATTTGATTCAACAAAGCTCACGAGAGGCCTTGTATTCAGTTCCTGGCTGCAGACGCCGTTGTTACTATAGATACGGACATGATACATCATTGAGAGACCGATTAGTGCGCATGCTTATATATCCAACAATGTTGAAAGAGAGGAGCAAACGGCTTCAAATTTATTCAACATTCGCGAAAACAAAAAAATTTTGAATGGCGGTCGAAGCAAAGTTTAAACGCTTTGAAACTCATTCAATGTCGAATCAACTTCGATTCAACGTGTTTTAACACAACTGTTTCAAGTGAACATCACTGTTCAACAGAATCGAACGGATATTGAAGCAAATGTTGAAGCTGTTTGCCCGAACCTCTTTAATGACTTCAATCAATCTTTTATTATTTATAATTCACACAAAACGCACCGAAAACAGTTGCAGTCTTGCAAATTTGAACGATTCTGTCTTTAGATCCAAAGGTTCTGTTTTTGTCAAAGTTATAATCTTCCATTTTCTTCTTTTTTTCAAACAGTAACGAATACTCCCCACCAACTGAAGATGGGACAACTCCCGGCCTTCTTCTACTTCGATGGAGATTGTAACGACCCTAACACACAGGCTCGCATAAAAACAAGTTTTATTACTGTTGCTGGTTATGCTAGGTTGTGCTTAGATTCTACTACCTGTTCACATGACACCGTGCAAGTGTTTTGCGGGAATGTTACACAAGTAGCAAGAAGACGCCGGAGATCTACCGTTAGAGAGGTTTGTTTTGATGAGCTTTGAAGTAAGCCGTTTCTGATGCGGCAAACGGGAAAAATGATCGCAGGTACTTGTCAAGCCCCACAATTATGGACAACAATCATTAAGACTCTTCTCAAAAATACCCACTTACCCTTTTTCCATACCAAGACACTGTAGCGTCACGCAAATCTTTCCTCCCCAAGATTGCGTGACGAGCCAAAAGAATGTCTGCGAAAGAAGCTAAAGAGAATAACCGAGCGGAGCTTTCCCTCAACATTTTTTGAAGAGAGAAAGGGATCCGCAACACAAAGATTTACTACGTGGAAATAACTGGTTTAGCTATGGAGAAGAAGTGTCTCAACAAATATTTTGTCCAGGATTGTAGATTGCCTTGCTCCTTTGATTGGTTGCTTGATATCTAAACCGGTAATATTCTCGATTAATTATCCAACGTTATTGAACAGAAAAAGCTCGAGACGAGAACAAAGAGTTTTTACTGTTGCAGAGCCAGTCACATTTTTCATTGGCAGCACGTCAAGCAAAGAATATCACGCTTTTTTGCGAGAAGAGCTTTTGTATTCCTACGGTCTGTTTTCAGACCAAAATGGACAAGGAATCGCTTGTTAGGTGTTTTGTTCTGTTTTACGGAAAATTTAAACTGCTGGCAGTCCTTTTATGTGCGCTTTTGGGTTTCTTCGCTCATTATCGACTTACTGATCTAGAAAGGGACTATTAGCACTCAACGGAAAAAGTCTGTAGTATCGTGGAGCCCTACGGACTTGTCAAAAGACAGTAGTACTTGTTGTAAATTTTTCCATCGCTGTGTTTCCATAGCAACTTTTCTCTTACACTGCACTCTATAACATTTTTATGCATTTGCCATCGATCAATCAGAAACACAATATTCTGTTGAGTATAAAATAACGAAAGGACTAAGTGATCCTCGCAGTTAACTGGGCAATTTAAGCAACTGTGACTTATAAAGTGACACCTGCTTAAATTGTCCAGTTAAATGTGATGATCACTCAGTTCTTTCGTCTAAAACCCGTACTTCAAATATACATTTCTTTCATTCATTCATTCAGTATAAATATAATAAGATACATGAATGCATTCCTCTTTAAAGGTCAGCATCAAGTATACTTACATCTTTCCTGAAAACAACATCACGGAAGGATTAAGCGGCCAGGCAGCTAGGGATGCCTTTTATCAGGCAAAGGTTAAAGCCAACGAAACCAGGACCGAGATTTACAACAATTTAAACAACGTCAACTGGCACGACTTTCAAGCTTCCTCCGGACTGGAACTTGTCGACTATAATGTTGACAATTTCAACCTTGCCCCAGTTGATGCTTATTGCTCGAATTCCGGAGC
The DNA here is from genome assembly GCF_036669935.1 of Montipora foliosa. NCBI lineage: Eukaryota > Metazoa > Cnidaria > Anthozoa > Scleractinia > Acroporidae > Montipora > Montipora foliosa. The sequence continues at coordinate 28,074,338 of NC_090872.1, forward strand.
AGTAGTGCGAAAATGTGACGAAAGGGATTTGAGTTGTTCTGGTCAAGGATCTTGCCCTTGTAATAAGAAGGAAGGAAACGTTACTAGATGCAGTAAGTGTATCCATATGAATAGCTAGTCGAAAGCAAAGGAGTAATCACTATCTTTAACCCTGGGTATCCTTCGCGCGGTGGAGACTCCCATATGAAAAGAATAGGGGTGTTCGTCGTCTCGCTAAGGCATGTAAATTTCGGATTTTGGTCTCACTTCTGGGAAAAAACGTCATTATATGTAGCCGTGAAGGTCTCCTTTAGCGTTGCGCGCGAAGAATTATAAACAAACATATGTAATACATTTTAAATATGGTCTCTCTTCGAGGTCAAAAAAGGCTGGGCCACGCCCAGATTAGTCTTCTTTAGGGGTTTCAGACAAAATACGATAGAAAACCGCGCAATTTCAGTTTTTAGTGGACAAAAGTCTGGTACCAGAATAATTCTAAGTATTTTACAGTCCTTTTTACATTTTCTTAAAGCTAAAGATATAAATAATTGCATGAAATAACACTGAAAACAATTTCCCATGGGAACGAGAAAAATTAAATTTCAAAGTTCATTGAAATTGTGCAAACACAGGTAAAATTTCATCATCAGTGTTATTTCACCAGCACTTTCAAGTGTTTCTTACGAAGTTCAACAATAGTTTTTGACGTTTGGTGTTGCTAGAAATGATTTTTTTGAGAAGATATTGAAAACAGTCGTACAGACGTTTGCAATATGTTGTATATAATCTTGGTACTAGGTTTTTGTCCACTTGTTACTCGAACTTCTGGTGGATTCCGTCTTAATTCAAAATTTCTGACGAGCATCCCCACGCCTTTATATGCGAATCGCTCACTTTAACCAAGGATATAACGCAAAGCCTTACACTGACCTCACCGTTCGAAATAGGTAGCAAGTCTTACACTTTGACCTGGGTATAAAAACTAGATGTGCATTAAATTCCTGGGCATAAAATAAGTGGCAGTGTTGGCTGGCCCTTTTGCCTTACTCATCACGTGCTTTAATTCCCCCTGAAAGGATTATCGTATGCCTTCCAACTCTGATGCATTAATGAAGTGTGAGTCACGTGCCTGCTGACCGAAAACGCCGACTACACTCATAAAAGAGAATTTCTCAAGCGTCTGAATCATAATCCCGGACAAAAGAGTTCGTTGGATGGCGCTAGCTTGTCGTGGCGTTCAGGTCATAAACGATAAGACAATAACGTGAAGACCGAGTATCGACCCCGTTATGGTCGTGTGACTTGTACATTGATTCGGGAACCTTCAGAAATTTTGTCGCAGCGTAATTGGCAATCTATGACCTCGGGAAACTTTTGAAAGTCAGGTAATATGGATTCGAACACCTCACGTGTTTTTGAACTTGGCAGGTACATTGCGCTTTAACGTCTTGTTTCTTTATCTGTTACCCTCTGGTTTTAGAGTGCCTTGAGGAAACAAATAACTCCAATGATTATTCCCCTATTACTCCAGTTTACCATATTTGGTCAAGAGAACGCACAAAATAAGAGACGCGGTACTACAATGTTGTGTCCCGGCTTGATCGGTTTAGAATGCAGCAAATGCGGACGAAACGAGAATTTGGCTCGTCAGTTCGTTTATCCAATCAAATAAAGGACATTTGAATGGTTTCGTTTGTGTTCGTTTCGTCATTTGAACGCGCCTTATTATGCAATCGATACGATTCTAAGTCAATACAGGAAGACGCCAAAATATTTTAAAATTGCGTAATAGTGGAATAATAAATCCATTACTGAATGGTTTATTGAATGGCTTATTTAATGGCTTCGGGGCTCGGAAAAATATTAAGCAACTCTCAAAATATCCGCGCGTATTATATGTTGAACCATTCAATAAGGTGTGTGTATTTGTTCACCCACACATGATACACCAGGAAAGGACACAAAAAGTTTGCAGTCGCTTACTTGCATGGTGATATATGTTGTTTACAGCTCAATGTCCCGTTGGAACCTATTACGATAGTGATACAGATGACTGTCTGCTGTGTCCAGAGGGAACTTACAACCAGAGGGGAGGTGTTTTGCAATGTACACCTTGTCCTGAAGGGACATGGACTGTGGGAACCAGACAAGAGAACTTCACAGCTTGTGCGGGTAAGTGATCATGATTTTTAACGAAAGTTTTGATTTGCACCCGCAGTCTTAGCATCATTTCGTTTTGCCCTTGGACTCACAACATGGGTTAATTACAGTGTGTCATTACAAGTCCCAGACTTGGACGTTTCGCGACGGGGAAAATCGCGCACGAGCGTCCTCCATGCATATTTAACAATTATTCGCCGAAGGCGAGGTTAATATATTTTATAGTATAATTACAGCGGTGATTTGAAATACGTGCATTTTCTTTAAAACAATAGCCCATTTCTGAGTTGCTGCATGCCTCAGTTTCAAAGCGAGTCCTGGTGCACAACCATTCAAATGGAAATGAGTTGCGTCTTCTTATGCAAATCAAACGCATTTCCCTTATAATGGTTGAGCACCAAAACTCACTTCGAAACCGAGACAAACGGCAACTCGGAAATGGCCTATTACTTTCTTCGTCTGTCACCTCGACAAAACGGCTTGCGGCCATTTTGAAAGAAACCGGTTGGGTGATTATTGCATAATAATCACCTATGTAATTATACTAGAGCTCTATAATGGATTTATTGTACTTTGCATACACATCACAATGTGTATAACAAGGTTTATTCCAAAGTTTAAGGACTTCATGTACTACCTTTTTGTAGTTAGGGGTCTGGTTAAGGTCATGGCTAAACGGTGATGACCTGGTGTTGCGTATACCAAGTAAACGAAACAACTCTCGAGTGGGTTACACGTGGCTCGCAGATGACGCAGAATAAGAGATCGCCCGTCATGATGAATAACTTATTTGTTCCATAAAAACGTCGGCTTATTGGTCACTTTGAAACAGGATGGAGAGTCTTTTTGAATTGCATTGTGCATGGGACTGTTTTTGGGACAAGCCACGTACTGTTCATGCAGTCGTTTACTCTGCAAAGCAAACGACAATTAACTTCGGGTTAAATATTTATAACTAATAATAAGAAGAATAAGAAAAAGAAGTATCGCTTCATTTAAGTCTCAAGGTTATTTGGCCAAGTACGAGTGCTCTACTAATTGGGAAGACTGACAAAGCAACGGAAATCAAAACAAATCAAATCAAATATTGATTTTTGAGAAGGGGGGAAAACGGGAGTACCCAGGAAAAAACCCCTCAGAGCAAATTAGAAAACTAAAAAACTCAACCCACATATGGCGTCGAATCCGGGAATCGATCTTCGGCCACATTGGTGGGAGGCGTGTGCTACTACTACTTAGGTTGTTACGCGTAAACTTCGAATGTACCGCGATCTTGAGCTCACTGACCTTTTGATCAAATTAATCTTTTCGCTTTCCTGCTTGGCAAGCGAGCTATCGTTTTAAAATTGCCATTGTTCAATATTCTGATGGTTTAGGAAGCTCAGCTCATGGTGTACCGCTTTCTTGCAGCTCGAGTTCTTGCTCCGCGCACGCAATGAGAAAAATGCATCCCCCAAAACAGTCCCACAATACAATTTAACAAGGCTCTCGACAATTGTAAAGGCAACAGATCCATTGGTATTTGCGCCACGATGGTGTTTTTCTTTTCACCTGTAGATGAGTGTGGTCCTGGTTATTTCTCACCAACTGGCATAGCAAAGTGTTCCATGTGCCCAACTGGAACATACTCATCAGGAGAGAGAAACAAAGCCTGCGAAAACTGTCCAAGTGGAACTGTAACTGTAGCCAACGCTGCAAAAGGAATTCACGATTGTGGGAGTTAGTATAATTAGCCGTAAAATTACTTAATTGTTCATCAAAGTTATGACCAATCAGCAGGTACTATTTGAGTCACATGTACTTCTTTGTAAACCCCATGCCAAATATAAATCAACTGCTTGTCAGGTAATTAGTATTCATCAACTTTTGATACAGATCCCTACTTTATTTAATTTATTGTGTTTTTTTTTCAAAAGTGCAATAAAATAATTTGCGTCCGATCTGTGAGGGCGTTTAGAATGGCTCTCCTTCGTCTCGCCATTACAGATCTCCCGCTCATATTTTATCTACTACGTAAAGTTCTCCTTGGCCTAAATATATATATAGTTTTGTCATAATATAAAATCTGTTTAACTACAGTCAACAAAATTCGTTGTTTTATCCTCGAACTGGTTTCTTAGTTATGCATTTATAGGCCGTAATAATAAAAACTAGCAAAGTTAGTTGTCTCTTGACCTACGACTGATTGAATGTACCGACTAGCGCATGCATCGGTACATTCTCCCGCCAGTTAGCGTCTGGTCTCTAACAACTTTGCATTCTGTTTTCATACAATTTTCGCATTGCTAAGCAGTTCAGTTTTGTTCACAAATAGGCCATTTCCGAGTTCATATCTGCCTCCTTTTTCTTATGAAAAGTAGTTTTCATTCATATGTAAAGAAAACTAATAATCGGACGTACCGCGAAAAGCGTAACAAAATTATTGAATATTTCCGTTGACCATATATATACACCCTTTTAATAAGTCTAATATATGCCGTTTTCCGCTAATGACGTCGAACTCGTGCTTTCAAATTTTATTCAGAAATGTACAAAGGCTTAAAACAACATAAGAAATCGGAATAGTTTTAAGCCTTTGTACATTTCTGAATAAAATTTGAAAGCACGAGTTCGACGTCATTAGCGGAAAACGGCATATATTAGACTTATTAAAAGGGTGTATATGGTAGTAGACTTCTACAAATTCCTACGGATTCCTGAAATGATGTCATATTTTTCCTGCAAGGATAAACACGTCGTTATCAAGGAAGTTTTCCGAACAATGACGATAAGCAAGGAAAGTTTGGCTTTGGTTGACAAATGTTTGTGAAGTGCGGTTTAGAGGTGAATTGGAAAAATAATCGAACTAAGTAGACAATTTATATAATTGTCTCTTTATAGACGGACCGGGATTCAAACCCACGACCTTTGTAATGCCGGTGCAGTGCTCTTGAAGCCACTAAGTTCAGAGTCTTATTATTGAAGGATTCCTCGCATGGATTCGTGAAAATTTCTACAAGCGCGAGGAATTCCTGCAAATTCCTACAATCGCCATAATCGTTCATTACCATCACAAAAACTTCGCACCAAGACTCGCTTTGAAGAGGAGGCAGACATGAACTCAGAAATGGCCTATTAGAAACTTGTCTCGCAATAGGTGGTTTGCAATATATAGAGACAAAGAAAACGCTGCAATGTACAATTGCTGGTGGAAGAACAAGCGAAGCTAATGAGAGATCTTTTGTCTTCGTCCACCAACATGGTAGCGATGACATAAACTGAAAACCAACCACACATGGGGTATTTAACTTAAAAAGCGAACTTTCCAGGTAAAGTGCTAAAATATGTTTGCAAAAGATGGAGATAATTTTCTTAATAACTTAGTATATTTCTTCATTTTACAAAGCTAATTCAATATTACTGAAGTGCAAGAGTCACTGCATCTTAAACCCCTTTTACACACGCACAAAAATTGGCACGGCACTCCAAATAGAGGCCAGATACCGATATTTCGAGTGCCGAGCACACTTCCAGCGATGTGCATGCTCGGTACCCCTATAATTAATATTGCTGGCACGAATTCCTAATATGCATTCTATTTGTTCTGTTTACAGTCGAAAAATTTACCGTGTCGTGCGCGAAAAACATTGGTACAGTACCGACATTTCGGAGTGCCGTGCCAGATTTTTGTGCTAGTGTAAAACCATAGGCAGCCCAAGCTAAGCTCGGTATGCGATTTATGGACTTTGTATGGGAAAATTAACTTTGAGCTTATGAATGCTAAAATAAGCTGTGAATGTAGAAATAAACTTCACTTACCTCTACATACAGTTGTCCTCGTCTTTTCTGTGCAATCGGAGCGCAAACTGTGTCCATTATAGACGGGTTTGTGGCTTAAAAATTTTTACGATGTTGTTAGTTATCATTTCCAAGTCATAAAGAAAAGAAAGGCTCGTGACTCGCGGCGATCTCGTCCCACAAATTGCTCTCGCATCACAAAGCAACGGACCGAATCTCCAAAGAAACACCACAGCCTTAAGGCAAGAGAAATTTCCTATCACATCAACTCCACTCCGGGATCGCACTGCGATCTTTGACGGATAAATTCCAAATTCCAAGCGCTCGCCTCTTTGTGTTCGGGGGTGGAAGCTGAATAATGAATAATGAATAACGAGTATAAATAAAAAATGAATAATGAATAATTGGGTCTGAAAACGCCGGAATAATGAATAACGCAGTTATGCCAGTGGAATAATGAATAACAACAATGAATAATGAATAACCTGCAAAAATTTAAAAAAAATAATGAATAATTCGAACAAAACACACAAAGAATAATGAATAATCGAGGGCCAATTATTCAGCTTCCATCCCCGACTTTGGGTGGCTAGGTCCTTTATAGCTTGATGGCGATCATATTACATTCTGTACTCTCATTGGCCAAGTGTTTAAAATTGTCCAATGAGAGTGAAGAATGTAATCATGATCGCCATCAAGCTATAACGGCGGTAGCCACAAAGGAAGAAGCGAGCGCATGGGAAGATTATAAAAAGCCCACCATTATTTCGAATTTATCCGTCAAAACTCGCGGTGCGATCCTGGAGTGGAGTTGATGTAATAGGAAATTTGTCTAACCTCAAGGCTGTGGTGTTTTTATGGAGATTCGGTCCCTCGCTTTTTGTGGGACGAGATCGCCGCGAGTCATCAGCCTTTCTTTTCTTTATGAGAGGAAATGACAACCTGAACGATATCGTAAAAATTCCTAAGCCACAAACCCGTCTAAAACGGACACAGTTTGCGCTCTGATTGCACAGAAAAGACGAGGACAACTGTTCGTAGAGGCAAGTGAAGTTTATTTCTACATTCACAGCTTACTTTAGCACTTATAAGCTCAAAGTTAATTTTCCCATACAAAGTCTGTAAGTCGTATACCGAGCTTGGGCTGCTTGTGGTACAGCCGACTAAATTTGCCCATCACAAATGATCTCTCTCTCTCTCTCTCTCTCTTGTTTTTCTTCGCAGTGAAATGTGCCCCAGGGACGTATTCTGCCAATGGGGTTGAACCATGTTCCCCGTGTCCCGTGGGAACTTATCAAACGAGTCTTGGCCAAATCAGCTGCTTACCTTGCCCGGGTGTGAAATCAACTCATGGAACTGGCGCGAGCTCTGATTCCTTCTGCACTGGTAAACTCCCTTTTGAAACCTGTTTTGTATCCTAACGTTATATCATCCCTAGTGACGAGTGATCTTTTAATGGTGACTAAACCGGCACATCCAATTCACAAAATTAATTAGCGTCTTGTTCGCTTGGCCTTACGTCAAATGCATTTTGACGTTTTATCCGATGAAGTGCTCTTCGGTTATTGCACGGGCCGGGTTGCTTACTTATTACTAAAATGTCGGAAATAAAAATGAAACATTTTTTTGTTTGAATTAGCAGTTGAGCATAGCCGGGATTTTCGTGCGAGAGCTCGCAGGTTTTAAACGGTTTCCCCGATCGGACCAACACTCAGCGTCTTGAAATTAACCGAGAAGAAAGTACTGGTTTTGTAATTTAATCTGCAAATGTTTATGTTTTGTAAGACTTTCAAGTCTTCTCAGATAAGGACTAAACCGTCGGGACGTTAAAGATCCAACACACTGTTCGCGAAGAGTAAGGGGCAGACCCACGGTGTTAGTGGTTTATCTCTCAAAGAATTGTATTGACCGCCATGAAACAGTAATGTGATATGTACGGTATACCAGACGGCATTTGAGCCCTTTCTTGTCAGTTACTGACTAACGTCAAAGACAAAGACCAACCTAAGGACAGACTAGGAGCAGTTTATAAGATTAAATCCTGCGACTGCCAGACCACTTGTATCGGTGAGACCGGCAGAAATGTGAACGCTAGACGGACCTAGCACGGACGAGCGACAAGGAACGGTGACATCAACAATACCATTGCTGAACACCATCTAGAGACAAACCAAATAATCGACTGGGACTCTGATGCATGTGTTACCTACAGCACTCACTACTACCAACGGATCCTACTGGAAAGCAAGTTTACTAATTTAGAACAGACACCAATAAATCGATGGCTACAACTTCCCACACCCAATAAACGACTCATCGACGACGCCAACAGACAAACAACACACTGATTTACTTTATCGCAGTACTGCCCAACGTATTCTACGATATACGTACAGACCTTAGACATATAGACGGATCGAAACGCACCAATTTAATCACTGTTTAGTCTTCCCAGCCAATTACATCTGGGCTCAACTGACAATCGACCAATAACATCACGAATAAGTTGACCAATGACATCTACGGTCGGAGTTCTGATAGTATCTACTGTTACACAAAACACCTGACTCTGAAGATGACTTCCGCTCAGCTCGTCAAAACGTCAGTCAATGTCATCTCAAACAGTCCTTCTCAGGACTACCCTCACCTGGACGATCGTACTTGACTTAATTAGGGAAGATATCTGTTTACAAGAATTGCTTTTGTTATTGCTGGTTTTCACTCACGTGATCAACAGCCATGTTTTTCAACGAAAACAAAAGGAAGCGTTTGCATAATAATAGAGTTCAATTCCCGGAGGATTTGGTCGGGGCACCAACATGGCCGCCTTTTCTTTGTTTAGGCCACCAACACGGCGGTCGTGACGTCATGTGAAAACCGAGAATTCGCTGTTGTACTTTTTGTACTCGAACCATATTTTCCTCGATCTTGTCAATCCAATATGGTGACCAATTATCCAGCACTCACTCGCTAAAATACGCCAGCCATGCAGGCTAACAACAAACATGCTATAAAGTCAATCTTAAGAGTCAGATATTCAGGAACTTTGTTTTGCAGCGGTGGACACTTGCGTTTCAAACCCATGCATAAATGGAGGTACTTGTGTGAACACTAAAGAATCTTACCGCTGTGATTGTCCACCTGGATTCATTGGAGTCAACTGCCAGATCGAGATCAATGAGTGTCTTTCCTCGCCGTGTTACCGACACTCCACCTGTGTAGATAAGGTAAAAACTAAGGTCAAGCAATAGTCACGCAGCAAGACAAGCAAATCGTCAAGTGCCCTATGTGCGTAATGCATTATATGAAAAACAAAATAGGGTCTCTATGTTGTTTGTTTTGTGCGATTATTATCTTGTTTGTCTGAATGATTATTTGTTTTGTTGCCTGGCACTGGTCACTGGTCAAGAGCTCATCAAGCACTGGTTTGATAACCAAACCGAAAATAAACAAAAAAAAGTTAAAGATTTACAAAACAGAAAAAAACGAGTGTTTTCGACATATAACATTAGAATTTTTATTTCAGCAGGGTAGGTAGGGGCTTTGCGACCTTCTTGAAAATAAATTATGGTTTCTTTAGAGATTGATGCGAAAATAAATTAAGAGCAATTCTTTTGAAAAGAGGCTATTCTCTTGGCCTTACAGGACACCCATTCTCAATGCAAATAGGACTGAAATGTCAAATGATTCTCTTTATTGATCTTGCCTTCAGGTGAATTCTTATCAATGCCTCTGCCCAGACGAATTCACCGGTAATGATTGCGAACTTCCATTCAGTTTGTGCACTCGACGAAATCCTTGCCACCTTGGAGTCTGCATCGACAAAGCCGGAACCTTCGGCTGTCAGTGTCCAACAGGATACAACGGGACGTTCTGCGACGCCGATATCAACGAATGCATGTCCAGCCCTTGCCAAAATAATGGTGTATGCATTAATGGCTTGGCTACATACACTTGTCTTTGCCAAGCAGGGTACAGTGGTATAAACTGTCAGATCAATATAGATGATTGCGCCACCGGGCCTTGTCAGAATGGTGGGACTTGTGTGGATGGAATAAGGTCTTACACTTGTCAGTGTCCAGTTGGGTACACTGGAGCTAACTGTGAGCACCCAATTGATCAATGTGTTTCGCAACCCTGTAAGAATGGCGGAAATTGTGTAAACACGCAAACAGGTTACCATTGCCTCTGCAAGCCCACATACTACGGATCTCACTGCGGTCAAGGTAACAATTGCTCCACTGTACGTTGTTTCCTCTCTGCAAAGGTGACAAAAGGGTCAGAGACAATAACGACAGCACAATATAAAATTCCAACCCTTTTTGGTGATAGACAGATATGCGCAATATGTTCCATGCATACACCACAGCAGCTGTAATTTTCAGATATTTAAGGACGGTGCCTACTAGTGTTATTGCGCATACGTTCTGCGCATCTCGAGATACTCGAGTTTCTTATCGGTGATGCTTACCAACTGACAGTGAATATTTGCGCGGGTTAAACCTATCCGGAGAAAGTAGATCTTAGTCACTACTCTTGGTATCCAAAAAGATTTTAGGGTTAAGAGAGAAAAAGAACACATTGCTTTGTACTTTAAAGCTTTTTACAACTATCATTCATCAATTATCTTTGAAAAATGCGTGGTTACCCCCAATTTTCTTTTTGGATTTCAATAAAACTTGTTAAGATCAACATTTCCTGCAAAATCATAAACCGGGGCAAAAATACCTTTGAATTAGTAGGCACCGTCCTTAAACAGTATTAAATTTCACTCTCGGATACTACGCTTCGACAATAAAGGATTAGGGGTGAGAACACATGCACGATACATAGGCCTCTTCCGATTATAATTTTTTTTCAATCTAAATTTAGACGTTGGTTGTGATACGCCGTTATTTTAAGGAAGACACCTGATTATAGTTGTCATTGGCTGCGCGACCATGGGCACGAGACCAAAAGTAACTTTCACAGCATCGCGCGTTCTCTCCCCTCGTTCTCTTTTGGCTTCCAGTGTTATGGTTAATTATGACACGATGTCTTGGCTATCAGCTCATACACTATGATAGCACCACATGTTGCCAAGCTGAAAAAATTAAGGCGGGAAGCAAAATTTCTGAGAATCCTAACATTTACTATCTATTAAAATGTAGTCAGACAATTATTCCATTCATGCTTGTGGGATATGAGCCTCACCCACAGTAATACGGTTTTTTTTTTTTTTGGCAAAGTCGCCGTTTTCATCTAGCGAAAAAGAAAGTAAAATATTTCTCATCCACGCTATCGTTCTCACCTATACCCATAGCAATGCTCAGAATGCTTTGTACGTCATCGTTTTCAAGAGGTTTTATTTTCACCTATCCACACAAATGCGTTTTCAAAAGTTCTCTACGACCGACGTCATCCTTTTCAAAGGACTCCGTTTTCTCCTGATCACACTTAAACTGAAGCGTTTTCAAAACGATCCACTTTTGCATCCGTTTTCGAAAGCTTCCGTTATCATCGGCGTTTTAGCGTGGATGGTAGATGAAAACGCACGCAAAGTAGATGTTTTTTGATGAAAACGAATTAGTGTGGATGGGTTCTGATATTGGCCCTTTTCCATCCAACGAGCGCGAATAGAATAATTATTAGATAGCCACATAAAGTTACGGTATTATTCTTGTGTTTCAGTTCTCTCGTCCAATTACGACCTGTCTTTCCAACTAAGGGTTGTCAAATCGTACTCCAGGGTTAAAAAGGTAATTCCAGACTTAACCGCCTTTACGATTGCCTTCTGGATGCGAACTGATGACACCAAGTCGGGAACAGTGATATCGTACGCTACTCGGGTCGGAAACATTGTGCAGGACAATGCGTTGTCTTTACAAGATTACGCAAGTTTCGTTTTGTCCGTCAACAACCAAACAGTGTTCACTGGGTTGAAGGCGAACGATGGACAATGGCATCACGTGGCCGTCACGTGGGAAAGTGCTCAAGGCTCTTGGATTGCTTACTTAGATGGTTTAAATGTAAGGTCATCAACTACTTCCTTTCAAAGAGGTGAAGTTATCACTGGCAATGGCTACTTGATCCTTGGACAGGAACAGGATACTCTGGGCGGTGGATTCAACACTGAAGAAAACTTCATTGGAGATATTAGTCAGATGAACGTATTTGATTACGTTTTGAGCGCTAATGATGTTTATAACCTCGTTTACAGCTGCGATTATGTCAAGGGAAACGTGGCAGCCTGGGCTGATTTCAGAGAGCGACTGTTTGGTGAATACCATGTGACAGACAAGGCGTATGTATGTGAATGTAAGTAACCGTTTTACAAATTACCGACATCGTGAATTAACCATGCAGATTCATCGACGAAAAGTTGGTGTTATTCCAGTTCCCATGTTCTTCAGTGCGTGCCTCCCAGCCCACCTCAGCATCTCAGTATCTTAAGAACTCTTCACTAGACAGAAAAACAGTTAAGTTACTATACTAAGAGGCCAAAAAAAAGCATTCAACCTTGAAGTGTGCGCAGAGTCATTGAGTTCGACATTAGAAAAACGCAGTTTCTCATCTTGGGTATTCTGTGCATAGGGTGAGATTTAGCAAATTTGCTTTTTCAGCGCCATTTGAATTACGTCATACGTGCATTGATACGTCATACGCGCAAATGACGATCGCGCACCTCATGATTATGTGTTCCTATAAAAATGCTCCTTTCCCCACCCTTCTCCTTTTCTTCCAAAGCGATTGTTGAACGAACTTTAATAATCCGAGATTACTACTAGTTTAAATCTTAAGGTTTAAGGTGCCTTGTTGAAACATCACAACAATAAGAAAACTAACTTTAAGCAGGTTGAAGACGTTAAGACGCTCGGAAAGAGGGGTTATTACTTATCCTTGAAAAAATGTTCAAATTTTAATTGCAAGTTTATTTTTCCTCATGCGTCTGCACAGTCTCATCTCTACTAAGGCAATACACTGTGAAGTACAAGTCCTACATATCGGGAAGTCATAATTTGGTTCTGTCAAACAGTAATCCAGAAGCCTGCGCATCTTCCTGTTCGTCCCAAAGTTCCTTCATCTGCAGATCATTTGATTTCGATAACTCATCCAACACCTGTCGCATGACCTCACAATCCTCTCTAGACAAAGCGTTGTCAACTTCAGCTGGCTACAGATATTACGAACTGAGTGAGTAAATCGTTGTATATTTTTCACTTTCGGGAATAGCGAAGTAATGAGAGTAGCTGGAATGCCTAGGTTTCCGGCGTTTAATCACGGGACTTGTGACCCGTTTCTCGAATGTCCGGAAAACGTGTCGGAACCGAAAAGCCATTTGTGAAACTGCGATCCGCTTTTTTGAACAGAATGGCCTTTTAACATGTTTTCAGGAGGCAAAAAAAAAAAACTCAGTTTCTAAGGTACAAAAAAAAATTTGACGTCCGAAGAGTTTCGGGACTTTCGAGAAACGGTCCGTGAGCTTCAAATGTATGTAAAGCTTCTGTTTTTTTCGCTGTTACTGTTAAATTTTTATTTTTTGTCCTTACGCCTTAATGTTGTAATTTCTGTTAAAACTTTAATTAAATAATAAAAAAATGGAAAAAAAAAGGGAAAAAAAGGTAAAGCTTCTCTTCGTCTTCTTCCGATGTTGTTTTTTCCCTGGTTCTCCGGATTTTCCCTCTGCTGAAAAACCAAAGTTTAGACTACTAAATTTTCGTTCCGCTAGTTTCATGGCAATTGCTCCAAAAATATGGTAGAGCCAATGTGAAGATTGTTTGTTAATTGTATGAAGTATTTTTCCGATATAACAGCTTACTGTTTTTGAGAAAAGGTGTATGTCATTCTGCCATATGAATAAGATACTTCTGTGCCTTTTTCACGGTATCAGAAAATGCATCATGAACGATCCAATGTTTTGAATTGCAACGAAACATCACCGTTTGACACTATAGGAATGTGCGCATGGACTTTACATAAGAAACAGTATATTATAATGACCTTTTATTCATTTTACATTCGCAGATTGTCTTGAAAGCCTCGAAGTGTCAGCGGATAGTGTAGTTCCTGACTCCAGCATCACAGCATCGAGCCAGCGTGACGCGACAACTCCGCCTTCCGGTGGTCGACTCCACAATCAAGCTCAGTATAATGACCAAAATGTTCTGACTCTGATAGGCGCCTGGGCGGCTGCGACAGCCGATAAGAACCAGTGGCTGCAAATCATGTTCAAGCAGACTTTTCAAATTACAGGGGTGGCTACCCAGGGCCAGGAGGACGCTAACTATTGGGTGACAACATACAAACTCGATTACAGCACCGATGGATCGACTTGGAGTAGCTATGGCGACGTGAGACTTTGCTTTTTAGTAGCAATTCACATTTGCGTGCTTATGCAAAATGAGTTTAACACATGCGATAGGATTCTTTGCGCAGAAGGTTTGGAAGCGAACCCTTTAAGATAAAAGAACAGATTAACTATGGCAAATATAGAGACAAGTTCCCAGCGTAAGGATTTGCAATAGAATAATCAATAATGGTATAATTTACATCGTCATTAGCACTGGTAGGTGTTAGTATTACCATCAGCATAACCATCGGCATCGTTATCGCCATCGGAATTAGCCTTTCATCATTTTTAGTCATAAGTATTTATCAAATTTGTACCTCTGTCTAAGTTAAGTCTGTGTCTATTATTGCTTTGGATTTTTCCAGATACTCACGGGTAACAAAGATAGGTCTACGGTGGTTCGCAATGAGGTTAAGGTCTTCAACGCCATGTACTTGAGATTTAAGCCCCAAACGTGGAACGCTGATCGAATTGCCATGAGGGTAGAAGCATATGGATGCCCACTAAGTAAGATCGTAATATAAATAATAAACTATTTCAGTATCACCCAACTAGTGGACTAATGCAAATCCTGCATTTTGATTGGCTACGCTACTAGAGGACTATCATTAATACGGCAGCCATGTTGGAGCCCCGACCACATCCTCCGGGAATTTAACTCTATTATTACGCAAACGTTTTCTTTTGTTTTCGTAGAAAAACATGGCTGTTGATCACGTGGGTGAAAACCAACAATACTTACAAGAATTCGCTCGCAGACGCTTGATAGTAGGGAGCTTAAGCAACGACAACGGCGACGGCAACGAGAACGTCATCTCAAAATATAAATTTGCGTTATTTTAATCGCTTCGTGACTATTTCAACGTTTTTAATATGACAAGGGTGTGGTAATTCCTCAAAGATGACACCAGTCGGAACGGCACTCCATTTTA
>NC_090872.1:28099514-28142014 GCF_036669935.1 Montipora foliosa
AAAAGAGTTGCAGGTTACACGCTTGAAGGTCACGTGCTTCTGATTTGCATTGTATAATGCAGCATTCATATTTAAATGATGTGGAAATGCGTGGGACAAAACGTTTTATTCCCTAAGGGTTTGAATTGGTTGCAACGTTGAGGTAGCCGATTTTGTGTATTTAGATCAGTGTAAATTAAATTGCATTATCAATTGTCCTTATATTTCGTAACTGTATTTCAGCTTCCCCTTGTGCTGCTATTGGCGTTCCAATTTATGGAACCATGTCTTCGCGTGATTACAGTGCAGGAAGTACCCTCACGTTTACTTGTAACGCTGGATATTCACTTTCCGGATCTAACACCAGAACTTGTCAGAGAGGAGCATGGACCGGGAGCCACCCACAGTGTTCAGGTAGCTTGGCTAAGACATCTAATAAAGTAGGCGGCACCAATACAGTGTTTTCACATGACGTCTGCCGGCGGCCATGTTGGAGCGAGGAGTGAAACAAAGAAACAGCGGCCATCTTGGAGGAGTGAAATATTCTTCTGGGAATTGAACTCTATTTTTGTGAAAATTGTTTAGTATGCAAACATGGCTACTGGTTACGTGAGCAGAAACACTCTCTACGACCATATTCGTGCGTGTTGATGCTTTGGGGTGCTGAACAACATAGTTTTGAAATTCGATTCTGATGCATCAAAACATACATTCTTTATTGACTACTCCCCATGGGGGCATTTTAGGGACAATATATTAATAGAAGAGAACAACAATTATATTACAACTGTTACGAATCCCAACTGGCTGTACTTTTAGACAAACAATTCTGTGCTAGTGGCCATCTCGAAAGCATTTGCTACTATAGCCACTACGCACTTTTCCACTTTTTCTAACTCAAGTAGAATTAGTCTGTTTCCTTCTTTGTTTTAATTGATATGTCAATTATTTATTTTCTGAAATAGGGAATAATAATAATAATAAATCTTGAATCTTGAATCTCTAATAAGTTGGGAATTTACAAGTAAAGCCGAGGAGCTGAACCAGTGAATACCTGGATCAAACTCAGTGAATGGTTAGAACGGGTCTTGAATTGAAATCGAGGTCCTAAGTGCAGGGCCGTATTGCATGCTCCGTTTTCTACTGTTAACACCAACATGTCTCGTTGTGTTCAGTGTTACAAAAGAGCAATGGCCTTTTTTTAAAAAAAGACACCTTTCACAGGATGACACGTCACCAGCAATAACATGTACGTTTCGTTTCATAAGCTTAAGATTGAAGCAAAAAGATAGCGATATGGTGAATATTACTCGAGAGAATGGCCCGCAAGATACAGTATATGAAGGTGGTAAAAATCTAAATCAAATAAAATGGGATTGATTGAACAGGAATCACGCGACCACTAAATTTTCTATGTAATTTGATGACACAAGGATGACATATTGCAAGCGCATTGATTGTCATCTACCCCAGTTACTCTAGTAATTATTGTTTTTTTTTTCTTTTCAAATTGGAAACTGGCAGATGACAACGAGTGCAATAACAATCCTTGCAATCAGTGGTGTAAAAATACTAATGGGGGATATGTGTGTCATTGTCACAAAGGATATAGACTTCAAGGATCGACCACCTGCGTTGGTAAGTCTATGCACCTTTTACATTCATTCATTCATTCATTCATTCGCTCACTCATGCACGTTCGTTTATTCATCTACTCTTTTTTTATTTTTTGGTTCTTTCGCGTGCTCTCTTATTTGTGCGTTCGTTCTCTCTTATCTTCTTTGTTGTGTTCGCCCATTTGTTTACAGTGTCCACAGACCTGACAGAAATTTATTATCTAGTTCCAGGAGTTACAATTTTTAAGGGCCGATTTACACGGTACCATTTTTGGGGCATACGACAAGACTTACGATTGTCACCGCGCATGCACTCAGGGATTAATTGTCAAATGTTGAGCGGCGCAAAAGAAGTGTTGGAGGCAATAAGTCATTCTCGTCACAAGAGCCTCGGATCTTATGTCTGCGCATGACCCGAGGCGCCGTAGGGTTCTCATAGCCAAAAGAATTGACTATTTGAACCTTACGGCGCCTGCTCACTCTTTGTGCTAACATGAATGTACCAATCTGAGACGCATTTGATTGTTTCTCTCAAAAACCAATGAGAAGACACCTAAGATAAAGAAGATTATGTAAGATTATAACATATTCTGAGGATATTTTGAAAATCTTACATTTGATCTCGCTTTCTTCTTTCCTTTCTTCCTTCCTATATTTATTTCTTTCTTTCTCCCTATATTTACCGATTTTTCTTTTCTTTCTTTCTCTCTTTCTTTCTTTCTTTCTTCCTTTCTTTCTTTCTTCCTTCCTTTCTTTCTTTCTTTCTTTTTTTCTCTTTTTCTTTCTCTCTTTCTCTCTTTCCTTCTTTTACAAGACATCGACGAATGCTCAAATTCAAACGGAGGGTGTTCTCACACATGCCACAACTCAATTGGTTCTTTCTCCTGTACTTGTCCAACCGGTATGGATTTGGAATCTGAGAGAAG
This sequence comes from Montipora foliosa, assembly GCF_036669935.1. NCBI lineage: Eukaryota > Metazoa > Cnidaria > Anthozoa > Scleractinia > Acroporidae > Montipora > Montipora foliosa. Next base: position 28,102,036 of record NC_090872.1, read on the forward strand.
CTGCAAAGGTGATTTCAGAGAGTTTTACTTAGCTGGTAATTTACAGTAGCTGAGCGTTCATAACAAGCTCGTAAAGAAACGTATCAATGCATTTTACCTATATAACAGTGGACAGTCCAGCACAACATTGACTTGTCGTTTTTCGGTTGATAGTTTTCTTGTAGTTACCCTGGTATTTTTAAGTAAACTAGACGTAGTTTTCGGTTTTGGGTTGTTTTTTACAAGAAAATATTCGAGGTACAGGAAGAACCTCTTAGCAAAGGCTCTAACACCTGGCAAAAAAAGCCTTACTTCCGGCTGGCCTCATGAGATGAAAAGCCGTTTAACTGTGAGGTTATCCACACAGGCCAACCAAGTGCTGGCGGAGATTGAACACAACACCGTGAACTTTGGGTGCCTATCCGAGAAGCTTGAAAGTCTAACGATTTGTGTCTAACTATTTACAAAGCAAAACTTTCGCTGCAGCCTTCCCGGGTTGGCGCATAAACTGGCAGAAAAAGGAACTCGCCAACAATTTCCCAGTACCGACCTCACACTAGTCATAACATCTATATACAAGATTTTTTAAAAAAAAATTATACTTTTTTTCTTCAGACCGAGATGAATGTGCATATTCTAACGGAGGCTGTGAGCATTCATGTGTCAACACGTATCAATCCTTCTACTGCCTCTGTAGGCAAGGATACTTTCTTAAAGCGGACAAAAAGAATTGTGACCGTAAGTCTAACATCGTAGGGTAAAATCAAATCTTTCAAAATGAGTAAAAAAATCAAAGGAGTGAAGGTTTCTTTCTCTTTGGTGTGGATGGTTGACTCTGATTAAGGGTTCTTTTGACTGGGAAGCCAGACCCTATAGCTTGAATCATGATGCGAAAACATCTGTTAGAAACCTGAGGCTTAGAATTGTTTGCAACTTCGAGTGAAAAAAGTGAGTATAATAACTTTGAAAAAATCTTTCAGAAACCTCAAAATGTTTTGAAGGTTATGCTTGCAATTGACTTTTTTTTCAACAATTTATTTATTTAAAATTTCCTCAACGAAAAAGCCTCAATTGATCTTTTTGCGAAGGTCTGAGAAATTAAAGTAAGTTGATAGTAAACAGCGTCATTCTCAGGGTCCTTTTGGAGACCCTGGGAAATGGTTGGATAGTAAAGAGCTTGCGTGCAGTTGCCGTTGAAAGTGAAAAACATGCTTGCAGCTTACGGGATCGTGTATGAGAAGTAACGATTGGCCGGAGGTCACCAACTGACTTTTTACAAAGCGAGTGGGAAATGAATTTGAGGAACTCCGAAGGAAAATCTAGTTGGTTTTCAGATAATGATTTGTATCAAGGGCACCCGCTTGGAATTCAGAACCGAACCGTGTGGGTAATCGTTCATTAAAGAGGGGTGACATCTCGTCTGCATGAAACGGCAAACTTAAAAGGGCTGTCTGCTACCAGTAATTAAAACATGAAAATTTCCTTGTTCTAACTTTTCTCCCTATTTTGAAAACTTGCTTGATATTTTGTATCTAACAGGCAAAAAATGAGATAAAGTCAAATATGTTTCTTTGATCTTTGGTAAAGTGCAAAATTGTGCCTGGTGTTTTCCGTTCTCCGTAAACTCAGTGCTGAATCTCTGAAATTATTTTGTCTCTTCGACTTCGAACAAAGCATACAATTGAATATTTTGACGGGATTCAACTTTTTTGTTCGCATTGTAATTTTTCCCTCAGTTTTGAAGAACTAAACTTACACCATATTTTAGCGTAATGGCTCATATTTTTCTAGTTCTCTGGGCCTCACGCTTTTACCAAATCAATTCCTTGTGCTTGCCTATTAATTACAGCTTTATCCTGCCCTGCGTTAAGCTCTCCAGCAAACGGTAACGTGGCATTAAGTTCTGGACTCGTGATGGGGAGCACTGCATCATACACCTGTCAAAGCGGCTACAAAGCCACGTATACTACCAGTAGATATTGCCAAGCAGATGGCCAATGGTCAGGAGGCGAACCAAGCTGTATTCGTAAGTGTTTTCTACCAATTGAAAATAGGGAATAAGTCAATCTGGCTGCTGGGGATGTTCAACCCCGAGAGTCCACGATCCTTTTAATTGGCCATCACCGAGAATAACGACGTCTGGCAAGACGTCCGCTAATGATGGACTTCCCTTTTTTCTGCGCAGTCTCATAATTTTAAACACTAGCGGTCTCCGATGGTAACAGACGTGGACCTGAGCTACGGCTGCGCGGTCAGTTTCAAAACTGGCCTTAGAGGCCGCTATATTCCGTGTTGACCTTGAGAATAACGGTCTCTTTGGATGAAGAGGGTTCCTGTCCCTCCAGATTTAAATGCAACTTTAATATCTGATTGTTAACCAAAATGCAAATGATCTAAAAAGGGTTTAGTGTCCTCGCGGAATGATAATTGCCACGTAAAAAAAAAAAACCGAGAGCACCAGTCAACAGATCATGGCTGCTATATTTCTCGCTTTCTCTGACATAAAGCCCATACCGGAAAGATGGAATTGAATGAATTAAGTAACGTATAAATTTACCCTTGCTTTTCATCTGCAATTGCAAAAAAATCTTCTCAGCGATATGCCCAGAAATGTGCATAATTAGCTGCACACCGATTCTGCTAAGGGTCACAAAATATTCTTAACTTTCTTTCCAACATCAACATTACTTGTGCAGATATAAATGCGGGATATAAGTGTCATTAAAAACATGATTTCCTCTTTACTCCTCAGGTAAAAATGAACGCCAAAGACAACCCTAGTCTACGAGTAAAACCAAACCCCAGCGCTGTGTCGTTGAAAATATATACTTGGACTTCAAATTTGTAGGGCTACATTGTGATGAATGAAAGAAATGTATATATTTTGAAGTGTGCGGGTTATAGACGAAATGGAGAGGAGATCCTGGCACTTATCTGTACAATTTAAACAATTTTCTCTTAAAGTAGACACCTTAAAAATTTTGCAGGTGTCTATTATAAGAGACAATTGCTTAAATTGTCCAGATAAGTAACACTTCCTGACGTTTATCAAGACTCGGCATGCTACTTATTAGGTGCACTTTTAAATGTCAGTGAGTACTACGCTAGTTGATCATTGATTTGTAATCAACCTGCCTTCCTTAGGTGTTTTCTGTGAGGAGATTGGTCAAGTGGAGCACGCTAAGAGAGTCCTCACGGGTGCTGATAGCGGCCGAAGCGTTCTCGGTACCAAAGCGACTTTTACATGCGATGCGAACTACGAAATGACTGCCGACGGTGATGCCACAAGGACATGCCAGCAAAATGGAAAGTGGAGCGGAACACAGCCACGATGTGTTGGTATATATCATGAGAAAATAACGTGTTTTGTCGGTTTTGTTAAAGTTTAGTTTAAAATTTGAAGTTGCCTACTTTTTGGTCTTTTGGCTGTAAAAACATCAAAGACTTTTCGTCTCCTCATGCAGTGTTTGGACACTAAGATTCCATTGAGTAATGATTAAAACCCCTTTAATTTACACACGCACAAGAGTAACTGCACAGCACTCCAAAATAGCGGCATGGTACCAAACTTTGGAGTGCCGAGCACATCCCCGGAGATGTACTCATCACCCCTATGTTTTATGGCACGGGTGTCTACTAGTATGCCTTCTGTTTGTTCTGTTTACACACGAAAACGTTATCACGCCGTACCCGAAAAACAGAGGTACGGTACCGAGATTCCGGAGTGCCGAGTCAGGTTTTTTTGGTAGTGTACAGAGGGCTTGAATCACGATCACGTTGGGTCAGTGAGTTTTCTCCTCCATGTTTAGGCTTTTTCATCAATAATATGAAAACCTCCGAGGTAGATATGCCTTCTGTTTGTTCTGTTTAGACACGAAAAATTTAACATGCCGTGCCCGAAAAACATAGGTACGGTACCGAGATTCCGGAGTACCGAGTCAGATTTTTGTGCTAGTGTAAAGCGGGCTTTAATCACGATCAGGTTGCGTCAGTGAGTTTTCTTCTCCATGATTAAGCATTTTCATCAATAATGGGAGGGGTAGATGACTTTTTTGTCATATAATTTTGCACAATGCCATCGAATGTCACCACGAAATGATCGTCATTTAAGAAAAAGTAAATGTATGTCTCTCAAGATTGCAAGTGTTCATGGACGTAAAACTCCCCTGAGATTTATCATCTACTGCACCAACATATCGAACGTGTCACTTCGTACTTACAACCTTCAAAAAAGAATGCCGAATCTCATATCGTCCTTTTCCGCCCTCCCATGCATAAGGTTTGTGCAATAACAACAAGAAACACAAGAAAAGTATTGTAAAAAACAACAAATTCTTCTCTTTTCCATGTTCCATGCTCGATCTGTTATCTCCATTTTGATCTTTTTTACCGTTCCCCTTCCTCTTCTGACAACAGGCAAATTGTTCATGACTATGATACCAGAATACCAACAGCCCATGCGTCTACTACTGCATTCATTTACACCTCCCGAATGGTTCCTATATTTTCAAATAAGATATATACGTTAAAATGTTTGATTTGATATAAAAAGGTCCTCAAGAGTACCATTTATGGACACAAAGATTGTCATCCTCACAATTTATTTTCAGCTGCCTTCTGTAGTCCTGTTCCTGTACCTGCGAACGGAGCGGTCCAAGGTTTCCGTTACGAGTTAGGTGCCACTCTCCGTGTCACCTGCAACCAGGGCTACAACCTAGTACCGTCCAGCTCATCCTTTAGAACGTGTGTCTCAAATGGTGCAAGTGGAGGACAGTGGACCGAAGTAGATCCTACCTGCGAATGTAAGTATTAAATTCAATTTTCTCGTGCTGATCATGTCGGCGCATACGTGAGACAATCTGGGTTGCACACTATCACAAGACTATTCCTTAGTCTGTGCATAGTTCATATAGATGGACTGGTTATGAAACTCTGGAAACCACAAAAGCGAGAACAGTGACATGGCGATTCATGTTAACTTGACCGTGACCATGCACAATCTTTTGTCCTCAGTTCATAACTGATTTTTGAATAAATAAATCGAAACTTTTGATTGGCTGTTTTCATGCACTATTAGTGGTGGACTGCAAGGATCCTGGAAATCCGTATGGCGGTTTCCGTGACATTTCAAAAGGTACTACTTTCCAATCCATTGTGACGTACACGTGCAAACCAAACCATCATCTCGAGGGCGAGGGAAGTCAGACATGCCAAGGCAATGGACAATGGAGTGGATCCAAACCTGTTTGTCTAGGTATGTGTTCAATATTTATTTCAGTTCGAGGTAACTATACTCTCCTTTCCTTTTGAATATTCCAATAAACTAGATCAAATTACATGTAAAACTATCGATATGCCCTTTTCTTGCGTTAATTCAATCGCTGTTTCAATGACAATCAAATAAAGCTGATTACTAATTAATACGTACTACGCAATTCATTTGAAACCGAGCTGCAATTAACCTTACTGTGTAAAGTCGTGTTTTGTGATGTCTCGCCATCTACGTTATCGCAGCTTGATGGTTTATCACGCATGGCGAGACTGATCCAAATCGGACTAATCACTTACCAATCGCAACACGAGCAAAGGGTACGTGGATTGATTCACATGGCACGATGATTCGAAGTTGAGAAAGCCGCGATTGTTGTTGTATTTTTTTTCTTTCCATCTTATTGTTTGAAAAGGTATTGCGAGATATTTGAGCCAATCACGTAGCTATCACGCTTTCCTTGACTGCTCACTAACCACACCCCCACCCCCCACCCCCACAAAAAACTGGTACTTCTTGGCAATGGGTAATAAGATGGTTATATTTATCTTCGACCACAGAAGCAAAATGACAAAACAGTACAGATATGGACGGACTCCACGTGCAACTTATAAAGGGAATTTTATTTTACCGATTTTAGTATTTAATATCACAATGTTGCTTATGTATCATGGGTTTTAAGTATTAGAAGTATTGTAACTGTATATGCTTAATTCAGCCATCTCTCTATCTCTCTATCTATCTATCTATCTATCTATCTATCTATCTATCTATCTATCTAAAAAATATTTGTAGAGGCTCTATGATCTCTAAAATCGATTAATCATTAATCATTCGTCACATTCAAAATACACCCGAAAAATAATTCTTATTTGCATAACATTCTCCAAACAATACGCTCTTATCATTTGACGATCAAGACGAATAGAACCAAGAACTTAATCAGACTTATTTGTTCTGCACAGAGCGTTCCTGTGGCAATCCAGGTGTCCCTACAAATGGCAATAAGAATTCAAGCTCCTTCCAATATGGCAACTCTATTAAATTCAAGTGCAACGTTGGTTATACATTACAAGGATCTGATATTCGAACGTGTCAGAACAATGGATTGTGGACTGGAACTCAGCCGACATGTCGCAGTAAGGTTTTTTTCCGAAAAAATTCACATGTCCCTTTAAGTCTAAGCATTTGCCACTTATTTTCCAGCAATAAGGTTCGTGTTGCGGTTTATCCCAAGTTCACTTGGGATAAATGCAGCTGTTTCTCTTCATTTGAGGACCAGTGTTTCGAAGACACTAGGGAATTTAAGATCTACGACGGCGAAGGTCGACGAAAACGTCACCTCAAAATATAACTTGGCTCTATCGTAAGCCTTTCGCGATTTTTCAGTCTAGTTCGCGTCGTACAATGTGGGCAAAGTATCCTAAAAATAAATCGGTACGAGCGGTTTCAAAGTTACAACAGAGATGAAGGATTCTCTGTTGCATGCTTATGTTGTCGTCAAAACTTCAAATTTGGTGATTTCACGTCGTCGTTATGCAGAGGACTGCAAACATAGTTGCTAAAATCCGTGCTGCACGCGCTGAACGATTATTTATGCTCTTTTAACCAATGATATTATTGCTTTGTGGCGTTGTCGTAGTCGTAGCCGTCGTCGTTTCTTAAATTCCCTATTTTGTGACGTTAAAGGTCAATGTTCAAACAAATGACATTGCACGCGCCGTGTTGAATTTCGCCGCTCTGAAGGAAAATTCGAAAATCACCGACGAGTACCCAATCATAAAACACTGGAACTATTTCAAAACAACAACACAAGCGGGCACTATCTTTTGGATGAACATCGGCCTTTAAACGAGTGATGTTGAAGGTGAGGAGAAGACCTAGGGTTCACTCCGTAATGCTTATTGAAATTGACGTGCATCTAATTGCGCACATTTCTGGACATATAATAATTGCTTAAAATGAACTTCACTTTGTAGAATGAAGTAACACTCGGTTATTGGAAAATTTCCCTGACACAAACCCTAATCTGTCTCTTATTTATGCCAAGATAACGAGACCGATAGGTCATTAGTTCTTAGACACTAAAATTGGTTCAAGTGGCAATTGGTTTGCTTTACTTCTAGGACTGAAATTCGTTAACCCTGGTAAAACGAGTATCCCCCGGCCAGTCGCCTTTGATGAGAACAGGTTGTGCTCTTCGGTAGCAATCTACTACAGCTGATTTCAGTGTTAATGGTTGAGAAGTTAAACGATCTTTTTACTTACCCAAACGTATTCAAAACATGGCCGAACAGCGAGATCAAATAATACACGCTCCCACAGTTCTAAGCAGTAAACTACGCAAAAGACGGGAAACGAGTAAATGACAAACAAAACTCAAAACAAGCGGATGAAATATTGAAAATGCTTCTCGAACAAAGCTCTTTATTCCCACGCGTACAATTTTCAGTTGTCAGCTGTGGTGATCCAGGTATACCTGCAAATGGTGTCAGATACAGGGACATCTTTACTTACCAGAGTTCTGTCCTACTCGAGTGTGATCCGGGCTACAAACTTGTTGGAGATCTTACCAGGACGTGTCAAGCGGATGGCTCGTGGACCGGCTCTCAACCAACCTGTCAAAGTAAGTAGCGACAAAATTGGTCACACTGAACAGTGCGCTGTTCATCTCGGAAACTAAGAAAAAAAGAAAGTTTCACTAAAAGAATATTCTTTTTTCACAATTGACATTACGGCGGCCATATTGGTGTCTACGTGACCACAATTCTCCAGAGACAGGCAACATGACTTGTTATGACTTGATGACTTGTTACGTCATCGCCGCCATGCCTGGAGCAAAAACAAAGCTCGTTTTTACCTACGTCATCTCGCCATATTGGTGGACGAAAACAACAGATCTCTCCCTTACGCCTTGTGTTCGTCCGCCAGCGGTTGTAAAGCACACTATTGTTGTTTCTGGTCTCAAACCACATACGAGAGGTATTTTGAGATGTATTTTGTTGTTGGCAACAACCTGGCGACCGCGTAAAATGCCAGTCAGTAGGGAGCTTAAGCAACTACAACCGCAACGGCAACAAAACCGTTACAAATTTGCATATTTAGTGGGCAAAAACAATAGCTTTGCACGCCTTGCACGTGCGTTTTTCACTTTCGTCCATTTCTTTGCTGTCGTCAGCAAAACAGCAACGTGAAATAGCCAAATTTGAGGTTTTATGGTACCGTTGGTTTTATGAAGAACGTCAGCATGTGAGGATAAATTGTCATTTTCCCCCCTGACTTAAGCGCTGTTCCGACGAGTGTCATTATTGAGGAACCACCACACCCTTGTCATATTAAAAAGGTTGAAGAAGTCACGAAGCCATTAAAATAACGCGAATTTATATTTTGAGATGATGTTCTCGTTGCGGTCGCTGTTGTCGTTGTTAGGGAGCTTAAGCACGCGCGTTTTTGAGACGCGGACGGCAACCGGAAGTGAGCTGTTTTCCCTTTAGATGATTAGTGTAAAAATCTGGGAAATACCACTGTCCTGGCACGCGAAATATTCTCTTCCGGTTGCCGTCCGCGTCTCAAAAACGCGCGTTGTTAAACTCCCTAATATTAAGACGATCCTTGAGCCCGTCTCCCAAATTGTCTCGAAACTTCTCGCGTGTCGCAATAGATCGTTTTCACTGTCACGCAATAAAAAAATAAATCGAAAACCATCCAGTGGAAAAAGTCAAGAATTCGTGATGTTGTAGAAGATAAATAAAGAAGACACTTCTCCAAGTTTTAGGCCTGTGCGTTTCCCCAAACTTCAGATATTCGTCGAAATGTTTCGCAGAAATTTACAGAGCCTAGTACGAAAACGCCATGTTGGTGCACATCTGTGGTGCACCAATATGGCGGCCGGAAAATAGTGTCAACATCTGTTACTTACTTTGGCTATCTAGGCGAGTGATCATCTGTACTGAACAAACAGCTATTTACCTAAGCACTTTTCCTAATGCTTTAAATTCTAAAAAGGCTCAAAACCATGAGATAAATATATATTTCTCAAAAAACTCGATCGTCGCCTCGTGTCACGCACCGCTATAACTCAGATATTCAAAATGCTCTGGTTTCCAAACGAAGCACGCTATTGAGCTTTAAAATTGCCAATGGATACAAATTTACCGCCTCTTATGCCTGATGAGGATAAAAACTTTCGTGGCTCTTTAGTTTTGGATTTTCGAAAATGATGACGTCACCTGAAAACGATCCATAGACCTTTTGCGCCTGTACATTTTGTTTTCCCAATACAGATCATATGATAATACTCAGGAGGTTTGTTCCTTTGTTTTGTTCGTTAAAATGAGTGCATGCAAGCGTGAATATGCCTGCATGCACTCTTTTTAATGAACAAAACAAAGGACCAAGCCTCCTGAGTATAGATCGTTTTCACTGTCACGCAATAAAAAAATAAATCGAAAACCATCCAGTGGAAAAAGTCAAGAATTCGTGATGTTGTAGAAGATAAATGAAGAAGATACTTCTCCAAGTTTTAGGCCTGTGCGTTTCCCCAAACTTCAGATATTCGTCGAAATGTTTCGCAGAAATTTACAGAGCCCAGTATGAAAACGCCATATTGGTGTACATCTGTGGTGCACCAATATGGCGGCCGGAAAATAGTGTCAACATCTGTTACTTACTTTGGCTATCTAGGCGAGTGATCATCTGTAGTGAACAAACAGCTATTTACCTAAGCACTTTTTCAAATGCTTTAAATTCTAAAAAGGCTCAAAACCATGAGATAAATATATATTTCTCAATAAACTCGATCGTCGCCTCGTGTCACGCACCGCTAGAACTCAGAAATTCAAAATGCTCTGGTTTCCAAACGAAGCACGCTATTGAGCTTTAAAATTGCAAATGGATACAAATTTACCGCCTCTTATGCCTGATGAGGATAAAATCTTTCGTGGCTCTTTAGTTTTGGATTTTAAAAAATGATGACGTCACGTGAAAACGATCTATTATCATATGATCTGTATTGGGAAAACAAAAACATGATCTGTATTGGGAAAACAAAATGTACAAGGGAAAAAGGTCTATTCCCTGAGCATTGTAAGACGGGAAAAAGGTTTCAAGTCATCAATTTTCTCAGTCATTTTGCTTTTAGTTATCTTGAAAACATACTGAAAAGACCAGTGTTTTGAAACAAAGCGATGACAGTTTCACAAATGACTTTTCGGGCCCGAAAAGTCATCACTTCAAGAAACGTGCCCCTGGCGTCAGTTTTTCACTAATTATCCATAAAGTTCTTATTCACGTCAATTTCCTAATTATATGGCACTTAATTCTGAGGACATTAAAAGCGAAACCTTTATTTTTACAGTTACAAACTGTGGAACGTTCCTAAATGGTCCAAATGGAGTAGTGACGTCACCAAGCTACCCTGCCCATTACGGTGACAACGAATACTGCACGTGGCAGATACAGGTTCCGGTTAACAAGAAAATTAGACTGGACTTTTCTGAATTCAAAACACAGAGTGGTCACGATTTCGTGCTTATTTACGATACAAGTCATTTCCAAACGCCCAGTATAGCATTTGATGGTACAACCTACACACCGCCGCCATTCACTTCATCCGGAAATGTGGTGCGTGTGAGATTTGTTAGCGATGGAGCCACAAACTTTAAAGGGTTCTCTTTCAGCTATAAGCAAGTTGGTGAGTGATAATGAAGTCAAATGTGTCTTTCAGTCTGGTCACTACGGGTTACTTTTGAGTGCTACAATGATCAAAAAATCACTTCCTTCTTTTCTTCAGATTTTCAAAATGTGTTTGCTTAACACCCGAATGGCAAAATTTTGAGCATTGCATTTTATCCAAAGGCTGTTTACTTTGAGTGTTAGTTTTGGATTTCACTGTCTGCCATTACTCACGTTTGACCCATTGGATCTTAGAGGGTTGGATCTAGGGAAAAGTGACACCATTTAATTTCACCGTGCAAATGTAGCTTATTATATATGCAAAACACGAGTTTAAAATCTGAAAGCAAAAACAACTCCCGTGGTGCATATTAATTCATCCGCGTACATGCGCATTGCATTCCAAAGGTGGATCCCTAGAATATTTGCGAATACCCTTACTACAGGGCACGAGTTGCAAAAGGAAACCTAGTTAATTTGTCTTAAAGTTTTCCCTGTAGAGATTTACCAGTATGGGTACCGATATAATAAGGCTTATTTTTGGGTGTCAATTTTTTAATTATAGCCGTTACCATGGCAATATCACATCTTATGACAGGCAGATATTTTTGGTCTAAATTCCTTAATATGTGTACTTTCCTTCGGTACAATTGTTTTATTCTTTATTTGCCTGACATTTTGAAGTGGTGAAAAGTCAAGGTCGTTCGGACGGTTTTACCAATACTCTGTAATTTGGCATTTTCTAAATACATAAGATTAGCTCTGACAGATTTTAACAAATATAGGGTATTTGATAGAAACTTTATGTGTTAGAACTGAGCCAATTTTTTCCGAAGGGAACGCGAGAAAATTAGCAGTTAATTTTACAGATTTGGTCGCGCTGACGTCAAAAAATCGGGAAAACACGAGTGATTTAACCTTTACGCACCATACTAGTTCTCAGCTCTCGCGCGGCCCTAAAATTCTAGGGAGCCTCCTTAAACTAGTGAGCCTTCGACGTCATTTTCTCCTCGATCCAGCTGTCTCACGATTTTAAAGTTAGTAATGGAGGACCATTAAATAGCAAAATTCCAGTTGAAAGGGACAGAAACTGGCTTGAACATTTGGTCACTTAGTGTTCAGTTAACATAGTTTTGAAATCCAAAGAATAAGAAGAATTTATTTTTGGTCGTAATGGCACTTTTAGGAATGAGAAATTAAGATGTCTCAAATCAATTTCAACACTTTAGCTATTTCAACACTGTACTCTGTAGAAGAATTTGACTGCCTAACTCCGTATCACTAAAAAGCCCTACTAAGATATATTGAATGTTGAACCTCTCCTAAATTATTGTCAATTTATTTACCCTTTACACTTCGTAGTGGAACCAAATGAGATTGCTTTTCTGTTGTCTGTTGTCACAGTGATGAGCCTGCATCTTGTTAATCTGGTACAGATACGCTGTTGAAACAGTGTTGTATCCGAGTCAATCCTTCTAAAAAGAATAATAAAAAGACTGCTTACGAGCCAAGTGGCCCATTAAGCCGGAGCTTATCCCGGTTTCTGTAGCATGAAGCCACTAGGAGTATTTCTACACCCCCCTGGATGGGATGCTAGTCCATCGCAGGGCTACCCCCAGCATTAAATTTGCCGGACCGTGAGAATAAAGTGTCTTGCCCAAGAACACAACACAACACAATGTCCCCGGCCAGGGCCCGAACCCGTACCACTCGCACCGGAGTCGAGCACACCAACCATGAGCCAGCTAAAAGGGCGTTCGTTTAAGAGGCAGCCAGTGTTCTGATTTCGAAGGAACCCTTTGTTTTAAGGCTATTTTGTGCATGACTATTCTAGCTGAGTATTGCCCGGATAGAATGAGCAAATATCATTTTCCAAATGGCATTTACCCAAACGAATCGAAGCGCACCAATCAGAGTTTACAGTCTTCACGGCCCGGCAATGAAATCAAGGCTTAACTGACAGTAGATCAATAATATCACGACTACGTTGACCAATCACATCAAGGACCGGAGTTTTTATACCATCTACTGATGTTAATCACTTGAAACCATACACAACCTCGGACCGTGTTAACTAACCCTGATGGTGACAATAAGTCGAAAACATTCGGTTTTATAACGACGTGTGACGGCCTTTTTGTGCTTAACCTAGCCATCGTTTCGCTGGCAACGTGGACAGGGTCATGACAAGTTTGTTGTTATAAACGACATAATTCCGTAAGGACAATCTGGACATTATCTGTTTACCATAGTAGATAATTCAGTCTTTTTGTTACCATAGTAAATACCCCAATGCTGCCACAGTCACTGACTCAGATCGCGTTGATTGTTTTTAGACCAATCTTGTGGAGGCGTCTTTGAAGATGGATCGGGCTCGTTCTCCTCTCCCGGATTCCCGAATGGTTATCCGGATAACACCGACTGTGTATGGCTACTGTATCGGAACAACGAGGCCACTGAGTTTATATTGACAGATTACGCAACTGAAAGTGGTCATGATTACCTGGTCATTAAGTCGGGAAGGTCAGTATTTTGTCTACTTTTGTCTCAAATCTCCACCCAACAGGAGGATATATTTTTCCCAACTATCCGCCAATATATAGTGCCTTATTAGATATACTGATTCAACAGACCATCGCCTTTCTGATTGCTCATTTTTGACAAACTCATCAAAACTTACCTTTTTAAAGTTTCTTTTAAAGGGAACCTCCACTCTTCCAACAAATGTCACCTAAAATGTTCCAATTGTGCTTGTTAGAAGTTCTGTTACAAAAATTAAAATGCATTACCTAGGGAAATATTTTTTTTTTTAATCGTCTTCCAAAGATCGGCCTCAAGGCTTTCGGGTGCGGCCATCTTGAATATCGCGCAATGCAAGTTGGGTACTGATGACGTTTCGTAGTTGTTTTGCTGTCCGATTAGCAGGAACTTTGAGTCAAAATCTGTTTCCTTGTAGAAAGCAAGGAAAAAACAGAAAAGATACTGGCATAAATTTCCATATTTTCCCGAAAGATGATAGACGCGCGTCGATTCAAGCTATCTGAAGGTTTATTCTTCCAAAAAATTTCACATCACCAGGCATAACAGGTCATAGATCACAAACGACGAAAGGCGATCGTGAGTGCCTAAATTTGCAAGCAAAGAATTGCTTTCTTCTTCTTCTTCGCCTTGATTTTCTCTTCTTTCTTTGCTTGATGAGTATTCTGGTTCCAACTGATTCCTGTAGGAAGAATCTGTATCTTTTTCATTAAACTGAATCCCGTCACGAAAATACACACAATACAAGAGGCTACGGGTGCCCTACATTTTGTTCGAAGTAATCTTCGGCCGACTTCCTTTAATTTCACAGTATTTTAGTGGGTTTCTATATGTTACAATGTCTTGGTAAATATCCAGTTTCAATTCCTTAGTCCGAAGTCCATAGTCCACATTCCGTGACCCAATGCGATGCAATAAGCGCGATCGTGGATATTTGTGTACATTTAAAACTATTGTTAACGGAATTTATTCCAATCAAAACCAGAAAACAGATGATTTGCAAGTCTCTACGATGATATTTAAACATATTTAATACTTTTTCTTAACAATAGTGGGAGAGTTGTGAAATTACCATATCTGTTACAGAGTCATACGATAACCGGATATTGAATAGGCCGTTCATGTCTGCCTCCCCTTCAAAGCGAGTCTAAGTGCCAAGTTTTTGTTATGAAAATTAGTTTTCATTCATATGTAAAGTAGAACTAATTACCATCACAAAAACTTCGCACTTAGACTCGCTTTGAAGAGGAGGCAGACATGAACTCGGAAATGGCTTATTGTGTGCAATGAAAACACAAAAACTCGTTTCCGGTCACTCACACAATTCTTTAATGCATACTTCCCCATTCCTCTGTCACGTAGTCTTTCCGTGGTTTAATGGTCATCGCGATTGCCCCTGAAAGAAGAGCTACCGAGTTCGAATCCCACTTCAACTGCCTTTTAGGAGACAGAGAAATCGTACGCATGCGCAACCAGAACGCGACCCGAAATAAAATAAATTTAAAAAGCTCCAAATCCAAAAACTGAGTCGAATCCTACACTTTGTTCTTCGAAGAAAGTAATAAACAAGGCAAGGAGACTTGAAGCGAAGCAACCACGAAACGTCGTCAGTACCCAACTTGCATTGCGCGACATTTAAGATGACGGCACCAGGAAGCGTTGAGGCCGATCTTTGAAAGACGCTAAAAAATTATTTCACTAGGTAATGCATTTTTTTGTTACAGATCTTCTAAAAAGTACACATGGAACATTTTAGAGGAGATTTGTTAAAACAGAGGAGATTCCCTTTAACTTATAAATAACCTTTGAAATTTTTAACCTTCATAGATAGTTATTTTTACCTTTATTTTATACGGTGAATTTTATTGTAACGCGCCTTGTGCAACTAATGATAATGGCGCTATATTATTATTATTATTATTATTATTATTATTATTATTATTATTATTTTTATTATCATCCTTATTATTATTATTATTATTATTATCATTATTATTATTATTATTATTATTATTATTATTGTTATTGAGGAGATTAACTCACGAGGAAGCCAGTGAGCTCTTTTAGCCCAAATTGTCATATGATGTAAAAATGGGCACACGTCCCAAGAAAAATAGTGCCAGCCTCGCATGCACAATTGCATTGATTGGGCATCACGGTCCTGAGCTGGTGACTAGCACCTATTAAATAATGAGGCTTCTTCAATAAACATCACACCTTGTATCAGACTATTATAAGGGTATGTTCCGCAAAGCCAACCAATTAAGGCAACTTAAGTGCCAGAATAGCTGGAATTTGAGGATGGGATCTATTTATTCTTAGACTAGGCAATTCCTTGTAGACATTAGGTGTTCCGGATTCACTCAACCAATTAAGATAACGAACATCAGAACAGTCAGAAGGATTTTTTTTCGGGCTGACAGGGAAGGTTTGCCAACACCTCTAGGCAAGTTATTATTATTATTATTATTATTATTATTATTATTATTATTATTATTATTATTGTTATTATTATTATTATTATTATTATTATTATTATTATTATTATTATTATTATTGTCAATTCAGCACCGGATTTCCAAAAGTTTCGACTGCATACTGCTAGTCTTCATCAGGCGATGAGGTCGACTGGTTACGCGTCACCTTTTAAGCAGGATGCTCCGCTGTGATTGGTTGGTTTTCAGCAGCTGTTCCTGGTGCATTCCGATCCTCGCTGTTTCGGTGTGTTGTTCCTTCGGCGGTCCGCTGTCGTACGGTTCTCCTGCTGTTGTGTTTTTTGATCGTGGGCATTCATGCTTCCGGAATTTCTATTCCACTTTCCCTGTTGATGTTGTTAGGGTGAAGTCTTATGTGAATCGCCTCTTTGACCCTGCGTGCGTACCAATGAGGATCAAGATCAATAAACTTTACTTCGTTCCAAAGCGGGTTGTGTCCGGTGTTGATAGCGTGTTCTGAAACGGCAGAGTTCTTGGTACGGGCAAGTCGGATGTCTCGCTCATGTTCTTTGATTCTATCTTGGATAGGCCTTCCGGTCTCGCCGCTGTAGACTTTACCGCATTCACAGGGAATCCTTTTAACTACGCCATCTTGTTTAGTCGGCTGGACAGCGTCTTTCTGTCGTACTAGATGTGATCTTAATGTAGTCTCTGACTTGAAAACAGCGCGTATGCCTTGTTGCTGTAGGCAGCGGCGAAGTTGTTCGGATAGGCCTACAGTAATAAGGCATACGCGCTGTTTTCAAGTCGAAGACTACATTAAAGATCACACCCAGTACGACCGAAAGACGCTGTCGAGCCGACTAAACAAGATGGCGTGGTTAAAAGGATTCCCAGTGAATGCGGTAAAGTCTACAGCGGTGAGACCGGAAGGCCTATCCAAGATAGAATCAAAGAACATGAGCGAGACATCCGACTTGCCCGTACCAAGAACTCTGCCTTCCGGTCTCGCCGCTGTAGACTTTACCGCATTCACAGGGAATCCTTTTAACTACGCCATCTTGTTTAGTCGGCTCGACAGCGTCTTTCTGTCGTACTAGATGTGATCTTAATGTAGTCTCTGACTTGAAAACAGCGCGTATGCCTTGTTGCTGTAGGCAGCGGCGAAGTTGTTCGGATAGGCCTACAGTAATAAGGCATACGCGCTGTTTTCAAGTCGAAGACTACATTAAAGATCACACCCAGTACGACCGAAAGACGCTGTCGAGCCGACTAAACAAGATGGCGTGGTTAAAAGGATTCCCTGTGAATGCGGTAAAGTCCTCATTGGTACGCACGCAGGGTCAAAGAGGCGATTCACATGAGACTTTACCCTAACAAAATCAACAGGGATAGTGGAATAGAAATTCCGGAAGCATCGATGCCCACGATCAAAAAACACAACAACAGGAGAACCGTACGACAGCAGACCGCCGAAGAAACAACACACCGAAACAGCGAGGATCGAAATGCACCAGTCACCGCGGCTGAAAACCAACCAATCACAGCGGAGCATCCTGCTTAAAAGGTGACGCGTAACCAGTCGACCTCATCGCCTGATGAAGACTAGCAGTATGCAGTCGAAACGTCGCGATCTACATCTCAAGTGAACACATCGTGAGACAAACGAAAATACTTTATTATTATTATTATAATACAATAATAGTACAAAGAAAACAAGAATACAAAATAGACAGTAGCAAAATGTATACTTCAACTAATGCGATGTTAGTTCTCAAAACTTTGCTGTTTAAAAAAAAGGGATGAATTTAATTACTTGCGGTTTCTGAATTCGACGAAATGGTGATAACGAGCTCCTTCAGGCTGAAAATCTACATTTTGGGGGAGTTCTAACTTTCGGAGTCCGTTTTGTGTCTTCTGTTTCGTAAACCGGCAACTGGATCAATAAAAGATTAGTACTGACTAAAATTCTGTATTTGAGCGATCAAATAGCTGCGATTTCTAAATGGATGTAATGTGGTAATAGGCTATTTTCGAAAATTACCCTATAGGAGGTTTTCACGTGACGTCATCGCCGCCATGTTGGTGGACGAAAACAAAAGATTTCTCATTAGCTTCTTTTGTTCGTCCACCAGAAGTCGTACATTTCTCTATTGTTATTGGTGTCCCTAAAGGTTGGTTGAAAACGTCCTATATCAAAAATACCATAATACTCTTTGTTTGTCCCTCCAAAATTTTGCATAAGCCTTGTTTTGAGTTTCTCTTGAGACCATTATAATTCCCAAGAGAAAATAAAAATAATGCTCATGCAAATTTTGGATGGACAAACAAAGAGTATTATGGTTTTTTTTATATTGGCTAATACCATATTTGTCTTTGTTCGCCCCTCCAAACTTTGCATAAGCATTGTTTCCAGTTTCTCTTGGGACTTAAAATGGTCCCAAGAGAAAATAAAAACAATGCTGATGAAAAAGGTGGAGGGACAAAGAGTATTACGGTATTTTCGAAAGTAGGCTATTGCACTCCACTCAGTTTGATTACCATCATTTATTTTCACGATTGTACTGGAAGACGACTCTTTCAGTAAAATCGCTAATATGGTTCGGGTTTTTTTTCCGAGTATCTCCGAGTCAACATCGAAACGTTAATCTCTTCACTTCATTTATTTTATAGGTTCGGTGAAAGGACTATTAGTAATGGCTGGTCCGGGCATCTCATTCCCTCTTTCTCGTTTACGTCTGAGTCGTATCTTTGGCTCCGTTTTGTAACAAATGGCGGAAATTCGGATGGGCGACAACATAAGGGATGGAGCGGAAAGTACCAGAGATACTGGCCTTATGTTACTGGTTAAGAAAATTGAAAAAGAAACTGCCCTCGTACGTAAAACGAGAGTCATGTATGATAGGATGATATTGTTGCAACATTAGCTATTTTATCGAACATGCATGTAACTGAAACAAACAGATGCAATAAATGGGCTTGTTATGGCTGACAGATAAATGTTGTTTGCATTGTCCGATTACACAAATACAAATTTTCACGGTCATTATAATGATAGACAAGGTGTTCCAAAAGTAATTGCCCTTTTTCAACAAGCTACTGATTAAACTAAGCCTGATGCTTAAACAAATTTCAGCCCTTTTCAGATGCCAAAAAAGCGAGATACCTACCTGTGCAAACAAAAAATCGAAAGTTTGAAATCCGCCGTGTTCATCCAAAGCAGCACTTCTACTTTCGCTTGCATCGACAAAAACGCTCCTTGATGTCGATTAGATCTTCCATTTGCTTAGCTATGATCGAAGCTGTACGCTTAGGCTACAAAGTTACTTTTAAAAACGGAAGACTAGCCACAACCGGTTGATTTCACTTTTTCATTGTTTACTTATAGTTACCCACCGATCATTACACCCTAAAAAAAAAATTAGAAGCCGCTAGTGATTTGAAAAGACGGAGTTAGAAAACCAAATTAATCTCGTTTTGATTCGCGAGAAAGTCTTAATTGTGTTCTATTATTATGCACTAAACCTCGTTATCATAAAGAACTAGACGCTTCGTAAAGTCCATTATTCGTCGCTTTTAAGATTCCAGATTTCATTTTACACCGCTTGGATTGTTTATCTAATTGACGTTCCATTCTTGAGCTCCAAAAGGGTATATTTAAAGTGTCCCTAACCCCAAAATATCTTTTTCGCTAAAATGAATCTTTGCACCTGTTCGAGACGCATTGCGACTTTTTTTTTTCCTTTTTCTAAAAAATCCTGCCATTTTATAGGCTTCGAAAGTTGCGAAAATCCAAGCATCTTGTGTTCACGACCGAGTCAGGAGGGGAGTGGGTCTATTCCTGATTTCACGTCACAAACTGACGTGAAATCAGGAATAGACCCACTCCCCTCCTGACTCGGTCGTGAACAAAAGATGCTTGGATTTTCGCAACTTTCGAAGACTATAAAATGGCAGGAGTTGTTAGAAAAATGAAAAAATGGCGCAATGCGTTTCGAACAGATGCAAAGATTCATTTAAGCGAAAAAATATTTTGGGGTTAGGGGTACTTAGAGATCCAATAAAACACCATTCGCGTTACATCCGCTTCGCCGCCATTGCATGCATGCTTGTACTGTGTCCAGCGGATAAAATCTACCTGAATCTACGCATTTCCACTATACCCCCTGAAACCTACCAAAGAACTCTACCAAGTCTGTTCAAATATAAGTGCTACACGGCCAACGTTCGCAAAAACGTAATCCTTCTTGTACTTGTACATGTTCATTGCCGTGACTTTAACATCGTCAGTTCCCACGGCCTGCTCCCGCCTGACCTTGTAGCTCAGTCGGTAGAGCAGCAGTGATCTAACCCGAAGGTCGTGGGTTCAGTTTCCACCCTGGTCAGAGTCCAGGACTCTGGTCAAAGTCCTGGTGTGGACCCATTTCCATCAGTAGGGCTAACGCTCACATGGTTCATATGGGGTAGA
This sequence comes from Montipora foliosa, assembly GCF_036669935.1. NCBI lineage: Eukaryota > Metazoa > Cnidaria > Anthozoa > Scleractinia > Acroporidae > Montipora > Montipora foliosa. Next base: position 28,122,398 of record NC_090872.1, read on the forward strand.
TACTTAGCACTTCACATTACACTCTAATCAGTTAAGTCTGTTCAAATATAAGTGCTACACGGCCAACGTTTGCAAAAATGTGGTCCTTCCTTGCACTTGCACAAAAACAATACTTAGCAGGGGAGTGACAGTCCATTTTCCCGACACGGGAAACGGAGAAATTCAACTCATTTACTTACTGGAATGCCAAAAATGGCAATCCAGTAAAAAAAATAGGCAGCTAAACAAAGGTCGCGTGATCCCTGGTATTAGGGAGCTTACGAAACGAGGACGACGACGGCTACGAGGACTTTATTTAAAAATACGAGTTCGCCTTATTGATATCACTACGAAACTATTTCATGTCGTTTCGTTTTAAAAATGTGTAGTAACTGTTGAGGAATTAAACTGGTATGAGTGGGTTGGAAGCGTAGAGAGAGAACTGAAAATTCCTCGTCATGTGCTAACGTCCTCCACAGAACCTTGAATTTGGTCATTTCACGTCGTCATTTAGGAGATGACGGCAAAGAAATGCACCAAAATGTAAAACGCACGTGCGGAGCGTGTAGAACCATTGTTTTTGCTCACTAAACTTATTGTTTTGTAGGGTCGTCGTTGCCGTCGGCGTCGTCGTTTTGTAAGCTCCCTAATATTTTAGGTACTCCGACGACGTTCGCCGAAGACAGTAGTACTGGAAATTAACAATGACAGTGGATTTGTTTATCCCAAATGATATGTATGCACGGAAAGCCACAACGTTCTTATGTAACCTTCATTTTGTAGGTCTTGAAGTTTTGTCATAGTATACAGTGGCAACATTATTATAATGTATGTGGTGTGGTTTGATTATGTGGTGAGGTTTTGCCATCATATGACGAGGTTTGATTATGACATGTTGTGTCGTCTGCTTACATAATTATCTGTTCTGATCTGGCAAGTCATTTACATAAAAGAAGAAGAGTCTTGGGCCCAGGAGGGATCCTTGTGGGATCCCTCAATTCACAGCGTTAAGTTGCGCTTTACATCCATTGAAAACAGCATACTGTTTCCGGTCTTTCATTCCAGGGCCCCGTTTCTCGAAAGTCCCGAAACTTTACGGGCCATTTTCGGGTGTCAGAATTCCCTTTGTATCTCAAGAACGGAGAAGATTTAAGTCGTCAAACTTCAGTCATTTTTCTTTTTATTACCTTTAAAATATGTTAAACGATACACCTTCCAAAACGAGCGGTTGGCAGTTTCACAAATGGCTTTTCGGGACTTTCCAGAAACAGGCCCTTGGGTAGAGCTGCTGAAGCACAGGGCTTGAAGCTTTAGATCGAGTGCGAGACACAGTCAAATGTTTTTTTAAAGTCGATGAACACGATGCCCTCTACGTTTCCATTTTCAGTGGCCATTTTCCATTTCTCCGTCAAGTGCGTCAACAGTCCTTCCTTCGATCTTTGAGAGCAGGGTCGTTTAGGTTTAGGTGTGTTAGCGAGATCATACAGAAAGTCGATGCCTTTCCTGAGTCGGTTTTTGGCTCGTCAATTGACATAAACTAGACTCAACCCAGTTTCAACACTTTTAAGAAACTGTACTGTTAGAGAGACTGACTCTGCAATGCAACACTATCACTATGCAGTCATTTTACAGTTTCATGTAAACAGCAATCTTTGCGTTACAAAGTGCCCTCAATATTGCAAGGTAATAGTTTATCATATATAGCAACAGGCGATCCATCCAAACCATCCTATCTTTTGTCTTGAGATGCTTTAATCTCCAAAACGAACTTGGGGTGACCCCCGCTTTTATCACTGGAAAAAATTAACGGGCTAAAGTAAACCTCTAACTACCTCCAGTATCAGAATATTCAAGGTAGCTCTATATAGCTAAAGTCTGCTCTTCGAGAATTTTTATCCCAGCTTGCTGATCACTTAATTACAAGCAATTAAAAATGGACCGGAGGTCACCGGGTTCATTGATTAGACATAATCGTTCAAGGACAAAATATTTAAGGTGATCCCTCAGAAAAAAATGTTGTCGAACGATTTTCTTGAAATTTTCTCTGAATGTTCCCTACTAAATCCTGTTTTGAGAACTGCAATAAAAAGATAACCCTTGCTTAAGATATATAATGGGCCAATCTTACCCCATTGATGCCTGTACTGACAAAAATCACGGGCTTTATTTCATCGGCCCAGGGTACATTTTGCGACAGCTAAACGAGAGGGTTTTTAAAGTAACACTTGAATAACACCTGATAGGTAGAAAGTAACTCTGTCTTATATAGTTTATGGAAAAATCACTCAACTTAAAACGACGTCGATTCAAAACTTTTCTCGAGTCGTTGTGTTCAAGATCATAATTTAAATCCCTGAGTATGGGGCTTTGTGTACGGTGTCAGCTGTATCTTTTTTTTCTTCCGATCCTTTACTTGAAGGGATTGATTTGTACACCAAAATTATGCAATAAAAAATACAGGTCACCGCGCTCGTTTAAGAGTTAAACACCATCATACCCGTCTACCTCGATTATCGTAGATCGAAACAACAAAAATTCGCCCTGTTCTCGGAATGCGCGAGCTTATTCGCAAAGAGTTATGGGTCATTCACAACTTCTCTCCCGTCTTTTGAGAACTGTTTCAGTGTCTATGATCGTCTTACGCCATGTTTACAATGTTGCAAATGTGATCCAAGTTATAAATATTGACACACCATATGCGCAGTACGGGATGCGCAGTGCAATATACTAAGGAATCACCTTAACAATTATTCTACGAGGGCGCGCTGGATAGGAAGTGATAGTAAACGCGCCAAGTTGGTTGTAATCATTTTATATCCAGCTAGCCCGAGTAGAATAATTGTTTTATTTAAAACTCCAGAATCAACAATTCTTCCATGTTGATTTCTGCCTTGGTCAATTCCGGTCCAAAACGGCTTTTGTCGACCATTTTTTCTGAAAGCTGCAAAAACTGTTTTCAGTTCGTTTTATTGCTGACGTGTTCCTTGACCATATCAGGTACGGCAGGTGTATGAACTGCAAGCCTGTGTCCGTGGAGCCAATGAAAATGCTGGAAATCTGATATTCGTAGTTCAGTTTATAATGAGACATGTTATTAGTGTCTTGTATGGTTCTACTGTAACATTGCCGTTATAAGTGAAAATGTGTTGTAGAGTCAATCCTTGTACTAAGACAGTCTCTTGAAATTACATTGAAGCAGTTTTCAGGAAACCATTCATTTAACTTAGGGAACAACTTGAAAGATAATAAAATTATTTCCGAGGAGATCATCGTTCAAAAGGGAATAACTATTTAATAGTCTTTTATCTCTCATTTGAATACGCTGAAAACGAATACAAACCAAGAAATAACCGGCTGAACAAACAATATAAATTTATGCCTCGACTTTCTCGAGAACACGACATGCATGCATGTACCTCTGAAACTACTGCATCATGCATTCTGTTAGCCAGCGAAAAGTCACTCGGTTTTTATTCCAAGAATTTAAGCAACACCAAAAGAGTTACACTATTGCTGCTATTTTATTCGGTGTCGTAATCCTGCTTTGTTTACAAAGATCAAAGCCGCCCAGGTCAGAAGAGAAACACATTTCCAAGGAAAAAGAAAACCTCGAAGACGAATTGAATGACCTTGGTGATGACGAGCCTGTTAGCACAAACGGGAATAATCTCGGGGTGAGCTTGTCTTTTTGTTTTTGGGAGTAGTGTAAATAAACGTAAAAGAAATGTAAAATTGTTACAGTAGTCTAACTGCATAAGGAGCTTAAGCCGACTCAGGAATTCTCGGCTCGACGTCTCCTGACGGTGTAGATATCCATCAACAAAGGCTAAAAACATAACACAAAAGGTGTTTCGTATTCAGAAAAGTGTTAAAGCATTCAGGATCGATCAGATTGTACTGTGAACTTACGTTAAGCAGAAAAAGGTAGTTAATTTTTTATTGAATGACCATATTTAGGGGCGAGATGAATTTTGTGGGGAACACAAAATCTATTTCAGTTCGTTTGCGCGTATCGACAGTGGCGGTTAGTGCTGGGACACGGAACCATTTTTCGTTCTATAGGATTTATGGATTAACTCTCTCACCCGGGGAAAAATGGTACAGGTCGCCGTCGTCTCTCGCCGACCAGCACTACTTCGACGCTCCTCGCCGCTGGTGAGCGAGAAGACCTCTGACATCCAGGGTAAAATGTTAGCCAATTTGTCGAAGGAAACTTTTTTCAGCTCTTTCGAAGAGAGATTTGTCGCCTTCTAGTCGGTAATTTTTTGCGGGAAAATGGTGATCACGTTCCGAAATTCGGCGGGTTTAATCCGCAGATCGCAGGTCACAGGTTGCAGTCATTGTTTCACCAATACAGAACGTATCCTAAACATTCTTAAAAGCTAACTTTAGGACTAAAAACTTTTGTTTAGGCCTAATTAGGCCTAAGCTTAGCTTTTAAGAATGTTTAGGATACTTTCTGTATTGGTGAAACAATGACCTGCAACCTGTGACCTGCGACCTGCGACCTTCAGATTAGACTCGCCGTCCGAAATTCTGGTAAAAACGTGGACGAAGCTTACGGAATAACTTTGGTTGGCCTCTGTGGGAGGATTAATTGAGCAGTCTTCGTCTGAATGTCATGGATTTCTGTATTCATGTTTTCAAACGAGTTATGGAGGCAGTAAACAATGTTGACGTTGGGGAATTCGGTGCTGAAAGCCTTCCCGGTATACAGGCTCACCGCTCAAACGTTGAGGTAAAATAATTGCTGTTAGGTTCAATTTCATGATATCAGGATATCATGATAGCAGCTAGGAAATTGATAAGTCTGTGATTAATATTGAATGTGCCTCCCTGTGACATGCTGAGAAATCAATTAGCCCGGAATGAAATTTTACACAGCTACAATTGGGCATTCTAAATTTCCCAGTTCCTCAGTTATCGAGTTCCATAAGTATAAAACTTAAAAATGGTTTGCTTTAAAATAAGAAAAGAACCGATTCGCCGTTGCTGTTGAGAAAAGTGTATGCCAGGCAAAAGAAGTTGCATCTCAGTAGCCTGAAAGTTAACTGACAAAATAATTTGCCTGTGTTTAAATTAACAAATACACCAATACATCACTAACGTTTCATGTTTAACCGGAGAATTATGTTCGAAGGTGTAATAGCTGTAGAGTTTTATTCCTCAGTTATCGAGTTCCATGAGTATAAAACTTAAAAATGGTTTGCTTTAAAATCAGAAAAGAACCAATTCACCGTTGCTGTTGCGAAACGTGTATGCCAGGCAAAACAAGTTATATCTGGGTAGCCTGAAAGTTAAGAAATAATTTGCCTGTGTTTAAATTATCAAATACACCAATACATCACTAACGTTTCATGTTTAACCGGAGAATTAGGGAAGCAGATGTTCGAAGGTGTAATAGCTGTTGAGTTTTATCCCTCAGTTATCCAGTTCCATAAGTATAAAACTTAAAAATGGATTGCTTTAAAATCAGAAAAGAACCAATTCACCGTTGCTGTTGAGAAAAGTGTATGCCAGGCAAAACAAGTTGCATCTCTGTACCCTGACAGTTAAGAAATAATTTGCCTGTGTTTGAATTAACAAATACACCAATACATCGATCACTAAGCACTTAATGACTGGCCCGAAGGGAAACAGTGAGTTTTGTTTCCCCGAGACCCTCAATGTTCCCCGAGGCGAAGCCGAGGGAAACATTGAGGTCGAGGAACAATACACAGATAAAAATTATTTGCTTGACGTCGGCTGGCGTACAGATTTGCCACCGTTGCAAAGGTGCACGACCTGATCACGTGTGAGTCGAAAGTTCAAGTTGTTGTTGCCCTAGGGCATCATGAAGTTTTGACCAATGACACGTGACACGTTCTCCTCCAATCAGAAAACGTATTTGAGTTGGGAGGTATAACAATAACGTTTCATGTTTAACCGGAGAATTAGGGAAGCAGATGTTCGAAGGTGTAATAGCTGTTGAGTTTTATTCCATCAATTATCGAGTTCCATAAGTATAAAACTTAAAAATGGATTGCTTTAAAATCAGAAAAGAACCAATTCACCGTTGCTGTTGAGAAAAGTGTATGCCGGGCAAAACAAGTTGCATCTCGGTAGCCTGAAAGTTAAGAAATAATTTGCCTGTGTTTAAATTAATTTGAAATATAGAGAATAAAGAAATAATTTTCCATTTTTTAATTGCATGATGCTGGCCGTTTTAAAGCGTGTTTTAGAAAATATTTCAAATTGATTTATTCTGCCTCTGGACTATTTTGACACGTCACTCAAAATTAATTTAAAATAATTTGAGATATTTGTCGTCATTAAAAACTTTATGACAAAGTCGGCCCAACAAATGTGTCGAGATTAACACCTCTCTCTCCCTTTGTCTCTCGCTCTGCCTTTTTAGTGTGAGTCTTGTTACAACTCCCACTGAGATTTTGGTAATTTTTTTTTACCTAAACAGCGGGGACCCACATTCCTGACCCAAGTTAAGCTCCTGATGTAATTCTCAGACTTAGGGACGTTTTCGTATTGTATGATTCACTGAAGAACAAGTCAGTTTGCAGTAGAGCATAGTATACAACTCAACTTTAAGCAATTCAATATGTTAACTGAGAACGTTTTGAGGCTCAGGGATGGCGCAGTGGTTAGAGCACGCGCCTCCTACCTATGTGGCCCGGGTTTGATTCCCAGACTCGGTGTCATATGTGGGTTGACTTTGTTGGTTCTCTACTCTGCACCGAGAGGTTTTTCTCCAGGTACTCCGGTGTTCCCCTCTCCTCAAAAACCAACATTTGATTTGATTTGCTTTAATTGTTGATTTCAGTTTACAGTGTCCCGCTAGAACGACTAGACACTTACAGTGCAACCCGCCTTACCGTGGCCATCCAAAAAACTTTTTTTTTTTTTCACAATACAAAACAATATAATATTTTAGACGACTACTTACACTATTTACCATACGTTACTTAAATTACAAGGATACGGTTAGGCATACGCTAAAAATAATACAGCAGCTTGTACTTCTATGTCAAATCATTACTTATGCCAATACCTAAAAAAAAAAAAATTTTCCTTTACCGCTTACTTCTTGAAATATAATTTTCGTGTCGTTGCTTATTTTAGTACTAGAGGGCGTCCTTCAATGGCTTCCATTTCCTTTCGAAATAGTTAAGGGTGCAGTTTTCTAGAGCAATTTTTTCTTCAATTTTCATTGAGGTTAGCAGAAGATGTATATATACTAGCAGCTTAGGTATGGAGTTCTTTAATTTACAGGTATATATGTAATGCCTAGCGATAAGGAGCAGGTGGTGTAAAAGTACATTTGATACATTTTCAACTAAACCTAGGCACAAAAAGGGAGAAAAAACAGAGTCTTAAAGATTCACAATTTTTTGGGAAATCCATTCAAGTACTTTTTCCCAAAAGGCTTGGGTATATTTGCAATTCCAAGACAGGTGGACTAAAGTTTCAGTAGATTCCCCGAAGAAAGAACAAGAGTCCAATTGTTTTATGCCTATCTTGCAGAGAAAATCATTTGTCGCTATTCGTCTATGTAGAAATTTAAACTGGAATACTCTAAGCTTTGTTTCTCTTGTACAAAGGAATGGAAGATAGTAAGCATTTCGCCAATTAACGGTCGAATTTCCTACTGTCCTTCTCAGCGAGCCATTTTTCTTGGCTCTGTAATGGTGTAGAGGCTTTGTCTTGCACGAGGCGTCTGTACGATTCTTTATTAATATTTGGGTGTGACAGAAGGCTCGCTGTGTCATTTGTAGATGGGTTAACTAAGGCAGGTGGGCATACTTTCTTGAATTGCTTTAAGGCCGCTATTACTTTGAAATACTCAAGATAGTTGGTTTTGATATTATACTTAGCGACAAAAGCATTGTAGCTTAAGAATGTCTGATCTTGATTAAGTAGATCTGTAACCTCTTTTACCCATTTCTTAAGCCAAGATGTATAGAAAAAGGGTCGGTTTTCTATTCTAATCAGCGACTTGTGCCATGTACCCATGGCGTTAAAATCAAGGTGTTTTTCTTTGTAGCTCAAATCTGTCCAGTGTTCTATAATTTCTCTCAAGAAGGGATCTTTTAAATTAAGCTGCGGAACATCCTGTGGCTTAAGGTTACTTAAAAACATTAGTTTCCCTCCGCACCTCTGGAGGTGGAAGTCTAAGAAAAGCTTCCATTTGCCATGATTATCGTCATTTAAGTAACCTTGTACCCACTTCATTTTCGGAGATTTATTAAAGCTTTGGATAACAAACTTTCACATTTGACAATTACGTATAAATACGTCAACTCAACAACCCATGCAACAATGTTCAACTTACAACTGTGCGAACTTTGCAAGGGGGCGTGACTGTCAATCAAATTCACACATCCTGATTGGCGGACAATTTGTAAAAACTTTGTTTGGTGGCCACGGTAAGGCGCGTCGCACTGTAAATAAAGTTCCTTTCCTTTCCTTTCCTTTTCAAATCGCAAAAACAGTGAGGACGTTCAGCCACAGCTCCAAAATTATACGTTCTTAGAAAAAAAGGAGATTATTCCAGTGAAATACGATTAAGCGAAATTTGAAGAGTGATATTTTTCTGGAGAGTTTCGCAGTCTTTTGTTTAAAAAAGTACAAAAATAATTCTTATAATTACTGACTTACACTCTTGAGTATAATATTTTTGAAACTTAAGAGAACCGTTTCTTCGTCTCACGTTTTGGTCACTCATTCATTCATTTATTCATTAAGGATGACGTGTGCGAAATCAACAAGAATGCGTCCACCTTTCTTCAATCTGCTTTCCTTTCGGAGATGCGTTCCATGTTTTCACATCATATTCCTCAGATGAATTTTATTTTTAATCGTCTGGGGCAAGTATGGTGATCATCACGGATCCCGTTCTTGACTTTGAAGTGAGATTTCCAGTCGCTTGCTGATACAGCAATAATTAATGAAGAACTCTCTTTTTCAGTGCGATTTTCATTACCTTTTCCTTTGGCCGCGTCTCCACTGCCTTGACAACAGAGTTGCGCCCAACAGCATTCTTTACCACCAAGTCGCTTTTCTGCAGGCGTATGAAAGGCGAGGGATTTCAATTTATCTGTTTATCTTTCAGCGAGCAGTCAATGGCATTTTGCACTGCCTCATACATGAAAATAACGGAGTAATGGACAAGCGTTGCATAAGGCGGTTCAGAGAACTGCTACAGGGTTCCCGCAAAAATAAAGAAGAATTGGTGAGAGAATGGACCGCAAATCAGTTAATACTCATATTATAGTGCACTGATAATCTTGTTTTAATTATTCATGTTCTTCCATTGAAACTTGGATTTAAACACTAAACTTTGAAATGAAATCCAGTGTCAAATCAGATAGGGCGAAGGTCTTTTCCCAGTTGTTCAAATTATATTATATATTTTTAACTTAAATTACATTTTATTTACTGATCAGCAAAACATTTTCACAATATTTTCAGCGTCCAAAATTGGCTAGACTTTTGCTTCACCTTCAGCGTAAAATTACAAAGTTAACTGGCTTTTTAGTCGAGCAAAATTCAAGGCTGGGTTCTTATTTCATAGTGGATCCAATTGTTAGTCGCGGTTTTCGAACAACTTTGATCTTTGGCACTGTGCCCGATTGTTCGAAAGCCGATTAACTTAAAGTGCAACTAACCCCAATTTTTTTTTTTCGCAAAACAAAAACTTCTAATTTCCGTGACGCTTTTGGAGAAAAAATTTCTGTGATTGACAAAATCCTCGCCCTTCTACAGATGTTTAAATTTGAACCACCTCTGCCCCATGACCGAGTATTTGTGGGAGCTGGGACAAGCCTTCCCGTGACGTCATCGAAGGAGAAGCTTTGCCGCGTCTTACAAAGCTTATGACCGAGAAGCTTTTTTCGACATGTTTCTTTACGTTATTTTAACGGCGTAGTGTGCTTAAACGCGCTCAAAGTCGAACAAACACGAGATATGGAATCTAGCGTCCCAGATTCAGAGAGTATTAACGAATCAGGAGACTCAGTGGCAAGTTTTGAGGATGATTTCGACATTGAAATGAGAAGACGAAGATGACGAAGACGAACGCGCCTTGTGCGCTTCACGCTGTGAAAGCTCAGACGACATAATGGCCTATGCTGATGAGCCTTTGGCTGACGAGGAATGGCTGAAGAAATATGAAGCAGAAAACGAGGAAAATAAACGGTTAGAGCAAGAATTTCAGGCCAGACTACTCACTAGACGGTGTAGTTCAAGCGGAGTCTTGATGAGTTTCCGAAAATCATTTCGCGGGAGAACTGTTGTATTATAGGTGTTCACAAGTCTCCAGGTTCTTTCTGACATCGGAGGCGAACGGTCAATCTGCCCGAATTCAGGGTCATTTGTCTGAATTGATGGGAAGACACACGGCCCAAGATCGTCTGCCATAAATTTTGGTGAAGATAGCTTTTCTTGCCCCGGAAGAGTAGTGAACATCCAAGAGAAATTCTCTCTTCTAAAATGTAGGGAGCAGATTTTAGAATGCTTCGATGGTTTCCAATGGGCTCGTCTGCGAAGTACAAAGTCGATCCATTTCTTCCGTCTTCTCCGGCATTCCTTACTATCGTCTCCAAAACACGGAACTTTTTGCAGGCCATTTCCATTTTCGGGGTCTGCTTTATTGTTACAGCCGTACGCCACACAGCGGTCAGGCATAACCAAAAGTTTCGGCTCAAATCGATGATTGTGGTGGCATACGATTCTTTGCTTTCTCTGAATCACGCAAATGTTGATGTCCGTCGATGACGTCACAGTACAACGAGGGTCCATTCTTCCAAGTGCTCGGCCGTGGCCAAAAAAAGCGCCAAATTTGAAACTTTCGCAAGCTAGTAAAAAGGAACAAAAAAAGCTTGGACAAAATTTTTTTCGCAGAAATGCTTGGACGAATAGCGAGATTATTTTTAGCAAATAAAAAAATTGTGGTTAGTTGCACTTTAATCCAGGATTAGCGTAAACGTTTGTGTCATGTTTTCAACTTCTTTGGCGAAAGTTTCTTTGGCTTATTTTTATTTTTCAAGATTGACTTCTTCTATTGTAAAGATTTGCCGAATATCAGCGTTGAACACTGAGCAATTAGGAGTACAGAAATAAACTCTTTCATTTTAATTTTTACGTTGATTTTAACGTTAATCGGCTTTTGAACAACCGGGCCCTGATCTTTGACCACAAGGGTATCTTTGCACCCGGAAAGAGGCCAGTCATTTTATTGTGGATGGCAATCTGTCACTTCAATGCGTAACACTTAGAATGCAAATTTTAAGTTCTATCTTTATTCCCGTACGATCAACCTGGTCCCAGTTGTTCCAACGATAGATAGCGCTATCCGCCGGATAAATCACTATCCACTGGATAATTCGATTGGTTTTGCTAGTGTTTATCCGCTGGATAGCGATTTATCCGGTTGATAGCGCTGCAACGGGGTCTGAACGTTACTCTAGTATAGTAGTAATAAGGGACTACTCACGGATACCAACGACCTGCGGATTAGATCACCACTGTCATACTGTCAAGGTCAGAAGGGAGTGGGCCGTCGAGGTCACAACCATCGAGATGTCCATGATACTCAACTAGATATCTCTGTTGAAATATGAATGCTACACGGCCAACATACCCCTTCTACTTATTTCTTTAGCACCGGATCATAGATAATCAGCTCCAATTCTTATTGAATCTCTATACAGTCTTCATGCGTCAAAATAACCAAATCAAAGCGCAAACAAATCGAAGCAATGAATATGAAACTGTCGTACCAAACTTTTTTCCAGTCTTCAGTTCCGACATGTCAGTGAGTCATCTTGCATAAGGATTTCAGTTGCCTTCGACTGTTCAGTGGAGAGAATTAACTATCCAATTTATCACTGATAAAATTACTTCAGAGTCCAAGTCAACCTTAAGCTCTCTGCTTTGCGGAGCCCCCCTGACTTATTTTTTGAGTCCTTCTTCATATACCGTAAAATTCCGAAAATTATATTTGAAAGGGTTGATATTCGGAGGGGCTTATCTACGGAGGGAAATTTGCGTTTCCAAATCGATTGGGCTAGCCTTATAGTTGGAAGTAAATTTACCGGTTTTGCTTTGTTTTACTTTGTATTTGAGGGCAATTTTCCAAGTACAAGCTCCCAGGGGGCTTATATTTGGAGGGGCGATTTAACGGAGGTTTTTTTGCGTTGCCGCTTTGGAGGGCGTATATTTGGAGGGGCTTATACACGGAGGGGCGTATTTTCGGAATTTTTCGGTATTTACAAAATGCTTTGAAATATTAAACTTAAAACTGATCTTTTCTTTCTCTTCTCAGGTAGGTTGCGCTGTCAAAAGCTTCAAGAAATGTACTAGGCCTCCAAAAGAACATGAACTTTCCATATGCATTCTGGCATTCGAGACCTGTATCATCAATTTTAATAATAATGTGCCTGTCCTTCGATAGACAAATATGTTGTTTAATGTACCTTATAATACCGTTGTTAGAATTATAATCAACGTCTGTCCAATTACCTTTATTTCACTATACATGTGATAAAATGAGCCGAAACAAGACGACATAGTTTGTAGGCCGTTGATTTACGGCGGTCAAATCGACCAGACAAAAGTGGATAACGTAAGATTTCTCTTCATGCTGAAGAAAAGAAAATGGCTTTTGTACTTAAGTTCAAATTGTATACTTCCAACCTTACCAAGCCATGAGAGAAAGGTTTTTAGGAGTTTCTCAGTAACGAAGTGCTTATTGAAGAATTTGCTCGCGGAGCCGGCCGCCTTTTTCTGATAGCAATGCATGAAGAGAGTTCGAGCCAAAATTAATTTGCGAGGCCAACGACAACTATGGTATGGACAAAAAAATGCCTCCATCTCTCTTCGCTTTTTTTTTTTTTTTTTCCTTCACAACTAACCCTGTGCCCTTCAACATTCTCTCGCCAGTGTTCAGGCTCCATTATCCAATTCCAAGATGGCGCCGAGGCTTCTGCAGGCTAAATTTTGCCCAAATATTAGTTACGTCGACATTGGCTTTTAGCGCGCAGTAAGGTTTTATCAGTATATGTTACCATCACTATAATGGGTAACAAGGTTGCTAACGATCCGGCTGCATAAATTACTTACACTTTAGCCATATCATCACTGAATTTAGTACCTCTGAAATAGTCACGACACTCAAAACTAATCATAAAAGGTATCAATTAAACTATATTTTCCTTGCAGGAAAGTACAATAAAACCCGTAAAAGGTACATGGTCATTTTTCAATAACATAAATGAAACTGTTGAAAAAGCCGATTGTTCCTGCGCTTTGTGTGAGAAACGTTTTCGTGTTCGGTGCAGAAGACTTTACTTCATTGTCCTTTAGAAAGTCACAACAAAACCTCCTCCGTTTCCTTGCGATCAAAAATTTTCGTTAACTCTTATTGACTCGTCCTGTTGTCGTATTTAGAGAGCAGCCATCTTGAAGCCGCCGTGTATTCTCATATTAGTGTGCACGGCTAGTTGCATCGTTGTAACTGTTATTGTGTCTAATTACGTGCAAGACTTGTTCAAGCAAGAGTTTGTTTATAAGGGTTCGTTTTAATGACTGATGCAAAATTATAGCATCCACAACATTTTTTATGGCTGCGTTGTTTTATACAGCGCCTTCATTGCACGCTGTTTGAACACAGCTGAAACAAAATTACGGACACCTCCAAATATTTTAATAACATTCGCTTCTTTTAAGACATGAAAATGAATGGGCTGCCTCTGATTTCTTTTATGTTATTTTCACTACTAAGAAAAATCCAGACTTAAGCTGCTTGTTTTGCAATTTTTTTAATGACATCAATTTGTTCCAGCATATGGCTATGAAAAGATGTCTTAGGAGCCTACGTTTGTTTCAGGGTGAAATTTCTTAAAATTGTGATCGCTTTTTAATTAGTTTGGGTTGTTTCACCTTCAGCTGTGCAAACGGAAGAATAAGGTAATCTTGTCAGGCTCTCAATCTATTAAGGCGACTCGGGGTGCGCTCCTGATCCTCCGTAACGAATTGCCGCGTTTTCCATTTCCTCCTGTGAAATTGAGGATCTTTTAGCCATGAAATTCGTCATTTACTCTTTTCTATTCATTGTCCTGATCATGGATAATAAGGCAGAGGACTCTGAGGAGGGAGAATTCAGTGACCTTGAAGATTGTACGCTTCTTAAACACAGCTGAAACAAAATTACGGACACCTCCAAATATTTTAATAACATTCGCTACTTTTAAGACATGAAAATAAATGGGCTGTCTCTGATTTCTTTTATGTTATTTTCACTAGTAAGAAAAATCCAGACTTAAGCTTGTATTGCAATTTTTTTTAATGACATTAGGGAGTTTAAGAAAGCACGACGGCTACGGCGACGAAAACGTCACTTCAAAATATAAGTTTGAGCTATTCTAAGTACTTCATGATTATTCCATTTTGTTTATATTATTCAATATGAGCGAAGTGTCCTGTAACTGGATTGGTACGGACGGATTTGAAGTAAAGAGTGAGACTGAAAGATTCACCGTAGTTTGTCCACGTTGTCGTCAAAACCTTAAATTTGGTCATTTCGTAGTTTGGACGAGTACGGGAGAGAAATGTTCAAAAATGCGTGACGCACGTGCAGCACGATCATTTTGGTTCTTTTAACCAATAATATTACTGCTTTTTTGGCGTTGTCGTTGCCGTAGCCGTCGTCGTTTCTTAAACTCCCTATTAATTTGTTCCAGCATATGGCTATGAAAAGATGTTTTAGGAGCCTACGTTTGTTTCAGGGTGAAATTTCTTAAAATTGTGATCGCTTTTTAATTAGTTTGGGTTGCTTCACCTTCAGCTGTGCAAACAGAAGAATAAGGTAATCCTGTCAGGCTCTCAATTTATTAAAGCAACTCGGAGTACGTTCCTGATCCTCCGTAACGAATTGCCACGTTTTCCATTTCCTTCTGTGAAATTGAGGATCTTTTAGCCATGAAATTCGTCATTTACTCTTTTCTATTCATTGTCCTGATCATGGATAATAAGGCAGAGGACTCTGAGGAGGGAGAATTCAGTGACCTTGAAGATTGTACGCTTCTTAAACACAGCTGAAACAAAATTACGGACACCTCCAAATATTTTAATAACATTCGCTACTTTTAAGACATGAAAATAAATGGGCTGTCTCTGATTTCTTTTATGTTATCTTCACTACTAAGAAAAATCCAGACTTAAGCTTGTATTGCAATTTTTTTTAATGACATTAGGGAGTTTAAGAAAGCACGACGGCTACGGCGACGAAAACGTCACTTCAAAATATAAGTTTGAGCTATTCTAAGTACTTCATGATTATTCCATTTTGTTTATATTATTCAATATGAGCGAAGTGTCCTGTAACTGGATTGGTACGGACGGATTTGAAGTAAAGAGTGAGACTGAAAGATTCACCGTAGTTTGTCCACGTTGTCGTCAAAACCTTAAATTTGGTCATTTCGTAGTTTGGACGAGTACGGGAGAGAAATGTTCAAAAATGCGTGACGCACGTGCAGCACGATCATTTTGGTTCTTTTAACCAATAATATTACTGCTTTTTTGGCGTTGTCGTTGCCGTAGCCGTCGTCGTTTCTTAAACTCCCTATTAATTTGTTCCAGCATATGGCTATGAAAAGATGTTTTAGGAGCCTACGTTTGTTTCAGGGTGAAATTTCTTAAAATTGTGATCGCTTTTTAATTAGTTTGGGTTGCTTCACCTTCAGCTGTGCAAACAGAAGAATAAGGTAATCCTGTCAGGCTCTCAATTTATTAAAGCGACTCGGAGTACGTTCCTGATCCTCCGTAACGAATTGCCGCGTTTTCCATTTTCTTCCGTGAAATTGAGGACCTTTCAGCCATGAAATTCGTCATTTGCTCTTTTGTATTCATTGTCCTGATCGTGGATAATAAGGCAGAGGACTCTGAGGAGGGAGAATTCAGTGACCTTGAAGATTTTGCAGACTGGGAATTGATTCGAGCCTCCGACGAACAAACCCAGAAGCCTGAGAGTAAGAAACAACAATTGTCGGTTTTTTTCATTCATTTTGTCGGATTTTTTTACAATCCAGTTGACTGTCAGAAAAAATCGAAAGTGAGTCATTGTTATCTGCGCTTCTGTTTTGAGCCTGATAGAGTTTCGAATGAGCTGCATGTTTTACAGTCCTAGAGTCCGAGGACTCCTAACTGTGTCAGCCCGGGCTCTCACGTGAGACAACCCGCATTTTTTTCACAATTTACTGAGCAGTGTTCCATAAACCTCTTCTGCAAGTTTTTTCTTAATCTTCGGATTATTTCAAAAATTTACAGATAGTATTATCACGCTGCAGTCGCTGAAAGCTGAAAGTGTGCAAGTGCGCAGAAACATTCAGGGACTGAAAATTCATAACGTCAATTTTACGAGCTAGTTCTTTCTCGAAGAAAATGTTTGGCTAACCTTTCCTCATTGTCCAAACTATAAACTCATCTAGCCAGTCAGTGTTTGTTTTCCCCCAAAATACTTGCTGACTACTGAATGTTCTAGTTAGTGGATAGGAACTCCTTCTTGTAAGGCGGATTCTTAAAAGACCATTGCAGATATATGATATCCGCAGTTCATATATGATTCATTTCATATACCATTTCATCATAGCTTAATACAAAGTCAGAAACAGCTTTGATAGATTATTATTATTATTATTATTATTATTATCTGTTGTATTGAATAGCTTTCCAGTTTACAATTTGTTTTGAAACTTGCTGCGGACAGTGTCTAGGCAACAGTTCCTGGACTGAAAAAAGAAATGTGTGTTTCATTGTCTTAAACTGTAGAATTTTTTGGTGATTTCACAGTTCTGTGATAAGATCCACTTCTGACAGTTGGTTAGCACTTTAGTAACATCTTTCTTGTGGGCTAGATCAGAGAGTTCTTTCTTTAGCGTGGTGTTGAAATCTCCCAGGAAGTTAAACACTATATTGGTTTGCTTGATCTCGTAGTCGGAATAAAGTTTTCGGAGACCCAGTCTTAAATCCAGGTACTTTCTCTTCTTATAATCGTTCCTATCGTTGATCTGTCCGATATTACATACAGTTCCTTCCACTAGGATGATAACTTTGTTCTTCTTATCAAAGATCGTCATGTCTGGCTTGTTTGCTCCATTCTCTGGCGCCCTATCTATATATATAGGCGTGTCCCAGAGAATTTTAGCTTCGTCGTTTTCTGTGCTTGCTTTCGGGATCGCTTGTTTATACCACGCTTTGGAGTCGTCATTTTCCATGTTATATACTGATAATAAGAGATGGTAAATCGGCCTTAACATTCTATCGTGTCTCGCCTTGTAGATTGTTTGGGCAATGGCAGAGCAGCCACATAATAGATGTGGGACGGTTTCTTCTGCACTGTGGCACAGTGTGCACACTAAATCTAAGCCTTGTTCTTTTTGTTTCTTTACCCTGTAAACCTTTGTAGGGACGAGCTGTTGTAGAATACTGGTGTGCACACTTAGTACGACGTCCGGTATGTTTTTCCACTTCATGATTGGGTTGAAGTTGTCTTTAGAGATGTCATTGTCTTTCCAGCGTTGAGTGACATAGTTGCTCAGCCATAGTTGTTCGGAGACTTTTTGTTTGTACTCTGTGTCAGTTGCCTCTTTAAGGGTTTGCTGAATGTACTTTGGACTACTGATCTTGAACAAAGTTTCCTTCTCACCCATTGTTACTGAGGTGGATTTGTGCTGTTTGTCGAATGTTACATCTACGTTTAATTGCTGGGCGTAAGTCTTGGCATCTTTTATCACTGATCTACTCTTTTTTGCTTCCTTGACGTCCTGAAAGGTTCTCACTACTTCTATATGGAGATCTTTACTGGTCGTGGTGTAGTGTGCGGTCTTTATCTTCGTAACTTTATACTGTATCTCTATTTCTTTGAAGCCTCTCCCGCCTAAATCTGGTGATAGGTATAAGGTCGGGTTCGACTCAGAGTTGTGCTTGCCTTTGTTCTGGGCTATTACTGCTCGGGTCTTTCTGTCCAATTCTTGTAGGTCTCCTATCGCCCATTCACTTGACCACAGATAATATTGGAGAACTGGGTAAGCAAACGTGTTTGTGGCCTTTACTTTTCTTGGTATGGAGAGTGGGGAGGTCCATATAGCTGCTAGTCTTCTTAAGTACTCTTGACTGGCCCGCTCAAACACCTGTTTATTGTCTAATTGGTTGCCATTCGCACTTTCGAATTCCCCAGTCTAGGCCTATATCACCAAACATGCCTTCAAGTCTATTTGTCAAAGTAGTTGCCTTGGCTGAACTTTTGTGATAAGTCTTCAAGTCGTCCACGAAAAGGCAATGCGTTATTTTTGTGTTCTTTGCATTTGAAAGGCTGTATCCTTCTGTTCCTCTGACGTACCAAGCGATTGGGTTGACGCAGAGAGTAAAAAGCTTAACACAGAATGCGTCACCTTGGAGTATACCTCGCTTTATTATAAGGGGACCAATTTCCTTGTTACCTGCACTTGTTCTTACGTGTAGAGTGATCGTACAGCTCCTCATCACATTCTCTACTAAGTCTACTATCTTTTCATTGATCTTATGCATTTTCAGGACTTCTATAAGCCAAACATGTGAGACGCTGTCAAAGGCCTTTTTTACGTCAATCCAGGTGCAAGATGAGTTCTTGTTGTTCTTCGTAGCATCCTCCAATATTGCCTTGTCAATCAGCAGATTATCAATGCACCCCATTAATCCAGGCATTCCTCCTCTTTGGTCCAGTTGCATATACTTGTGAACTGATTCATGGTGTTGTAACTCTGAGTTGACAATCGACGTAATCAATTTGTACATTGTACTTAGGCATGTTATCGATCGGTGGTCAGCTGCTCCTGGGTTGTCTGTCTTGGGTATTAAGACTGTTCTTCCCTCCGCCAACCATCTTGAGATATGTATTCCATCATTAATAAATCTATTGATCGTTATAGCCAACTTGTTATGGATCGAAGTGATCTTTTTTAGCCAAAAGTTGGTTATCTTGTCATTACCAGGGGCTGCCCAGTTCCTTTTTGACTTTAAACATTGGTAGACTTTTTGGTCAGTAATAGGTACAGTCAAGTTCTCATTGTCTGGTATTGAATGGTCTAATGCATCGTGCACTTCATGTATCCATTCCACGTCCAGGTTTTCATTTGCTGGTTCTTGCCAAATCGGACCCCAGAAGTTTTCATATTCTTCTCTTGTGGTGTTAGGGCTGTCGAGGCCTCGGTGTACAGTCTTGTTGCTGAATTCCACTTTGTCAGGGTCAATTTCATTTGCTGTGAGGTTTCTCAAGTGTTTGTAGAATGATCTTTCATTTTGGTCGAACCAGCTGTTGATCTTTCTTCGCTCAAAAGCTCTGATCTTGTTCTGCTTTTCACGTTTTTGCATCCGTATGATGTTTAACTTTCTTTCTTTAAGTGATGTTAGTTCTTTCAGTCCTAACTTCCTTGTTTTTAATTCTTTCTTCATCCACTTCCGGTTTTTCCATAGAGTTTTAGTCAGCTTTCCATTGCGTTTTGTCCTGTCTATTTCTGCAGTTACCTGTGAAATCTCTTTTCTAGTTTTACTCAAACGCTTGTCCATTAGATCAAGCCATCTCGGTTTTCTTTCCTTTTGCTGTCCGTC
>NC_090872.1:28159514-28162014 GCF_036669935.1 Montipora foliosa
ATTGTTCCTGTGTTTTGTGTGAGAAACGTTCTTGTGTTTAGTGTAGAAGACTTCACTTCATTGTCGTTTAGAAAGTCACCACAAAACCTCCTCCGTTTCCTTGCGATCAAAAATTTTCGTTAACTATTATTGACTCGTCCTGTTGTCGTATTTAGGGAGCAGTTATCTTGAAGCCGCCGTGTGTTTTCATATTACTGTGCGCGGCTAGTTGCATCGTTGTAACTGTACGTTATTAGGGAGTTTAAGAAACGACGACGGCTACGGCAACGACAACGCCAAAAAAGCAGTAATATTATTGGTTAAAAGAACCAAAATGATCGTGCTGCACGTGCGTCACGCATTTTTGAACATTTCTCTCCCGTACTCGTCCAAACTACTACCAAATTTAAGGTTTTGACGACAACGTGGACAAACTACGGTGAATCTTTCAGTCTCACTCTTTACTTCAAATCCGTCCGTATCAATCCAGTTATAGGACACTTCGCTCATATTGAATAATATAAACAAAATGGAATAATCATGAAGTACTTAGAATAGCTCAAACTTATATTTTGAAGTGACGTTTTCGTTTCGTTGGTTTCTTAAGTACGTGCCAAAATTTGTTAACGCAAGGGTTTATTTATAAGGGTTTGTTTTAATAACTGATGCAAAATTATAGCATCCAAATCATTTTTATGGCCGCGTTGTTTTATAAAGCGCCTTCATTGTACGCTGTTTTAACACAGCTGAAACAAAATTACGGACAACTCCAAATATTTTTATAACATTCGCTACTTTTAAGACATGAAAATAAATGGGCTGTCTCTGATTTCTTTTATGTTATTTTCACTACTAAGAAAAATCCAGACTTAAGCTTGTATTGCAATTTTTTAATGACATTAATTCATTCCAGTATATGGTTAAGAAAAGATGTTTTAGGAGCCTATTTTTGTTTCAGGGTGAAATTTCTTAAAATTGTGATCGCTTTTTAATTAGTTTGGGTTGCTTCACCTTCAGCTGTGCAAACGGAAGAATAAGGTAATCTTGTCAGGCTCTCAATCTATTAAGGCGACTCGGAGTGCGCTCCTGATCCTCCGTAACGAATTGCCGCGTTTTCCATTTTCGTCCGGGAAATTGAGGATCTTTCAGCCATGAAATTCGTCATTTGCACCTTTCTGTTTATTGTCCTGATCGTGGATAATAAGGCAGAGGACTCTGAAGAAGGAGAATTCAGTGACCTTGAAGATTTTGCAGAGTGGGAATTGGATGACGAGCCTCCAACGAATAAAGCCAGAAGCAAGGAAGTAAGAAACAACAATTGTCGGTACTTTCACTCATTTTGTCAGATTTTATTACAATCCAGTTGAATGTCAGAAAAAATCGAAAGTGAGTCATTGTTATCTGGGCTTCTGTTTTGAGCCTGATAGAGTTTCGAATAAGCTGCATGTTTTACAGGCCTAGAGTCCAAGGACTCCTGTGTCAGCCCGGGCTCTCACGTGCGACAAACCGCATTTTTTTTTTTTTTTTTTCACAATTTACTGAGCAGTGTTCCATAAAACTCTTCTGCAAATTTTACTTAATGTTCGGATTATTTCAAAAAGTTACAGATAGTATTATCACGCTGCAGTCGCTGAAAGCTGAATGTATGCAAATGTGCAGAAACATTCAGGGACTGAAAATTCATGACGTCAATTTTACGAACTAGTTCTTTCTCGAAGAAAATGTTTGGCTGACCTGTCCTCATCGTCCAAACTATAAACTCATCTAACCAGTCAGTGTTTTTTTTCCGAGAACGTAACGTTTCAAGTAGGTAGATTGTTTTGGTTTTCTATTCTACACTTTATTCCAAAGTCTACCCGATCCTATGGATGATTGAAATTTTACCAGTTGTGGATAAAAAACTTAATTAAGCAACGGAATTGCGTTAAAATCTCACTGAGGTGTCCTCATTGCCGAAAAACCTGAACTGTGAAAAACATATAGCTGACATAGTTGGTAGACAGATATCTGTATTTAAGAGATCTAAACAATGCAGCTGTGCCTATAATATTGATACAGTGAAACGGAAAATACTCTTAAAATCCATCAAAGTGATAATTTGTACTTTAATAAGTTTACAAGACGGCATTTCGGCGTTATTTAAAGTCCACATCACTATCACATCCAAAGAGAAATTACATACCATTAGTGCAAAGGAGTTAAAAAAATGAAAAATAGACAATAATAAACTAATCAAAGATGTCTAACTTTTAAAGTAGAGTAAGACAGAAAAGTTAGTCTCGCAGTATCCCTTTTCCCCCTCCACATTGAGCGACAATCAAACAATAAACAATTATTGGATGAGGTTGAGCATGATATAATAATAATAATAATAATAATAATAATAATAATTTATTACTTATTAGGCGCAAATTAACATCTGAATATGATCAAATGCGCCTTACAACTAAAACTACTCCTAATAATTACAATAAAATATAATTAAGAATACTTGAAATTAATAACTTTAAAAGTAGTCAAT
>NC_090872.1:28167014-28172014 GCF_036669935.1 Montipora foliosa
TTATTTAGAACACTGAAACCAAATGGAAAATTCTCTGGTAACTTATGGGTTCAACAAAGACAGAGAACGAATCGAAGACCTTACGTGGATCTGTGATCAACTCTGCACAGTCTTCCTGAGGTAAAAAAAAATAATTGGAAATGTGACAGCCAAGAATCATTTGAAAGAAAGCTTGTCGTGTACTTTGTGCTTCATTATTCAAGGAAAAGGTTCTTCATGTAAACGGTTGGATCCTGAAATTTAGTTTGTTGCAATATTGCGCATATTTGACACGATTGACTTTCTTCTCTTCACGCACGTAATGAAATAGAAGGGGTTTTTGCCTCTAATAGCAAATATGTTGTTTGTTTCAAAAAATGGTTCGCTGGAAAAGGTGGCCTTTATGAATTCAGCATGTTTTATGATATGCGAGCTTAACTGGATAGTTTTTATAGCAATAGTAAAGCATTTTCTTGTCAAAATGAGGTTAGCGCCTTTTTGGTGTGTTAACTTAATTAAATCGTGAGTTCGTATTTGCCGTCTGCCGCGTAACCTTGATTTCCACTCTCAAAATTACCTTCAGAACCTACTTTTTGCGTAGAATAAGCTTTTAGAATGATGTTCTTGTTTTGCATAAAGCAAGCTAACAAAATCTGTACCTTGCTAAGTTCGCATTTGTTAGCGTTAATAGTATTTTCGATCCGATGCTTCTGTTTTATGAGGGGTATATTGTTTTGGTCTCCCATCCAGATACTAACCCCGCCGGAGAGGGGTAACTTCAGTGAACTTTGGTATTACAAAGCTGTCAGATGCTCAGAGGGCACGCTTAAACTTGTGGTGACAAGAAGTTGTGACCCAACTTGAAAATTATCAACATGTCAGCCCAGAAGTCAATGTTTCTCGCTTCTCTTTTATTTGTTATTTTTCAGAGACTGGAATGCTGTAGTTCAATACCACACAATCCAGTGCCTTCTGATTTCCTGTAACACGTTCCACAGGCAACCCAGTGTATGCTTCACGGAAGCATCTCGTTTTAGGATTATTTTAGCGTTAACAGTCTACTATTAAGTTTCTACTAAATCTCGGTTAATAGCATAATTAAATTAAGATAGTATGGCCGCGAGTGGAATTAAGAGATCCTGGGGTCAAGAACCGCACTCTCTCTGCAACTATGATATATTCAAACGCCAATCGACGATTCCCACTAGATTGTACTCCATGTCCGCAGCTAAAAATAATTGCAGGGACTTTAAATAGAGTCTAGTCCGACGTGATTCGATCGAAGCGGTCTCATTAACTATTCAAGAGCCATTTGTCTTTCCAGTTTATGGATTTAATTTGGCCGGTCCCACTTTCAGCTACCCTTGTTTCAGCTCTGAAATGATCAAGTTCAACCTCCTCAGACAAGCTACCTCGTGAATTACTATTAACGATGACATCTTTGGCTTTAATTTATTAGATGGCTGCGATAAATCTAATTGACTGTATGGCCAGGAACAGATTGAAACCTTTGATGGGATGTGTGAGAAAATTCCTGAAAGATATGCCCGAGAACGCTGAAAAGGTGAGATCATTAATTCAGATTCTGACTAAAGCAGAGACGATAGGGTGGGAAGGCTCCGGGAGGATTGTGAGGGGAGTAAACCGGAGAGGACGAACTCAGGGGGGTCTAGAGGCGGAAGAAATGGGGAGGGAGAGTGTCAATCAATTAAATAGCAATCACGGACCAGGTAATGTCCTTTTTGGATAAATAGGACATTACCTGGACATGTTGAATCGTTTTAGCGCTACTCCTCAACCAAGTAAGGCACACTCGACTTATTTGAAAAGGTCAAACCTCGTCAAGAGGTCAATGAATTCGGTATCAACCAGTGGGTCGGAAAAACGGCCTTAATGAACGATTACTTAAACTAAATAAACGTAACGTCCCCCAAAAAGAAATCTAAAAATATGACGGTCTGTGAAACCTTTGTGAGGCATTCTTCCATGATCATAAATATCCATTTAGTTGGCTTGCTCAGGTTTTTTCCTATCTATGCAACCGAAACCCAAAATATCCGTAAAACGGACCACCAGCATAGGAAAAGGAAATAGTTCTTAGTCGGCTTCCATAAATATTAAAACTTAGGTAAAGTAACTTTCCTTTTTCTTCTTTTGTAGCTCAAGTGCGTCAATAGGGTTGAGCACGAATGCAAGAAAAAACCCCGAGATGGCATGCGTTTGAAAGAGTGCTTCGATGACATCGTGAAATGCGTAAAAGACGAACAAGGCAACGAGAGCTCAACATGAAAATTGTCTCTGAAAATGACTCATAGAGTGTAATCATGCCGTCGGTGCAAATAAACTAAAAGGCTTGGGTCGAACAATAAAATCTAATGACTGGATTATCTATGTTGCATCCTATGTTTTGTTTTTTTATTTGGTGTGGTAGCACGTCTTCAAAATAATCGTGAATGGCAACAAAACGTAAGGACGGCGAACTTTTATCATGAAGCATAGAATCTGAGGGAAAGGAAGTCGGAGGGAAGCTCGCCGACGCTTCTCTTGGGTCGAGTAGACTTGAAAGGGGGAAGACAGTGATTTTGCTCGTGGAGATTGATTGACCCAATCACATGCTTGCCATGGGACCATCCGATTGCCCAAATCGTCTTCGTTCGAAATTTCTGCCATTTTTGTGCTAACTTATGCAGTTTTTTTAATGTGAACCATGAACTTTCGTTGAAGCTTTTGATGCAGCCAACGACCAGTAACTCGCTAATTGAAAATCCGCATCACTCAACCTTGTACCCTGAATGCCCCGCCCCCTCCCCTCCCTTCAGTCCCTCGATCTATGAAAAATAGGGAGTTTTAGCAACGACAACGGCGACGTCAACGAGAACGTCAAAATTTGCATATTTAGTGGCCAAAGACAATAGCTTTGCCGGCACGCTTTGCACGTGCGTTTTTCATTTTTGTCTATTTCTTTGACGTCGTCAGCAAAACAACAACGTGAAATGACCAACTTTAAGGTTTTAAGAAGGACGTCAGCATTTGGAGAAAAATTTTCATCTTCTCCCCTACAAAAAGCGCCGCTCATAAGGTTTTTATTTCTGAGGGACTGCCATACCTTTCTCGCGTTAAAAAACTTGGAATAGTCGTGAAGTAATTACAATAATGAGAATTTATGTTTTGTGATGACGTTCTCGTTGCCGTTCCCGTCGTCGTTGCTAAAGCTCTCTGTTCTCTCAATGGCTGCGCCTACGCGAAACAGAATCCTCGAGTATTGAACTGAAGAGCATTATGTTCAATGATTGAGCTCTTATCGCATACCGTAATGGTCTGTTTCTGGAAGCCAAGTTTTCGACAGTCAAAGGTTGCTTATAGTCGTGCGACCGTTTTACTTATTCTGTACGTTTTTGTTTGCTTGGAGAGCGTTATCTGCAAACAGCTGCGTAAACGTCCACAGCTGTTGAATTCTCATGGGGAGGAGAAATTCAAGCAACGACGTTTACGAGCGTCATAGGGGAAAGGCGATTTACTACGTAACTGAAATATACAACACAGCGCACTTTATTTACCACTCACGTTTATGCTAACAACTTCGTTCTAAGTGGATCTCTCCGTATACAGCCTAAATTTATGACTTTTATGGTCAAAATGGAAGTTCTAAAGTTAATTAATCAACCATTCTTATTGTATATTTGTATATTTCCAATTGTTTGGATCATTTAATCCAAAAATTAGACTACTTTCTCTTAGGTACCACGCTGCTGTTTTCACCCTCTTACTCTTTCGTTGGTTATAACAAATATGCAGCTCCATTACTTTCGAAATTGAAGTCGATTGATTCTGTTGAAAGTATATTAAATTGGATTAATTGTCCTGTGAACCAATCACGAAAGCGGTTGTAACCATTATTGCTGTCACAGCTCAAAGTTAGAGGATTTAAATATCAGGTGAACACATATCAAAAAGCTGTTGCCCAGTTGTCTTCGATTGCTTAGTCTCTTCCGAAATCAGATTTTTACAGCAAAGGCCTTATTCACAACGCAGCCAATATGAGAGTGATCTTAGCCGTTCTACTCTTAACGATTCTTGCAATTTCACTAGCGGCGTACAAAGTTCATAATTCGCCTGTTTACGACACGGAGACTGAGAAGGGAAAGAAGATGCACGATTTCTCGGTAAGTGAACTAAAACGTTATCCAAAAGGTAATGAGATATCTCTTATTATTATATAGATACTCATGAAATACCAGGATTTCTCCTTTTACTAAAAAATCATATCTTCACCGCACGCATGTAAGGATATAGCTGTCGTCATGGAAACGAACGCGATTAGCCAATAAAACGCGAGCTTCCTCTTCATTGTACGATACTTTAGTGCTCTAATATAATTCTTCTCTACTGCATTAACATTTTTATTGCAAATTTTACATTTTCATGATTTGTTTTTCATAACTTTCATATCTTGTTTCATGTTACACAACATGCGTGTTTTAGTGGTTGGTGAACACTTTTTCATCATATCGAAAATGAATAAAACAAGTTGTTTTAAATCGAGACATTTCATCAATATCTATATGATAAACAGAACATTACATGGCCGCTCGGGGATACGAATTTTATCTTCTCGTGCTGAAAGTATCTCTCACTCGTTTGCTTTGCTCACTCGTGAGAGATACTTTCAGCACTCGAAGATAAAATTCGTATCCCCGCGCGGCCATGTAATATCCTCTATTTAGTATATACTAAAACAGTGGATAGCGCTAAGCGCGCGCCCTGATTGGCTACTCAAACTCGGGATATCCTTTGCTATTCACCTCCGAGCAACTTTCGCGGGATTTGCGCTCGAAAATATTGTAATCTTTGCAGAAATAGAGTTAAAATCACTTTTTTGTGCTAGATTATCTCACTGTTTTAGTGTATTCACCTCAGTGTCACCTGGCCACCTCCACTTCAGTGAATAGTTGTTGATTATTGAACCACTTAGTAGCCACAAAAAACATGAAGGGGTCTTTCAGTTTGACTGATTTTCGCAA
>NC_090872.1:28179514-28182014 GCF_036669935.1 Montipora foliosa
GAACCTGTGTTTTATATTCCATGGGATTTCTTTTTTTTTTTTTTTTTTTTCCATATATTATTAAAGAACGAAGATTTTAATGTAAAGATTTTTCACATTTATTATTCCTATTTTTGGAAACGAATAATTTCCATGGTCGAGTATTTGTTCATCTCTTCTCCTTGATTTGGTTTATTGTACGTGCACTATCTGGCTGTTTCTGAAATTAAGGCTTTTAATTTCACACAGAGTTTGTTTCATTTGTTAACCTTATTGTGGGGTTGAGAGTTTGCTTTGTGAATGTCTCCCCCTCATTTTACAGACTAACCCTGACTTTTTTCTCATGATTTTTCCTCAACTCACCATCCACACACACATAATTCCCCCCAAAATATCTGCTGACTAGTGAATGTTCTAGTTAGTGGAGAGGAACCCCTTCTTGTAAGGCGGATTCTAATAAAAACACCATCAGGGAAGCCACAAAGGTTGCTAGTGAAACTGCTTCTATTACTATTAAATAACCGACCCTTATTTTATCGCGGAAGCAGTGCGGCCCAGTGGTTAGGGCGCTTGCCTTGAAATCCGGGGACCCCGGGTTCAAGACCCGCTCTGACTATTCGTTGAATTTGTTCCTGGTAGTACCTGGTTCAACTTCTCAGCTGCACTTGTAAATAGCCAACTGGTTTGCCTCCGGCCAATTGGGATTCTTAACAATTGTTGTTGAATGTTCTGTTCAGTCGTGATTGTGTTTCATTGGCCCTGAAAAGCCCCTGAGGGGAGTGATCAATTAACTATGTATGTAAATATGTGTTGTTGAAGTTTAGACTCCAAGGGACACTTCGTGTTGGATGCCAAAAATGGTCGTGCATTTCTGGTTTAACATTCCCCATCTTTTGTCACATTCCGAGAGTTTCAGTCCCAGCAGTGAAACAGTACATCTGTCATCTTAACCTAGCTTAATAGGATAGCTTCCTCCCGACTCCTTCAGCTAGGGGCTTGAGCATCCGTCTTCCGAGATTAACATATCATAGGTTCCACTCCTGTTTGGAACCCTCGAAATGTTTTGAGAGTATTCCCGAGACACCGCATCGAAAAAAAATACCTCTCTCTAAAATATACAATTTTCAGTAGTAGATATCCTGTCATGGTTTAAGGATAATGCCTACTATTGTTACTGCACATACGTTCTGCGAATCTCGAAATACTCGGATTTCCTATGGGTGGTGCTTACTAAGACAGGGATATTTTTGATCGGTTTAAAACTATGCGGAGAAAGCAGAGCCCAGCAAGTGTTCTTCGCATCCAAAAGAAAAATTGGGGGCAACCATGCGTAAGAGATATTTGAGCTTCAATTGGAAAACAATGCCATACAGTGCTTTTATTTTCAAGCTTTGTACAAACACTATTGGATTTCATTAACACCTGTTAAGATCTGCTTTTCCCGCATATTCAAAAAAGCGTGCAAAAATACCTTTCAATTAGTAGGCACCGTCCTTAAGACATACTGACATCTTTCTCATTTCCATATTTTACACAATTGTAATCAATTCATTTTAAGATTCCTGTTGTCCTTTTTACAGAGTTAACGTGCCCGATTTACGAGCCACCAGAAAATGGAGCACTGGTCATCAATTATTTTGGTCTCGACCCAATGGTCCAAGTTCAGTGCAAGAGAGGATATGACTTTGTGACCATTCCTCCACAGCTGTACCTTTGCGCCGCAGGAGAGTGGCACTTTGTCGATTTTTTCGGTACTGCAGATAAATCTCTTCCTTGGCCGAATTGTGCACGTAAGTATTATATATATTATTATTATATGGCTAGTGTTTCTGGCAGATATAACGCATGCTGTGATTGGCTAAGAGCAGCTAAGCGCCAGGGCATTATTCTCCCGTAATACCCACGGGCCGATTACAGATTACGCAAATTAGTTTTTTCTTCTTTTTAACCATTCTGTTAGCCATGTAATAAACAACTTAATAACCTCGACCGTTCGGTCGTTACAGCAAAATCTCAAACCTCGGCCTAGCTGTATTGACCTCGCTGTCGCTCGGCAACGCCTCAGTTTGAGATTTTGCTGTAACGACCTCACTCTTGGTTATTAAGTACATGTAGTTAGTATTGCACATTTATTCTTGGTAAAAGAAAGGAAAGCCATGTGGGGGCTTTTTTAGTTTCACCATTTCTGCACGTTATTTAACACACGCAAAAAGATAACGAAGAACCTTTTACAATACAAACATACAACGCTTTCAAAACAGCACTATAAACTATTAATGTACTGTCGACTATAAAAGCACGCTTAAAAAGCACGCTGGGGGAGGGGGGTGGGGCGGGCGGGTTAATTTCTTTCACCAGGTGCAATTTTTTGTATGCCTTCCCCCAATTTCTTGCAGGAATGACTGTAACCCACCCCTCGTGTGATCCAAAAAGGTTAAGACCCTCCCCGTGCTAAAAGACATGATAGGAATTATTAATTAAGCAAGATCAAAGTCTACCTTGTTCTGTTTATATCAGCAAG
>NC_090872.1:28187014-28202014 GCF_036669935.1 Montipora foliosa
AACTATCCACTGTCAACCATACTTGACTCAAAACAGAATTTCCTTGATCCAACAACACATGACAGTCCCCTAAAACCAAAATTACATCATTAATGCTTCCAGAAAACAATAGTCTAAAAAAACCTGAATCTATAGATACCTATATACATCTGTACCTACACGTCTGTTCTTCCAAAAATTATTTTAACTAACATGGATTTTGATTTTGATTTTAAACTCAAATTAATTGCAAATCCATAACTTGGTAACTACATGTACTTGAACGCAAGGATCGTTGAGTTGTGACTGCTAAAAAGTATAATAACTTAGACATTCACCAGAAAAGGGAATATAAATGACCTTAAAAGCAGCTATTTAAAATATTTGATACTAGGGTTATGTTCCCAATGAGACAATCACAGTCAAAATCAAATTCATATCTGATCGAATCATTGATCATTCATGTAGAGGTGCCGATCGTATGGTGTAACGCAGAAAAAAATAACCTTCACGTTGAACAATATTACCATTTCCCTGCCACCTGGTACAAGCCAATTCACACATGAACGGAAACCTTAGGAATCCTCCTTTCTGTACATTACAGTAACTTTTTGTACCCGGTGGCAACAAACTTTCCACATCAAAAATTGCGTAAAAAACTCACCTGTTTCGCAGCTCTTTTCCCACGAAATAAAATTTTCCAGGAGCAAATTTTCCGAGGATGCTCGTTGGATTGGACTTTTAAACGATTTACACAACATAGACGTTCTCTAAGAATACATTCCACTTGAAATTGGCGTTAAAACTGGCCTTGATCGCTCTAAAAAGAACGGAAACCAACAAGCTACCGATTCTCAAAAGGCAGCCATTTTTCTGTTCTCCTCGGGAGTGTTTTTTTCACGAAAGCCAATGATCGTCCCGGAAACGCGTCACGTGACATATCGCGCGACTCATGCGCAGACATTTTTCGCCAGTGAATACATCATTGAGAGACCGATTAGTGCGCACGCGTATTTACCCAACAATGTTGAAAGAGGGGAGCAAAAGGCTTCAACTTCATTCAACATTCGCGAAAACAAAACAAATGTTGAATGGCTGTCGAAGCAAAGTTTAAATGCTTTTAAACTCATTTAGCCTGTGTACAGCCGCCCGCTCTCTGAAAAAAGATCGGAAAGGAGCGTCTGTGATTTACCGTTGATAATTGTGTTCAATACCACGTGATTTTACCAGGAATGTGTGGAAAATTATTTCATTGGTTATCACCCATCGATCGTTACATCATCGAAACAACGAGTTTTGATTGGTTTTTATTTTTATTTCTCCACATCGACACCGTGAGAACCACCGTGAGAGATTTTACGATGAGTTCGTGTGTACTTTGCTCACGGTAAAAAATACTAATAAAAATCTTTTTGATGGTCATAGAGGTTTTTCTTTTAAAGTACGAGCGGAATTATTATCTATGGAGTGTAAAGTGGAAATCGATTCTACGTACATTTGTAGGAATTGTTGTCAGCGCTAAAGAAACGAAAGTGCTCCTGACGAATCTTCACGAGGTGAATATAGCACTATTCAAAAGATTGTCCACTCGAAAACGTCTCCCGCTATCCCTTACCAGTCAATTTAATCCCAACCCCTTGCACGGACCAGCCTAGCCATTCTCAAGAACAATCTACAAAGCCAGTTGCCCTGGAAGATTTGAGATGTGGACATATTGAGGAAAATAACAGCTCATCGGCAACGATTTGTGCAAATGCATCCTTTCCTTTAAAGAGTGCTTCTATGCTATAGGGCCAAGGTATCTTAAAACTATCGGAGACGTTCTTCAATGCACGTTTGAAATCCACCTCATTGACCACCATTTTGTGAATTTAGCTCCAAGGAAATATGAGGCACGCAAATTTTGGTCAGCGTAGATGACTTAATAATGTATGTAAAATTATTCGGGAATACGATTACTAACGGTAAATCACAGACGCTCTTTTCCGATTATTTTTTTCGGAGAGCGGGCGGCTGTACACAGCTAAAACTCATTCAACGTCCAATCAACTTCGATTCAACATGTTTTAACACTGTTGAAAAGGGGAGCAAAAGATTTCAAGTGAACATCACTATTCAACAGAATAGAACGGATATTGAAGCAAATGCTCAAGCTATTTGCCAGGCCTCTTTAATTGCTTCAATCAATCTTTTATTACTGGGTTGCCAAACCTATTCGGAATCTCTGTTTCATTTCGTGGGTTTTTCTGTTTTTTATTTACCTTTTTTTCCGTGTCGGGAAAAGTCTTGCCTGTCACTCCCCCGCTAAGTGGTGTCTTTGTGCATAGTCTTCTGTGCGTATTTTGTTAGGTTTGAGGGGGCTGGGGTAATGCGTAGATTTGCCTTGTGCACACGGGAGAACATTTAATTGTTAAACCTGTAATGGCGTCGAAAGACATTGTAACGCGAATGGCGTTTTAGTGGAAAAAATATACCTTTATGGAGATCAAGAATGGAACGTCAATTGGAGTAACGAAACATGCGGGGGAAAAAAAATTTATGCAATCTTAAAAGCGACGAGGGATGGTCTTCGAGAACAATTGTGGTCGCATATGAGAATGTGTGCGTTGTTTCTGATATTACTTTACAAACTGTGCTGTTATGTAGAACACTGACAGCAAGTGGGAAATTCAGTGTGGGTGTAAAAGAAATCGAACGTCTTGAATGTATCACAGTGTTTACCAAAGTCGTATCTCAGTTGCGTGCATTTATGTACTTTGTAGTCAAGCTGCACAGTTTTGAGGTAAAAAAATAATTGAAAATGTGACAGTGAAGAATTATTAGAAAGAAAGATTGTTGTCTATTTTGTGCTTTGGAAAAGGTTGTTTAGAAAAGATTTTAATCTTGAACTGAGAAATTTATTTTTCTGCATATTGTATGGTTTGTAAGACGGATTGTATTTTTTGTTTGTACTCAACCCTGCACAGTCTTCCGGTAACAATTGGAAATTTCACGAATTCTTGTTAACCTTGTTAACCTGGATCTTTAAACAAAAGACACCCTCATGGAGCTCAAGAATGGAACGTCAATGGACCTCTTTAGCTTGTACGTTTTGTTTTCCCATTTGAGACCACGCGATGTTCCCAAGGGAATTTTCCTTTTGTTTTTTCCTACGTTATGCATACATATGCACGTGCATAAGACGACGTTTGAAAGAAACTGTTCCCTAGAGTAACATCACGTGGTCTGAAATGGGAAAACAAAATGTACAAGCTAAAGAGGTCCATTGGATGAAAAGTAAATACTTGGAATCTTTAATTAAAGCGGCGAGTAATGGTCCTCGACAACAATTTCATTTTTCGCCGTTTGATATCAAGTGAGCTTTGTTTCTAATATTTTACTACCTTGGTATTATATACAACACTGAAATCAAATGGCAATTCTCATATGGATTTAACAAACATTGAAGGAATCGAACGTCTTGAATACATCACAGTGTTTACTGAAGTCGCATCTAAGTTGTCTGGCAAGTTACATTTTGTACTCAACTCTGCAAAGGTAAAAAAATTGGAAATGTGCCAGTGAAAAATTATTTGAATGAAGGCTTGTTGTCTCTTTTGTGCTTTATTATTTACGGTCAAGGTTCTTTCGAAAAGGGTTTGATGTGAACTGTCAGAAATTTATTTAATTGCTTTCTGACACCGGATCAATTGCAGAATACAAGGCCCAATTGTTAGGGCCTATTGTAAGAACGAGTCAGAAAACGATAAAGTTTATTCTTATTCAATGACGTGTAAATTAGTGGGCCGGGTATTCTGCAATCTAACCGAAAAACTAACAAAAACAGAAACCCAGTATTTTGCCATCATTTGACGCAGATGCTTCACTATTTCAGTTCGCGAGTAAACACGCCGCGGTAACTTGATCACGGCGCCCGCTGAATTCGATGCCACTTTCGATTTTGCGATTTACTTGTGCAGTCAAAAGTACAATAACAAATTTGAACGTAGCAAAAATCTCGCAAAATGTCTTTCGCTGATGCTAACTTTTCATATTCGCGGTTCAAAATTAATATTGACTCATGTCGTAAATTTTGTCGCAGATGACAGAATATTCTCTCTCGATTGACCGTCCTGAAAACTTCCTTCTGCTCTTCCTAAAAACTGTGTACAATGTTTATTTACTTTTGCATCAATATTTGTTTTGCATAAAGCAAGCTAACAAAATCTGTATCTTGCTTGGTTCGCATTTCTGGGCCCGGTTGCCCAAAAGCCGATTAACGCTAATCCTAGATTAAAAATTAACCGAGGAGGAATTCTCTACTCCTAAATGCTGTTCAATGCTGATATTCGGCAAAACTTACATTAGAAGAAGTCAATCTTGAAAAACAAAAATAAGCAAAAGAAACTTTCACCAAAAAGTTTAAAACATGAAACAAAAGTTTACGCTAACCCTGGATTAAGCTAATCGGCTTTCGAACAACCGGTCCCTGGATGTTAAAATAGAATATGCTACTGTTACGCAGTGGTACATTTTTTAGGTCACCCATCCAGATACTAACCCCGCCGGATAGGGTTAGACGTCAGTGAATTTTTGTATTACAATGCTGTCAGACGCTCTGAGTGCACGCTTAAGCTTGTGGTAAAAAGAAGTTATTAGGGAACTTGTAATGATCAGCATGTCAGCCTAGAAGCCAATGTTTGTCGATTCCCTTTTATTTTCTTCAATCTTTCTGGGTTTATTACTTTGCTAGTAACCACATGTCTTCTCAGGGGACTATTTACCTAAGACTTTTACCATGACACGACAATGATATACAATACCAAAACAATATCGTGTATTATTACAGCTACATATTGAACTTGAATATCGTGGAGGACAAAACGCAGCCCATTTGACAATATGGAATAAAGCGCTGTGTTACTCTACTACCACACGTACGCGATGCGTGCCTGTTTTTTCTAAAGATGGCAGGAATTTTTTCTTTCTGACAAATGATTAACAGGCTGGTAGCCAGGTTTTTAACCTCAGAAAAAGATCTTTTTCGTCGTATGAAGGTTTGAGCCAAAAGGCCTCTGCTGGCACGACTGCTGGGTGACTCCTTAAATGGTCTTATTGACCCCCAACTTGAAAAAATTGACTGGAACGCTGCTGTTCAATACCACCCAACTCAGTCCCTTCTGTTTTTTAGTAACACGTACCACAGGCAACCCAGTGTACGCTTGTGGAGCTTCTAGCTATGTCTAATTCACACAAAACGCACCGAAACCAGTAACAGTCATGCAAATTTGTACGATTCTGTCTTCAGATCAAAAGGTTCTGTTTTTGTCAAAGTTATAATCTTCCATTTTTTTTCATTTTTTCGAACAGTAACGAATACTCCTGGCCAACTGAAGATGGGACAACTCCCGGCCTTATTCTACTTCGATGGAGATTGTAACGACCCTAACACACAAGTTAACATAAAAGCAAGTTTTATTAGTCTTGCTCGTCTTGTTCAGTTGTGCATTGATGCCACTCGTACATGTTCACAGGACACAGTGCAAGTGTTTTGTGGGAATGTTACACAAGTAGCGAGAAGACGCCGGAGATCTACCGTTAGAGAGGTTTGTTTTCATAAGCTTTGAAGTCAGCCGTTTCTGATACGGCAAACGCGAAAAACGCTTGCAGCTACTTGTCAAGTCCCGCAATCCTGGACAACAATCATCAAGATACTTCTCAACTTTCTTCCTTTTTGGACAGCAATTACAACAAAGGCCAAACAATACCCCCTTCCCCTTATTTTCCCCTTACTATTTACGTCGACATTGGCTTTTAGCGAGCAGTAAGGTTGTATCAGTATATGTTCCCATCACTATAATGTGTAACAAGGTTGCTAACGATCCGGCTGCATAAATTACTTGCACTTTAGCCATATCATCACTGAATTAAGTACCTCTGAAATAGTCACGACACTCAAAATTAATCATAAAAAACACCAATTAAAAAAGTACAATAAAACCCGTAAAAGGTACATGGTCATTTTTCAATAACATAAATGAAACTGTTGAAAAAGCCGATTGTTCCTGACAGTGTTTTGTGTGAGAAACGTTTTCGTGTTTAGTGTAGAAGACTTCACTTCATTGTCATTTAGAAAGTTACAACAAAACCTCCTCCGTTTCCTTGCGATCAAAAATTTTCGTTAACTATTATTGACTCGTCGTGTTGTCGTATTTAGGGAGCAGTTATCATGAAGCCGCCGTGCGTTTTCATATTAGTGTGCGCGGCTAGATGCAACGTTGTAACTGTTATTGTGTCTAATTACGTGCCAAAACTTGTTAAAGCATGGGTTTCGTTTTAATAACTAATGCAAAATTATAGCATCCACAACATTTTTATGGCCGCGTTGTTTTATAAAGCGTCTTCATTGTTCGCTGTTTAAACACAGCTGAAACAAAATTACGGAAAACTCCAACTATTTTTATAACATTCGTTACTTTTACGACATGAAAATAAATGGGCTGTCTCTGATTTCTTTTATGTTATTTTCACTACTAAGAAAAATCCAGACTTAAGCTTGTTTTGCAATTTTTTAATGACATTAATTCATTCCAGTATATGGTTAAGAAAAGATGTTTTAGGAGCCTATTTTTGTTTCAGGGTGAAATTTCTTAAAATTGTGATCGCTTTTTAATTAGTTTGGGTTGCTTCACCTTCAGCTGTGCAAACGGAAGAATAAGGTAATCCTGTCAGGCTCTCAATCTATTAAGGCGACTCGGACTGCGCTCCTGATCCTCCGTAACGAATTGCCGCGTTTTCCATTTTCGTCCGGGAAATTGAGGATCTTTCAGCCATGAAATTCGTCATTTGCTCCTTTCTGTTTATTGTCCTGATCGTGGATAATAAGGCAGAGGACTCTGAAGAAGGAGAATTCAGTGACCTTGAAGATTTTGCAGAGTGGGAATTGGATGACGAGCCTCCAACGAATAAAGCCACAAGCAAGGAAGTAAGAAACAACAATTGTCGGTACTTTCACTCATTTTGTCAGATTTTATAACAATCCAGTTGACTGTAAGAAAAAATCGAAAGTGAGTCATTGTTATCTGGGCTTCTGCTTTGAGCCTGATAGAGTTTCGAATAAGCTGCATGTTTTACAGGCCTAGAGTCCAAGGACTCCTAACTGTGTCAGCCCGGGCTCTCACGTGAGACAAACCGCATTTTTTTTTTTTTTTTTTCACAATTTACCGAGCAGTGTTCCATAAAACTCTTCTGCAAATTTTACTTAATGTTCGGATTATTTCAAAAAGTTACAGATAGTATTATCACGCTGCAGTCGCTGAAAGCTGAAAGTATGCAAATGTGCAGAAACATTCAGGGACTGAAAATTCATGACGTCTATTTTACGAGCTAGTTCTTTCTCGGCGAAGAAAATTTTTGGCTGACCTGTCCTAATCGTCCAAACTATAAAATCATCTAGCCAGTCAGTGTTTGTTTCCCGAGAACGCAACGTTTCAAGTAGGTAGATTGTTTTGGTTTTCTATTCTACTCTTTGTTCCATGCAAAGTCTACCGGATCCAATGAATGATTGAAATTTCACTAGTTGTGGATAAAAAACGCAAGCAACGGAATTGCAATAAAATCTTACTGAGGTGTTCTCATTACTGCACACCGAAAAACCTGAACTTTGAAAAACATATAGCTGATATAGTTGGTAGACAGATATCTGTATTTAAGAGATCTAAACAATGCAGTTGTGCCTATAATATTGATACAGTGAAACGGAAAAATACTCTTAAAATCCATCAAAGTGATAAATTGTACTTTAAAAAGTTTACAACACGGCATTTCGACGTTATTTAAAGTCCACATCACTATCACATCCAAAGAGAAATTACATAACAGTAGTGTAAAGAAGTTAATTAATGCATGTGAAATGAAAAATAGACAATAATAAGCTAATCAAAGATGTCTAACGTTTAAAGTAGAGTAAGACAGAAAAGTTAGTCTCGCAGTATCCCTTTTCCCCCTTCACATTGAGCGACAATCAAACAAATAGACATATCTGCAAATAAATATACTTGTAACAGTTCCACCTTACCGTAATATAAGATATCAATGCACTTTTCAGACATTTTGTATTTAGCCACCATATACCTGTAATTTACTGTACTCTCTATTTCTGTTCAATAGTTTGTTTTATTTTGTAACTGTTTACCCTTTTTTTCCTTTAATAGTAAATTATATATATATAAAATAAATAAGCCTTATGTTAAAAAAAAAAAAGATGTCTAACTTAGCTCCTTTGGGTGTACACTTTGGGCCATTTCCGAGTTCGTCTGCCTCCTTTTCAAAGCGAGTCCAATTGAGTGTCAAAAGTAATCAGCGAATTGCTTGGGTTTTGCATTACTTCACTCAGTTATTGGAAATATGCCAATGTGTGCGGAGTTTTTAAGGGTGGTCAGAAGTCAAACCCTTGTAATTACAGATCTATATCATTAACTTGTATTGCATCTAAAATTCTTGAGCACATTGTTCATAGCCACGTCATGAAACACCTTGACCCCCAACGGATACTCACTGATGTACAACATGGCTTTAGAGCCAAACGAAAAACTGTTACTCAGCTGATAATAACTACCCATGATTTAGCAAAGACCATACATCCGTCCATGCCGCCATACTCGATTTCAGCAAAGCCTTCGACAAGGTTCCGTACCAGCGTCTACTTCGTAAACTTGAATACTATGGCATCCGAGAGAACTTACTTAAATGGTTTGAGTCATTCCTAATAGGGTGCACTCAATCAGTTATTTGCGATGAAGCAAATCAAAATCCATCATGGTGACATCTGGTGTTCCGCAAGGTACAGTTCTTGGCCCGTTATTGCTTTTATTATATGTAAATGACTTGCCAGCGAATTTACAATCCTCTGTCAGGCTCTTTGCTGACGACGCATTCGTATACGGTATAATTTCCGACGAGGACGACTGTAATAGATTCCAAGCTTATTTATTCGAGCTGGAACCCTGGCAACACAGATGGCAACTGAAGTTAAATCCATCCAAGTGTAAAATAATAAGCATTTCTACCAAGAAGTCACCTCCTCTGAAGAAATATGTGTTTTAGGGATCTGCACTTGACTAGGTTGATTCTGTGTCCTACCTACAATAGGTGTTACCTTGACAAACAACCTTCAGTGGTCCCAGCATGTCTTGTCCATCTCTGGTAAGGCAAGCAAAGTAAAGAAATTTTTGGAACTGTCCACGATCAGTAAAGGAAACTGCATATACAACATTGGTTCGTCCAAAATTGGAGTATGGCTGTGAAGCTTGGGACCCCCAAATTAAAAAGGATATTTCATCTCTTGAACGTGTGCAGAAGAAAGCCGCGCGCTTCTGTTCAAACAACTGCCAACCTACAGATAGTGTTATTGGGATGTTAAGGGACTTAAGTTGGTTCAGTCTTGAAACAAGGAGAACAATAGCCAGATTAAATTTGATGTACAAAATGTTCCATGGCACTGTTGATCTCGATAAAAATAGTTACTGACGCCCGCATAGCAATTGCAGAGTCAAAACTCGTTCTTGTCATGATTATAAATTTTTAAACATTAATGCAACAAAGTATGTATATTTTTATTCCTTTTTTCCACGTACCCTAAGGATGTGGAACAAACTACCGAAAAGCATTGTTGAAAGTAATTCTCTAGAGACATTTAAGACTAACATTTCTAAGTATTTTACTGAGTGATTTTAGTATTTAAGTTATTTTTACATTTACTTATTCCCTTGTTTATTTTTTCACTTCACGTTTTAGTACATTAATTTTCATTGGTTTTATTTTAATTTTTGTTACATTCTTAAACGTTGGTGTGATGTCTAGCGACTTTTACCGACATATCTAAATGTAGGTGAATGTAGATGTTGAAAGTTCTCGCGCCAATTTTTCAACCAATCAGAAGTAAAACCAAAAGCAATCGTAACTCGCGCGTGCACATTTTCCCGCGCTTTGTGTCGGCTACGTGTAATTACTTCGCGTTTTGATTTATTTACTGGATTGTCTTCGTCCTTTTTGATTGGCCAAAGTAATCACTTTGATTTTGGTTTTACAACACTCGATTCAAACTCGCTCCATAAATGAAAACTAATTTTCATTAGAAAAGCTTCGCACTTAGACTCGCTTTGAAGAGGAGGCAGACGTGAACTCGGAAATGTCCTAATTAAGTGCTGACCCTAACGAGAATTGTTGTTGTTTTGTTTTTTGTATCATTGTTCCATTTCTCATTTCTAAGAGAAAGTGAAGGAGGTTGAATTGTTATTTCACATTTATTTTCATAATCAATTCTTGTAGGAGCCCATGGCCTGGAGCGTACAACTTCACTGTATTTTGTGGAACGGCGTTTTTACCGATCGAGTTATTTTTAGATTGATTTTCCCGCAAAACCAAGCCTTTCCCGCTAATCACAAGTCTTCCTCGGTGAGGAAGTGTTGTTCCCGACCTATCTATTTTTAGAAACAACGTTTTTAAATTCGCAGCGCTAATCAAAGATGTTCCCTAAGTGGTCCGCATGAAGGGGCGATCCAAGATGGCGACCGAATGCAGGAAACAAGACTCAAAGTTTTGAAAACACCCCCCCCCCCGTTCCCTTATCCTCATTTTTATTGGCATCCATTCGACAATTTTAAGGTTACACATTCCATGATCCATTGCAAACCTGAAGAAGTATAATTTCACGTGAATAGATAGTTGAGATTCGCTTTCTTCACCGCTTCGGTCCGCCATGTTTTTCTGCTGAGTTTGCAGTATTAGAGAGACCTCAGCGCTGATTGGCCACTGAATTGTTATTGACGTTTACCATGACAACGAATGGCGCGAAAGTGGTTCTAAGAATAGATGGGTTAGGAAAAAAACAAAGTGGAAGATGGAGGATTCTACTGATGGGTTCCTGAACTCGTCTGAAAATAGCTTGATCTGTAAAAATGCCCTTACATAGACCTAGTTTTGGAATTGAAGTCTCCTGATTCTTGGTATGACTTGAACTGTTAATAGTTTAAGAAACGTCGAAACGTCTCCTTTAGAGAAATAAGCAATTTATCACTTTTATTACTGGGTTGGCAGTATGGCAATCCCAGTCGGAAAGTGGGTAGGATTTGGTTGTTTTATTTATTTTTTTTTTTTTTCCGTGTCGGTAAAAGTCTTGCCTGTCACTCCCCTGGTAAGTGGTGTCTTTGTGCATCGAGCCTTCTGCGCGTATTTTCTTAGGATCGAGAGAGTAGTGGAAATGCGTAGATTTCTCTGGTGGACACAGTAGAATCATTAACTTAGCCTGCAATGGCGTCGAAAGTCATGTAACGCGAATGGCGTTTTAGTGGATCCTTAAACAAAATATACCCTTATGGAGCTCAATAATGGAAAGTCAGTTGGATAAACTAGGTAGGCGGTGAAAAACCAACACCTGGAATCTCAAAAGCGACCAGTAATGGACTTCAACAATAATCTATCGCCCGTCGAGCCGAAATCAAAGTGAGCTGTATTTCTAAAATAATATTTTACCAAGTGTGCTGTTATGTAGAACACTGAAACCAAATGGAAAATTCTCTGGTAACTTATGGGTTCAACAAAGACAGAGAACGAATCAAAGACCTTTCGTGGATCTGTGGTCAACTCTGCACAGTCTTCCTGAGGTAAAAAAAATAATTGGAAATGTGACAGCCAAAAATTATTTGAAAGAAAGCTTGTCGTGTATTTTGTGCTTCATTATTCAAGGAAAACGTTCTTCATGTAAACGGTTTGATCCTGAAATTTAGTTTGTTGCAATATTGCGCATATTTGACACGATTGAGTTTCTTCTCTTCACGCACGTAACGAAATAGAAGGGGGTTTTGCCTATAATAACAAATATGTTGTTTGTTTCAAAAAATGGTTCGCTGGAAAAGGTGGCCTTTATGAATTCAGCATGTTTTATGATGTGCGAGCTTAACTGGATAGTTTTTATGGCAATAGTAAAGCATTTTCTTGTCAAAATGAGGTTAGCGCCTTTTTGGTGTGTTAACTTAATTAAATCGTGAGTTTGAATTTGCCGTCTGCCGCGTAACCTTGATTTCCACTCTCAAAATTACCTCCAGAACCTACTTTTTGCGTAGAATAAGCTTTTAGAATGATGGTCTTGTTTTGCATAAAGCAAGCTAACAAAATCTGTACCTTGCTAAGTTCGCATTTGTTAGCGTTAATAGTATTTTCGGTCCGATGCTTCTGTTTTATGAGGGGTATATTGTTTTGGTCTCCCATCCAGATACTAATCCCGCCGGATAGGATTAACTTTAGTGAACTTTGGTATTACAAAGCTGTCAGATGCTCAGAAGGCACGCTTAAACTTGTGGTGACAAGAAGTTGTGACGCAACTTGAAAATTATCAACATGTCAGCACAGAAGCCAATGTTTCTCGCTTCTCTTTTATTTGTTATTGTTAAGAGACTGGAATGCTGTAGTTCAATACCACACAATTCAGTGCTTTCTGATTTTCTGTAACACGTACCACAGGCAACCCAGTGTATGCTTCACGGAAGCATCTCGTTTTAGGATTATTTTAGCGTTAACAGTCTACTATTAAGTTTCTACTAAATCTCGGTTAATAGCATATTAAATTAAGATAGTATGGCCGCGAGTGGAATTAAGAGATCCTGGTGTCAAGAACCGCACTCTCTGTGCAACTATGATATATTCAAACGCCAATCGACGATTCCCACTAGATTGTATT
Organism: Montipora foliosa; assembly: GCF_036669935.1. Lineage (NCBI taxonomy): Eukaryota > Metazoa > Cnidaria > Anthozoa > Scleractinia > Acroporidae > Montipora > Montipora foliosa. The sequence continues at coordinate 28,199,709 of NC_090872.1, forward strand.
CCATGTCCGCAGCTAAAAATAATTGCTTTAAATAGAGTCTAGTCCGACGTGATTCGATCGAAGCGATCTCAGGTTATCTATTCAGGAGCCATTTGTCTTTCCAGTTTATGGATTTAATTTGACCGGTCCCACTGTCAGCTACCCTTGTTTCAGTCAGCTCTGAAATGATCAAGTTTAACCTCCTCAGACAAGCCACCTCGTGAATTACTATTAACGATGATATCTTTGGCTTTAATTTATTAGATGGCTGTGACAAATCTAATTAACTGTATGGCCAGTAACGGATTCAAACCTTCGATGGGATGTATGAGAAAATTCCAGAAAGATATGCCGGAGTGGAAGAAGCCCGAGTACGCTGAAAAGGTGAGGTCATTCAGATTCTGACTAAAGCAGAGACGATAGGGTGGATTGTGAGGGGAGTAGAGCGGAGAGGACGAACTCAGGGGGGTCCAGAGGCGGAAGAAATGGGGAGGGAGAGTGTCAATCAATTAAATAGCTGTCACGGACCGGGTAATGTCCTTTTTGGATAAATAGGACATTACCTGGACATGTTGAATCGTTTTAGCGCTACTCCTCAACCAAGTAAGGCACTCTGGACTTATTTGAAAAGGTCAAACCTCGTCAAGAGGTCAATGAATTCGGTATCAACCGGTGGGTCGGAAAAACTGCCTTAATGAATGATTACTTAAACTAAATAAACGTAACGTCCCCCAAAAAGAAATATAAAAATATGACGGTCTGTGAAAACTTTGTGAGGCAGATATACACGTCGGCATTCTTCCATGATCATAAGTATCCATTTAGTTGGCGTGCTCAGGTTTTTTCCTATCTATACAACCGAAACCCAAAATATCCGTAAAACGGACCACCAGCATAGGAAAGGGAAATAGTTCTTAGTCGGGCCATAAATATTAAAACTTAGGTGAAGTAACTTTCCTTTTTCTTCTTTTGTAGTCCAAGTGCCTCTTTAGGGCTGCGAAAGAATGCGGGAAAATACCCCAAGATGGCATGCATTTGACACATTGCCTCGATGGCATCAAGAAATGCGGCGTACAAGGCATCGAGAGCTCAACATGAAAATTGTCTCTGAAAATGACTCATAGAGTGTAATCATGCCGTCGGTGCAAATAAAATAAAAGGCTAGGGTCGAACAATAAAATCTAAAGACTGGATTATCTATGTTGCATCCCTATGTTTTGTTTTTTTTGTTGTTTTTTTTTTTTTATTTAGTGCGGTAGCACGTCTTCAAAATAATAGTAAATGGTACAAAACGTAAGGACGGCGAAATTTTATCATGAAGCATAGAATCTGAGGGAAAGGAAGTCGGTGGGAAGCTCGCCGACGCTTCTCTTGGGTCGAGTAGACTTGAAAGGGGGAAGACAGTGATTTTGCTCTTGGAGATTGATTGACCCAATCACATGCTTGCCATGGGACCATCCGATTGCCCAAATCGTCTTCGTTCGAAATTTCTGCCTTTTATGTGCTCACTTATGCAGTTTTTTTAGATGTAGACCATGAAATTTCGTTGAATCTTTTGATACAGCCAACGACCAGTAACTCGCTAATGGACCTCTTTAGCTTGTACGTTTTGCTTTCCCATTTCAGACCACGTGATGTTCCCAAGGGAATTTTCTTTTTCTTTTTACATAAGTTATGCATACATCTGCACGTGCAGAAGACGACATTTGAAAGAAACTGTTCCCTGGAGTAACATCACGTTGTCTGAAATGGGAAAACAAAACGTCCAAGCTAATGAGGTCCATTGAAAATTCAGCTTGTACCCTGAATGCCCCGCCCCCTCCCCTCCCTTCAGTCCCTCGATCTATGAAAAATAGAGAGTTTTAGCAACGACAACGGCGACGTCATCGAGAACGTCAAAATTTGCATATTTAGTGGCCAAAGACAATAGCTTTGCCGGCACGCTTTGCACGTGCGTTTTTCATTTTTGTCTATTTCTTTGACGTCGTCAGCAAAACAACAACGTGAAATGACCAACTTTAAGGTTTTAAGAAGGACGTCAGCATTTGGAGAAAAATTTTCATCTTCTCCCCTACAAAAAGCGCCGCTCAAAAAAACTTGGAATAGTCATGAAGTGATTACAATAATGAGAATTTATGTTTTGTGATGACGTTCTCGTTGCCGTTCCCGTCGTCGTTGCTAAAGCTCTCTGTTCTCTCAATGGCTGCGCCTACGCGAAACAGAATCCTCGAGCATTGAACTGAAGAGCATTATATTCAATGATTGAGCTCTTATCGCATACCGCAATGGTCTGTTTCTCGAAGTCAAGTTTTCGACAGTCAAAGGTT
>NC_090872.1:28207014-28219514 GCF_036669935.1 Montipora foliosa
GAACGAACTCTCTTACATTGAACAGGGATGAGAGAGCAATATGGAACCAATTGATCTCCATCCCGCCCCAGTGGGGAGGGGGTGGGGTGGGACTCGGAGACAGAGTCACCTTTGCATGCATGATTTGCATAATTAACACCTACAGGAGCCTTTTTAAGGCTCCTGACACCTTTAGTACTGCTTAGATTAGATCAAAATTCCGAATTTTTTAGCTATTTAATCTTAGCCTAAATAATTCAGTCTTAAGAGAGTCTGCAATCGACCAGAGGGTCGGTATGTCAAAGATGTAAATATTTTTAAATATTATGAGTAAGGATTATTATATTTATTCTCTTCCTTGCTATCGGGGAGATCATGAAACCAGAATAAGTTCCCAAGAAAGGTAAACGGCATATTTTGTGTATTAGTTCAATTTGGAACGTTCCCATGTTGACAAATATTGAAGGCCCACAGATTGCTGTGCACTGCCAACGATCAACCTGCCTCACGCAGGATAAGGAAGTCCGACAGCTTTTGCAAAAAAGAAAAAATGAATTCATTGTACAGCTTTGCTGTCACGTTAAAAGCTACAATCCTGAACAAAATTGTTAAGACATTCTTGACGTCTTTGTTAAATATCATGAAAAACTTTTTTCTACCAGAAGGACATTACATTATTACGGATCTCCTTAGGCGCAGAACAATGTTAAAACCGGGCTCGGTGGTTTTTCCATCTTCCTGAAAAAGGAATTTGAGTGGGGCGTGGGAAGGGGATTTTGTTGATCTTCTTTCAAAATTTATGATCCAAAGAATATTCAATTGAATTCTTTCCTTTTTAAATAGAAATCCTGCTTTGTTACCTTCGAATCGTGCTACTTCAAGACAACCTCGCGTTTCCGGGAGTGTGCTTCAGAGTTCAGGAAGTGCGTGACAAAATAATGCGGCGGTGAGAATTAAGACAATCCGGCCAACACAAGATAACCCTCCACAACTTTGGCATCAATAAGTCCTCTAAATTGTGTTGTATTAATTACGGTAACTCAAATTGCTTTGGAAATAAAAGAAAGTACTCTCATTATTAAATCCAACCAAGGCAGATTTTTGTTTACTTGATAAACAACCTTTAACGATTGTCCGACTAAAATGGATCAAACTCGCTAATCATTAATGTGACTGAAACGGAACAACTGATACAACGCTGATTCATTCCCAGTCGTCTTCATGTAGGACACGGCAAAGCGAGAGGAGCACGCGAGGTGGAGGAGCAGGGGATGATGGGACTTCATAATAATAATAATAATAATAATATCTGATCTGCTAATCGTCCTTTCTCGCAGTCGGAACCTGAATTACTAAGGGCGCAGCTCAACAAGGTCGGGCCGAAGGAGCTGTGCTGCCGGCTAGGCGCTCAGCCCCTGAACACGACCCATGTATGACCTCGGAGCACAGCACCACAGCCTGATGGAATAGGCCGGGAGTCGATTTTGAGGAGGGAAGAAAAGCGGAGTACCCGGAGAAAAACCCTCGGAGTCAGATTGAGATCGACTAAAACTTAGCCCACATACGACCCGAGGCCAGAGTTGAACCTGGGTCACAGAGGTGGGAGACACGGTTGATGACCACTAAACCAACCTGACTCCCCATTCGGTTGGCGACAACCCGTGACGGGTATCATGATAATATAGAGGGTGCATTTCATTAGTCCGTGGGACTCGGTTTCGTGTTTTAGTAATAGCCACTGAGCAGAGTGATACTCATAATTTCCTCTAATTCTACATTTTATATTTTCATATTTCACTCACAAATGTTCACTCTTCTTTTGAAGCATTCCAATCCAAACAAGTAACTACTTGTGTGTCAACGTTATATCTATATATACATATGCATCAAATGACAACAAATTAATCAGTAGATGCTTTGTTTACCCTTAAAATATGCTGATAGCTCACAAGAAAATTTCCCTGAAGTGTTTAAATCAAACATAAAGAAGAAGGCGATTTACAACGAGTGATGAACTGAAGTTCACTTCGGCAATACCGAGGCCGACGACAAATAGGCCATTTCATTTTAACTCACTGCGTTCGCACACATGAAAATTATTTTCAAAACCGTTATAGGAACTTGCACAACACGACAACCACAGTCAAATGGGTTGGTAACTCACGGAGAGCCAATATATATAACACGAGAAAATAACAAAGCACCTGAGTGAATAACAGGAAGAATATAAAGTAAAAAACAATAGCGATACAAATACCACGAAAAAGATGATGATCCGGCGTGCCCAGGTTGGGAGTTGTACAACGCTTCTTATTGCCCTGCTGCTGTCGTTCTCTTTCTTTCTGTTTCCTTTTCCTATTAGCTGCGGCTTTAGCATTGCGAATTTTCTTGTCGTCCTCATCGTCCGAGGCGATATCTTGGGATTCGTATTCTTGAACTGCGTCCCAGCCGGCTTCACTCGAGTCTGCGAGTTTGATAAGCTTCTGTCTCTTGTGCAACAGCGCTTTGGCTTGGTCCGTTAAGTGAGCCACCTTCTTGTGATCCTTCTGGGCGTTTGCTTCTTTGATTTTTCCTACTAATTCTTCAAGCTCGGCGTTGAATACGAACTGCTTTTGGTTACTTTTGAATTTGAACTTCTCTGCCTGCAAATCGATTTTTTGTTTTTGTTCGAGCTCTTCGCCCTTCTGTTCCAAACGATTTTCAAGATATGTCTTGAAGAGAGAGAGCACTTCATCAATCCCTTGCGATGTGGGAGGATCTGTTGGCGGATTGTTGGGAATATCTGGCTCTTCGTTAAAATCGTCCGGTCCGCTTCCAGGCATAGCTTACAAAAAAACGAACTGGACGAAAGCAGAATACAGTAAAGCTATATTGGTGACGCGAGAAGTGAAATAAGCATACGGCTACTGGACTATATAGCAGTACATGCTATGACACCTTACTCCCATGTGGTACAGAAATCATGCATACTTGACAAGTATTACGTAACAGTAATGCACACGAAGGTGAGATAGAAAACAAAGTGTGAGCACTGACGTTCCGTAATCAACTCCTATAGAAAATACATTTTTACAGTTGTGTGCTTAGTTACCTGGCCTTTGAATGAAATTGAGGCTGGAGTTGACCTTGTTTTGATAGAAACCTCACTGCCTTTCTCATGTAAATCCTTACTAATTAGCATGACAAAACATCATTAACATAACAAAAGGAGGGAGGTCTGTATCATAACAAGGTCAACATCAGCCTCACTTTCAATTAAAGGCCAGGTAACTAACCACACAATTGTAAAGAGGTCTATTAACCTGCGATCAGGCGTTCACTTCTATAGAGAGAGGTACTTTTCGCGCCCTACCTTAAAAAAGAACGCCTGATCGCATTTTAACGACAAATCCAAGTTGTGGCCAAAATAGGGAATTTAAGATCTAAGATGTAAGCAACGACAACGGCGACGGCAACGGGGACGTGGGCAAAAACAATAGCGTTGCACGCCCTGCACGTGCATTTTTCACTTTTGTCCATTTCTTTGCCGTCGTCAGCAAAACAACATGAAATAGCCAAATTTGAGGTTTTACAATTTTCATTTTCTCCCCTAAATTAAGTGCCTTTCCGACAAGTGTCTTGTAACCAGAGACCTGGGGCGCTTTCCTTTTGTACGGAAAATCCGATTGATCAGGTGGTAAATCAAATAGACAACTTTCACAAATGGCGACACCTTTATATTCTTTTGTATTTATGTTAATTAGACCAACTGCCCTCATTTTAAATTAAAAAATATTCTTTTTAAATTTGCTCGTTGTAGCGAGGACAGAAAGGCTTATGAGCATTAAAACAAAAGAATATTATTTGGCCGCCATTATGAAAGAAGTCAATGGAACAGACTTTTCCACTGAACGTTTTTCGGGAAAAAAGAAATACCTTCAGAGGTATTTCTCTTTTCTCGGTTTTCCCGGAATGATCGGAAAATCCTTTTCCATTTGCTTTGTCCCGCTAGTACCATGCTCCTTCAAAAAAAGAAAAACATGGCGTACCCCACCACAGGTCCCCCAAGCTCAGTGTGAGCATGACCGACAAAAATATAAGGATTTGCAAATGTGTTTGAACTTTGTCAACACGAAGGAGGCGTGACTGTGATTTGACGACTGCGTCAATGCAGTCATGCCAGGAGACCCAGGGGAATAAAGAAATTTGCAGTTGACTGACTACCGTCTATCACCCCGGTAAGAGTCAGTTTGTTCCGTTGCCACTTGGTCACTACTTATGAAGTAATGATCGCAAATCCAGCAGCCATGATTGATTAGTATCCAGTCTCTTGAGAAAAAAAAGGAAAGTCTCAAAAGGAACACACTCGTCCTGTTCCATATTTTGTTTGAGGAAATTTGTTCTGTTCCTTTAAGCAGAAAATTATCCCCGGTATTTCTATTCAAAAGGAAAGCGCCTCGGTTGTTCAAAAGGTGGATAACGCTATCCACCGAATAAATCACTATCCAGCGGGTAAACTCTAGCAAAGCCAGTTGAGTTATCCTGTGGATAGTGATTTATCCAATGGATAGCCCTATCCACCATTCGAAAAACTTGGGTCTGCTGTTCTCCGGCAAACTGACTATGTAACGCACGGCTTACAACCGCCCTGGTCCACGCTCCATTTTGACTCCACTATCCAATCAGACACAACACGACTAACTCAATCACAACACAACTGTGTAGATACATGGCCATGTAGGACAGCAAGCGCCACAAGCCGGTTTATTTTGCTTACCATATGCATACAAACTCCGCTCTAGCATAACAATACGTAAGCATACTTAATGGTACTGACCTCCTAAAAACTTGTTAAAGGAAAAGTACACTGGGCACTTGCCGGATACGAAAACTCAAAACCCTTCGGGAATGAGGGAACGTATTCTCCAAACCCTATGCAAGTGCCACTACCCTATGGAGGCTAAGGGGAAAATTTAAGAAAAAAGTAGGCGAAGAAAGCTGAACCTAGACTGATTCAAATCCCTAACGGATCACTATTTGTACGACAAACTACCCATAATCCCCGCCAGACAACCGGACCCAGTCCTCTGGTCCGTGCCGTCAAAATATCCATTTCTGCCAATTCCGCAGGCTACAACTGTCAGAAATAGCATTTTTCAAATGTTCAACCTCTCTCAATGCAATCACAAGTTTGGCGATCCTGGACCATTCCACGAAGACAATTGAATCGTGGGCATTTGCAGTGACAATCGCTAGGATCTCGCACCTTCTTTCTATTCTTGCAAGGTCTCTTGCTGCATACACATTTGCAACTTCCGTGGTCAAACTGGAAACGCTTCTTGCAACGTCTTTGAATCGCCGAGGGTTCGCAGACACACTGACATTTTTCCGGATGCCACACATACCTGATGGGACATGATTTAACGCCTGGTTTGCACTCACATCGACAGTTTTCTTTGGAGTAAATCTGGGTTCTTTTGTCACACTCCTCTGGCTTCACTGTGCACTGGCACCCACACTTAGTATGGTTTGTCACGCGGACTAGAGTGAGTTTCTGTATTAATTCACTTAAGCTGGATGAACCAGAAGGCCAAGTCACTTTGCTTACAAAAAGGGCAAGGTCTTGTGTTTCTATGAGGATGAAAAACACAAAAAAACAACCTGTTAGGTAAACCAATCTAGAACAGCGACTTTCTAAAACAACCGCCTCATTTTCTCCGGCCGGCGCCCGCGATCATACGCAAACCTGAAAATGATTGGTACGGTTAGTAACTTTTTCCTGCCTTCAATGGCGACTGCTTCCTCATTTCCTTTTTTTTTTATTGGCTCGTTTAATTGTTTGTCTCTCGAATGACTGGTGAAAGTATTCCATTAGTTAATTAAGATTTCTTATGAATTTTACATCACCTGCAAACATGGGTTACCATAACCAGCTCGAAGAAAATGGTCAGAAAAAGACTGTTTCATATCGAAGAAAACGACGTGACGTGCTCAAATCTTATCTAATGGGGTTATAAAACTTGCTTTTAATGAGAGAGGAAAACAGGAGATCTCCCGATAAAGAATCTCTCAGAGGTCTCTCTCAGAGTATTATCCGTCCACGATTTGAACCTTGATTCTCACCACTCTGTCACCACTTCCTACTAAGCACTTCTAAACCCCTCTTCTTCCTTCCCCTACCACTTCCCATCCGACTTCCCAAACTCCAGAGTTGCCAAGATAACGCCTATAGTCAAAAGAAGGAGTGAAATCCGATCTTTGTGATTTTTCAACGGCGATATCAGTATGTGGTTTTGGGTCAGTTGTGGCGATGGTGGTGTTGGTGTCGGTATCCGTTGGGAGCTTATTCAAGCAAGGACTATAGGGAGTTTAAGAAAGGAACACGGATATGAAAAGGGCAACGCCAAAGACATGTAATATTATTGGTTGAAATAGGAAAAATGATCGGGCTGCACGTGCGGCTCGTATTCAGTTCGTACATTTTTCTCCCGCACTCGTCAAAATAACTACTGACGACAACGTGCGCATTCTCATGCTGTCTCTTATTTCAAATCCGTCCGTACCAATTTAGTTGAAGGATACTTCGCTCATGTTGTACCACATAGAAAAGATGGCCATGGAATAATCGTAAAACACTTGAGATAGCTGGAACTCAAATTTTGAAGTGACGTTTTGGTCGCTGTAGCCGTCGTGGTTTCTAAAACTCCCTGACAGCGGCCACGAATTACTAGATTTGTGTCCCTGTGAGTAAAAAAAAGTCCCGTATTCTTGCAGCAGCAGTTAAGCATTTTTCATCCCCTTCCTTTGCATAAGTCAGACAAATCACGAAATTTGAGGTGGGACGACCAAGCTAGTGAGCACAACTGAAAGAGTAAAACTTCCATTTTCTGTACTTTTTTCACCAGCTGTTCTGCCAATCCAGTTTAAGATTACCTTGACAACATTTTACCGCACTATTAATCGCATAAATGGCAAAATAGGTAGGATATGTAGAGCAAGTGTTTATTTTCTTTTCAAGTTTTTTTTTTCCATTCTCCTTGTCGCTATCATGGCAAAGCTCCACGTTACTAGGTCTCGTCCCTACCCCAGCGTGTCCGTTATTATAACATTTGCAACTGCAATGTCGTGACATGCATACCTGCTGCTTCGCAACTTGTTTCGAATGGTCTATCAGTGCACGCTCCCCGACAACGATGCAAGTTCACGAACAAAGGAAAATTCAAACTATTCGGTTCTCTAGGCTGAGGAACTTCAACGGGTTCAGGTCGTCCCTTGCATGGTGCACTGTCAAGAAGCACTTGCGGAAGATCAGAAGCATCCAATTCAGGCAAAATTTTGCCCAAATGGACAGGTGCCTGTGCTAAAGAAAAAAAAGATGATAAGATTAGTTTCTTTTATGGTAACTCGGGGATGCTCAGAGAAAATCCCAATGCTCCTTCGCAGGAGTCGAACTTATGTCCGTCCTATTACTAAAGTAGTTCCAGTTGCACGCTCCACAACTAGCCATTAGCCTGCGTTAAGGCCTTGCCAAACGGATCCCACACGTTGGTGCAACATCATCCAACATTGTTGTTGCATGATGTTGGATGTTGTTGAACGAAGTTTGATTTCCATCAAACATTGTTTTCAACATCATCCAACATTTATGTTGTTCTTTGGTCTGAACAACAATGTTGCATTCGTTTGGCCACCGCATCGCATTCAACATTGTTAGACGCGCGCATGTTCACTAAGGTGACGCTTCGGCTATCGATATCCATGGTGATGATTTATTCTTCGCATCTGCTTCGCGCGTTGCCACGTCAGTTCAATCTACAGAATGGCGAATTAGCAAAGTTTATATGTCCTTATTCGCCTTAATCCAAAACTGCTTTCTGCAGAGTGTTTAACAATTACTCTCAGCAACACACTTGAAGTTCGTCAAAATCAACCGGAAATTCTCAGCATTTGTTTTCTTGGAAGTTTCGCTCCTGCTCGGTAAATTTCTCAGCTTGACAACACTTCGCGTACGGTATATAATGTGATGGCGAAAATTTAGTGGGCCAATCAGGGGCCGGTTGCTCTAGGCCTGGTTAGCGCTAATCGTTGGTTAAGAGGTATCAAAACCTATAGGATAGGTTTCCATTGTATTTAACGCTGGTTAGCGCTAACCATGCTTTGAGCAATGCAACCCTGGCCAGAACGCTGAAGGTGTAATATTCGAGTCGAGGATTTAATAATTGGCCTTTTGTCTTTTAGTATCAATTGTATTCCCCGCTACCCATTTGTGTGCTCAAAATTCAAAGGTCTACTTTTCCACAAAACGTAAACGAGCAAAAGAACTTTAATTTGGACAAAACTCGTCAGACTTGCATTCCGCGAAGTCGCAGAATCACGGGGTGGACCACAGTCACGCGAAGTGCTGTTTAGAACCAAGCTGAAATCAGATAGTTGAAAAACAATGCAATTTTGGCTTACCTCCATCACCTTCGCTAAGATATGAAATGATGTCCGGATCTACTGACATTGCACGCAAAAACTCCTCCAAAGACGTCACATCTGCCATGACACGGCTCAAATCGGATGGCACTTTTAATTTCATCTGTCCCAACTGAAAAGCGTACAAAGTTTGAAAGTTACTTCAGTCTCCCTAGAGTTGTTCATCTTATCTCTTTTTCCTCGCTCAATAGTCATTTCTAGAGGTTTGATAATGGGAAGCCGCGAAAAATGGTGAAGAAAATAAAACATGGAATCGAGTCAACACCCTTGCGCATGCTCACTATCTCGCTAGTTTGAGCACTCTGGTATGTCTTAGATGTACCACACGTGTGGGGCATTTGGGGTGGCTTTTTGAGCTTAACCTCCATCCTAGCCATCAACATTGCACTGATGAGGCCCAGAAACTTAAAACAGTACTGCATGAATTTATATATAAACTTCTGTTAATGTAAATTTCATCCCTCTTCTTAGTCTTGTAACTTACTTTATTTTGCTTCAGTGGTAACTGGAGTACTTCTATTTGATATAATTTTTATTAGCGTAATTTAATACAATTGTAATTTGCGTTTTTCCTTTTGTCTTCCAAACGTAAATCATTTGCTTCCAACCGACTCGATTAGCTTTGCTATTTTCGGGTTGGACATGTACTTAATGTAATAGATGTTGTTGTTGTAAAAGACGGAAAGAGAAGAGGAGATTGGGGAAAGGGGGCATATTATTTCGTCGGACGATTTTGCCTCTTTCCCTTTCAGGGAGCTTTTGTCACTGTCAAGACATCCTCAGTCCTCGACTAGCAGCGAGAACGGCAGAGAAAAAGCGGTACACGCTCCGCGCGTGCACTTCTCGACCTAATTCTTCGCCCCGAGAACGAAATTTAGGGTTATGTTGAGACCGAGAGCACCCGAAGTTAAAATTTCAAATGTTATCTCTTCTGTAACTTCCAAGTCGCTTAAACCACTTCAATACCGGCACCCAAGAAGTCGCTACAAATTTGACACCCCGGATGATTTGAAACTATCAAAAATTTATTACAATAACCCAATAAAGTTATAATTTCAGATGACGTTTCATAGCCCTCGATGGGATCTGTTCTGTTCAAGAAGACTTCTTTTAACATTACGGAGTGAAAGTTAAAATATACAGAATTGACCTCAGTCCCTTCCTCTCGATTATTAAGCTATTAATCACCCCTTGGAAAATCCAAACGATTAATCATACTATCTCTTTATAAGGCTAACCAAGGTTTCAATCAAATGAAAGGGGAACTTTTCTTACTTTCGATATCCAATTTCAAAAGTTCCGGTTGCCGGAACAAGGTCAAAAATCGTGTTTGAGTGCATACCACAGCAACTTTGAAATGACACATAAAAATTTTCTACACGCACCATTCTTCTCCAATAGAATAATACTTTATTCAAATCAAGTAAAATCAATTGAAATTTAAATGAAATGAAAAGGAAGACTCTGAGGTTATCCCTATCTTCAGTCTCCTCAGTTAAGATATAAAAAAAAAAAACAAAAACGATGTAAAAAAAAAAAAAGAAATTATTTTTAGAAGATATTCATGTGTCTGAAGCCTGATCTTAAACGACATCACATTTGGACTGTCTGATAGTACGTAACAATAAATTTTCTTACTAACATTTTCAATGCATTAACAATAACCGCCACAATTACACACACTATTTACTTAATACTAATGTTACTACGACATAGAAAAGAAGCGTGGAAAGGAAGCGTGCTGAAATTAAAGATAATTAAATCACAATGAACACATACAGTCTAAACGAGGTTCCCATTTTTTGGCGTCCCCACTGTTAAATTCAATGTCATACTACGAATTCAGAAAATGCAGGTATTGCAAAAGACAGGGCACGCCAGATTTCAGTTGTTTTGTTTTAGCAACCCATCTATAGTATCGCGCTAAAAGGAAACGTACAGTAGTTTACTTAAAGTGCAGAAAAACAAAAAAGGAATGTATAACTGACCCCCTCGTTAAATGACGACGCTGTTTTGTGCTATTAATAATTAGAGTATCGGTTCAGTAACCACTACTGTAACAGCCTGCAAAAACACTCTCAAACAGACACTCATAGATATTTTCCGCTTTTATCCTGCAGAGTCAATGATTGACATATGAACACTTGCTTTCAAAACTAAGGTAATAACCGAATACTTGGCAAAAAAGAAACACTATAGAAACACAGCCTCGTTGCTCATAAATTACAAAAAAGAAATCTCAACTTGTTGCGGCTGAGTAAACACTAAACGCGTCGAGTCTAAACAGAAAGAGCTGGAATCGATAGGCATTAATGCTCCAAAGTCAAAGCGAGAGAAGAATATTCAACTGACGAAGCCGATAACTCCCTTCTTCGGAAAGAAAGATACAGTACCACGGTTAACTTGCTATTACAGAAATATAAGAATGTGTTATTAAAATCACTTTTTTGTTTATATTTTCAAATACGGGCAACCGTTAAATAGATTTGTTCAATTATCCACGGTTTCAATGCGCCGGTCAGAAATCAGAATCGCTTCTTGAAAACAAAGAGTGTGCTTTTAAGCCGACAAAATAACAAAGAAAGTTATAGCTGACTAATATGAGTTTTGATTTTGGAAGATTTTTTTTCATTTCCGTCGGAAATGATTGTACAGCATAAGCGGACGTTATGCATGGTGAAAAAAAACTCACCTGTAGTCCGTTGGCGAACGCGACACACAAACAAGTGAAAGTTAAAACTGCCTTCATTTTGCTGTAGTATTCTTCAGCGAAAACAGGATCGATTCTTCAGCTTGGTCTTGTCAGCGTTCGACTGATCTATTTGCACTCGCTGCAAGATTTAAATATTGTGTACAACACTACGTCACAGGGGATATATTTGACCAGGATGACCAAATTACTGAAACGAAACGGGATGCCGGCCTTGACTCGACTTCCTGTTTTCCTGTTTTTTCAAGAGCACGACCTTGTGTCTGAGCGCACTGACCGTATAACTGGTATGTGCATGTCGACATAGGAAAAATAAATACTTCCTGAAAATAAATTTAAAAATTGTAAATAATGATTCTTATAGAAGAAACACAAACACATGGATGCAAGAAGTTTGTGACGCAGGAAGACAATTGACTTGGGCGTGACAATTGAGGGAAAAACCCGATAGGCTAGGGTTTTCATTGCGAGAAAGCGATGCGGTATGAATGGGAGAAGGTCAGATAATTTTTACAAGTGTCTAGGTTTAATACAAAGCACCAAATTGTTAAGGGGAGAATTATCGGAGAGTTAACCTGCGATCAGGAGTTCTTTTCTTTAGAGAAAGAACGACCGCTAGAAGAAATGTACATCACTTTTGACACTCAAATAAAGGTTATTCATTTCTTCACAAAACAAAAATCGTGCTCCGTTTGAAAATGTTCGGTTCATGGAAACAGGATGTTTCTGCAAAAAATAATACAAGAGAGAAACAGGAAAGCTGAAAGGGAACAGAAGATTATTTAATTAACCTTTAATTCATCAGTAATTGTTGGTTTAGAGGGTCTGGTCAACTGGTTTCATTGAGAGCAGCTGAGTTTTCAATGGTTTCCGTATTAGCTAACACATTCCCTGCTTTAGTTTAAAAATGATATTATCATTGCGAGAGTCTGGGAGCCAGCTGTCTCAAAATTTGCTTTTATCAAACGAGTTGATAGAGAAATTAACTTGAACACGCGGTAATAGAGATTTGTGAGTTTGCTTTCGAGCGTTTCTCCGCGCGGACGAGGGCTAAGGGACGAACTCAGACCTTCACGAGTTCTTCTCGGCCTCCATACATTTCTTTTTATGCGTTTACATAAGACCTAGCAATGAACTCAGACCTGTCTGACTTGACTGGGAAGATGACTTCGTCTCGAAAGACGAGAAATTCTCGAACCGTTCTCATGTAAATGACAACAAATCTCAGACCAGGTCCGGAAATCTCAAGCCTGTACGCTTTTGAGTCAGTCAAATATTCATTAGACAAAACATATCATTTCGTTCCGAAACCAGACACCAAGCATTTCGTCCCGGTTTCATGTGAACGGCTGCA
>NC_090872.1:28232014-28234514 GCF_036669935.1 Montipora foliosa
GTCCATGGACTACTAAATGGACTTCCCTTGTGTGGGCATTAGAAGGGCTAACGCTCACATGGTTTACGTGGGTAGAAAACAGCACTTTACGTTACCCTACAATAGTTAATTCTGTTGAAATATAAAAAAAAGTGCTACACGGCCAACGTTTGCAAAAACGTAATCCTTCTTTGTACCCAAAAATAGACTGACTCAAACAAATACTATTTCGAATGAGTAATATTGAAAGAACTCAATTGATTATATACTTACATTGCATGTACCTTGTTTGTTTTCGTCTTCACGGCCACATGCGACTAAATTCAGGAATTGCATAGGTTTCGCTTCTATTGCATGAAGTAAACGGACATCACAACAATTATTGAAACCTAACCTTCTTAAAATGGGTGCTTGACGTTGACCAACGCCGTTGTTTACAATGGATGTCTAGGCTTAGCACTAATTGTGACGCTGCTGACGACCAACAGTACTCACAATGGGTCAGGTAACGCCTTTGTTAAAAAAAGCGATGAAACTTATAAGGCTTAACAATATACATGAGAGGCTGTTACTACGCCGATGAGTGATTTTTACCGTGCGATTCTGTCAGATTTTGTCAGTTCTTATATTAAAGAAAGTTCGGATCACTCACCGTTTCTGGGAAACCCCGTACATTTACTCGATTTATTTGTCACTCGTTTTGAATTTCTAGTCCTTATGTCAAAAATCGTTCGCTTTTTGATAAAAGCATGAACTTAGCAGGATGATGCAATTATAGGTTATAATTTTCTGATATAGGGCCAGCGACGGATCACCTTTTTAAGAGGACAAAAATGTGTGGCCAAATTCACATGATTCTAGCCAGCATGAAAACGCATTTGAAAACTGAATTGTTGAATTTGCGCTATAGAAATAAATGTTATTATTATTATCATTATTATTATTATTATTATTATTATTATTATTATTATTATTATTATTATAAAACGAGGCTGAAGTAAAGCAATTCTATTTTCAGGTAAAAGTTTTAGTTTTCAAGATAAACAGTCTTTAGTAATGATCAGAGTAATAAAAGCATCTTTATAGCATAACATTTTCAATAATGTATGTCACGTAGTCTATAACGTGACTACGAGAAAGAGAGTTTACACTTTAACACTATGTACTAATTCGCGTGACTCGAGCAGTGTTTTTGCAGATAGAAATTTTACTTTTTGCAGCAAATATTCTTTGTTAATCAAGAGAGGATTAAAAAGCATCTTCAATTTTCAGTGAGTGTCACATGGTCTATCACGTGACTGCAAGAAAGAGAGTTTACACTTTTACGCTATATTACCCGAAAGCAATTAATCATCTTGGCAATGTTCTCCACAGTTGCATAGGGCTGTGCATTTCAGGCTTGCCTTACGGCATTTGCATTGACCAGTGCATCCTTTCTTGCACCCGCAGTGAATCAGCTCATAACATGATTCTTGCGCTTGTAGCAGAACTGTCCACACCGGCTTCCATTCACTTCCTTCTCTTCTCCAGCCCTATTCTTGCTGACTTGGAATCTGTGGTTTAGCGATCAAAGCACTTCCCCACACATGTCCAGCCTGATAAACAGCACGCTTTGTGTGCAGCTTGAGTTGGCGGAATGTTTTCGATAGCCCTTGATTTCTTTGAGAAGAGCTCTTGTCTAGCTTCATTCACTGTTAATGCTGTGCTGGTTCTGTTGTAGAAAAGAACAACAAATCTCTCAATCAGTGGCATGTAGTCGTCGGGGATACTCTATGGAAGTGAAAATAAGTCAGCCAACACATCTGTCACACTGCAGGGAACACACTCCAGGTATCCCATGCTGTTCGTTTTCCTTTGCCAGAAAAGAAAGAAACGGTGTCGCAATCTGTTAGGGCATGCCTCATTGGAAGAGCCTTGGCCTTCTGCGGTCCAAGCTGAGCAGCAATGTCATGTATTGCCAGGTACCTGAAATGTTTACCGGTGCCAAAGGCAATCCAAAGCTCATCAAGAATATCTTGCATCTTTGGAAACTGCAAGAACCACAACATCTGTATCAATGGTTCTGATAATGACTCTCCGATATCCACACTGCGAAGCAATGTACACGTGCAGCACGATGCGTGTATCAGCTTCTTCGTGGGTACAGTCTTCCATGCCATCTCCTCTTGGTGAGCTTAAAACGTGTTCCTCGTATGTAGTGCACAGTTCTTTACCTTCTTCGTGACGAGATTCCACTTGCTCAGTCGCCAGGAAGTGGAAGAGCTCTGTCTTGTTCTCATTCACGTGTAAGAAACTCTTCCAGTTCTTCGGAATCTGGGAAGAGGATGTTACCCTTCTGCGTGTACCAGAGCCCCTCTTCTCTCTGGTAGCTGCCTTAAGACTATCCTGTCGATAAACATCCCAGAGCTTTTCTAATAGCATCCCCAATTGCATGATTAAAAATGAGCAACACATGTCTTCCTTGTGTATAACCACTTATAATTAGGTCAGGAAATGCCCCAAGCAGTCTTTCTTTCAATCT
>NC_090872.1:28242014-28249514 GCF_036669935.1 Montipora foliosa
GTCTCACCTTTGTGAGTCGCTAAATAAAACCATTTGCTCAAGCCCTCATCCATAGGGAGATCTGCAAATTCTAATATTTGCGGAAGATTTTCCGAAGGGTTCAGCACCAAGTCCTCATAACGCAATAATTTGATTCGCTTTCTCCACCTCGGGGTCAACGTCCTTAGGATGTCGAGATTTTCCTCGGTTCCTTTGCAGTTTAAGTACGCGAACTCTCTTGTCTTTGCTAGACCAATTCTGTCCTTATCGCGAAAAAAGTTCACCGCTTGAGAAGACGGAATGATCCCTCGAGGATCGCGGACCAGGAATAGTATCTTGCAATCAAATTCACTCGATGAGTCACACATTTTAATCAAGTGTTTAATATTCATTTGAGGCATTCGACCGAATAGAGCTTTGACCACCGTCATGCTATATTTCGTTCTACAAGCCTGCTCCAACATTCTTTTATCGAAATTGCTTTGGCAGGTTTCAATTGTCCATAATGAATCAGAAGTGTTGTAGGAACAAAATGGTGGCGATGATAAAGCAACGCTAGCTTGGGTTTCACGAGTATTTCTTCCCCTCACTCTGTAGTAATGATCTAAATCTTGAACATACCTATCTGACACGAAATTACACTGTAGCACGCCGTTCATCCATTCCAAGCTTTTCTCCTCATAGTCCTTGTCGAACGGGTCTACTTTGCCATGGATACGTTCCGCTGTTTGATACGGTTCGAATAAATAAAACACCTTAGGGTGGTGATTGAATATATTGCCCGTGAAGGACGAACCAGAGCGACCGTGAGCGACTATGATCAAATTTTGTCGTTTTCCACTTTTGTTTCCCTCACTTTGTTCTCGAAGGCTCTTACTTCCAAGATATTGATCTTGTCGTATACCAAGAAAGTGGACTCGCGTATCGCCTTCAGCGACCCCTTGCTTTTTAACCTGTGGGCCGGGCATGTTAATGTAAAGAGATAAAAAAATATAAGCGGAAAAGAGAGACATCAACATCGATGCAAAGAAGAAAGCCGGTACTAAGCAACGGCGAAATCGTCGAAATCTTCGTTTAAACATAGTCGGCGAACAGACGCTTCTGGTTTGTCCAAACTCAAAGCAACAAGAAATAACAGCTATTCAATGCCGAGTAGCACGTCTGCTTTGGTCGACTTGAAAAGTGCGGACATCATTTGCAAATGTAGTCACTGAAGCAAAGAAAACATACATAAAAGTTATCCGCAGAATCACGCTATTATTAGCATACTGGCAAGATCTGGCAACGCTCGAAAGGGCAAGACTGAAAAGCAGAGGTAATTTGGTAGACTGCGAGCAGGCTCTAATTTGCTCGAAAATCTTCCGAAAATTCCAACTCCCGCGCTACTCGTGGCACGCGGCTGGCCACTCGCACTCGCCTATATGCACCGCCAACTATCTGCAATCATTAAAAACTGAATGCAATTTTTAGAGGGGCTAAAAACAATGATCCCCAGTCCATGGACTACTAAATGGACTTCCCTTGTGTGGGCATTAGAAGGGCTAACGCTCACATGGTTTACGTGGGTAGAAAACAGCACTTTACGTTACCCTACAATAGTTAATTCTGTTGAAATATAAAAAAAAGTGCTACACGGCCAACGTTTGCAAAAACGTAATCCTTCTTTGTACCCAAAAATAGACTGACTCAAACAAATACTATTTCGAATGAGTAATATTGAAAGAACTCAATTGATTATATACTTACATTGCATGTACCTTGTTTGTTTTCGTCTTCACGGCCACATGCGACTAAATTCAGGAATTGCATAGGTTTCGCTTCTATTGCATGAAGTAAACGGACATCACAACAATTATTGAAACCTAACCTTCTTAAAATGGGTGCTTGACGTTGACCAACGCCGTTGTTTACAATGGATGTCTAGGCTTAGCACTAATTGTGACGCTGCTGACGACCAACAGTACTCACAATGGGTCAGGTAACGCCTTTGTTAAAAAAAGCGATGAAACTTATAAGGCTTAACAATATACATGAGAGGCTGTTACTACGCCGATGAGTGATTTTTACCGTGCGATTCTGTCAGATTTTGTCAGTTCTTATATTAAAGAAAGTTCGGATCACTCACCGTTTCTGGGAAACCCCGTACATTTACTCGATTTATTTGTCACTCGTTTTGAATTTCTAGTCCTTATGTCAAAAATCGTTCGCTTTTTGATAAAAGCATGAACTTAGCAGGATGATGCAATTATAGGTTATAATTTTCTGATATAGGGCCAGCGACGGATCACCTTTTTAAGAGGACAAAAATGTGTGGCCAAATTCACATGATTCTAGCCAGCATGAAAACGCATTTGAAAACTGAATTGTTGAATTTGCGCTATAGAAATAAATGTTATTATTATTATCATTATTATTATTATTATTATTATTATTATTATTATTATTATTATTATTATTATTATTATTATTATTATTATAAAACGAGGCTGAAGTAAAGCAATTCTATTTTCAGGTAAAAGTTTTAGTTTTCAAGATAAACAGTCTTTAGTAATGATCAGAGTAATAAAAGCATCTTTAGAGCATAACATTTTCAATAATGTATGTCACGTAGTCTATAACGTGACTACGAGAAAGAGAGTTTACACTTTAACACTATGTACTAATTCGCGTGACTCGAGCAGTGTTTTTGCAGATAGAAATTTTACTTTTTGCAGCAAATATTCTTTGTTAATCAAGAGAGGATTAAAAAGCATCTTCAATTTTCAGTGAGTGTCACATGGTCTATCACGTGACTGCAAGAAAGAGAGTTTACACTTTTACGCTATATTACCCGAAAGCAATTAATCATCTTGGCAATGTTCTCCACAGTTGCATAGGGCTGTGCATTTCAGGCTTGCCTTACGGCATTTGCATTGACCAGTGCATCCTTTCTTGCACCCGCAGTGAATCAGCTCATAACATGATTCTTGCGCTTGTAGCAGAACTGTCCACACCGGCTTCCATTCACTTCCTTCTCTTCTCCAGCCCTATTCTTGCTGACTTGGAATCTGTGGTTTAGCGATCAAAGCACTTCCTCACACATGTCCAGCCTGATAAACAGCACGCTTTGTGTGCAGCTTGAGTTGGCGGAATGTTTTCGATAGCCCTTGATTTCTTTGAGAAGAGCTCTTGTCTAGCTTCATTCACTGTTAATGCTGTGCTGGTTCTGTTGTAGAAAAGAACAACAAATCTCTCAATCAGTGGCATGTAGTCGTCGGGGATACTCTATGGAAGTGAAAATAAGTCAGCCAACACATCTGTCACACTGCAGGGAACACACTCCAGGTATCCCATGCTGTTCGTTTTCTTTTGCCAGAAAAGAAAGAAACGGTGTCGCAATCTGTTAGGGCATGCCTCATTGGAAGAGCCTTGGCCTTCTGCGGTCCAAGCTGAGCAGCAATGTCATGTATTGCCAGGTACCTGAAATGTTTACCGGTGCCAAAGGCAATCCAAAGCTCATCAAGAATATCTTGCATCTTTGGAAACTGCAAGAACCACAACATCTGTATCAATGGTTCTGATAATGACTCTCCGATATCCACACTGCGAAGCAATGTACACGTGCAGCACGATGCGTGTATCAGCTTCTTCGTGGGTACAGTCTTCCATGCCATCTCCTCTTGGTGAGCTTAAAACGTGTTCCTCGTATGTAGTGCACAGTTCTTTACCTTCTTCGTGACGAGATTCCACTTGCTCAGTCGCCAGGAAGTGGAAGAGCTCTGTCTTGTTCTCATTCACGTGTAAGAAACTCTTCCAGTTCTTCGGAATCTGGGAAGAGGATGTTACCCTTCTGCGTGTACCAGAGCCCCTCTTCTCTCTGGTAGCTGCCTTAAGACTATCCTGTCGATAAACATCCCAGAGCTTTTCTAATAGCATCCCCAATTGCATGATTAAAAATGAGCAACACATGTCTTCCTTGTGTATAACCACTTATAATTAGGTCAGGAAATGCCCCAAGCAGTCTTTCTTTCAATCTTGTGGTGTTGATCTTGCTTGAAGATGTAATTCCGAGCTCCTCGAGCTTTGCAGAATACAGTTTTGCCAAGTTCCACAAGCTTAGACACTGCTATATTTTCACAATCACAATCATTTATTCCAACTTGCACTCCATAGATCATGTCATTACTGGTAATAATAATTTCTTTAAGGTCAGATTAGTTAAACCAGGGGTCAATTCAACCAAAAAGGTTCACTTGTAGTGTACGTGTTGAACCCTTGATTTTACATGCGTGCGGGAAAATGAGTTTTTGATCCCAGGCTTCATTTTCGTTTTAAGGATAGATAGTTTTCACTAGTTTTCAACAGAACAAATCTCAACTATTACAATACAAAATTAAATAACAACATTAAATAGCTAATACAACAAAACCAAGTTAAACGAAAAAAACGGCGAAGAGCCTATCTATAAAAGCTTGGCTGCTTTGTATCAGAGAATACGATTTTCAGAAGAGCATTTAACGCTAGATCGACAGCAACATCTAAAAACACGTTTCAGAGTATAATAACACTACACAGCGTTCTGTTTGGTGGTAATAAAAGTCCATCTGCATCATCCCACACTTAACCCCAAAGTGAAAACAACCTTGAAAAGACAAAGGCGAAAACCCATTCTAAAAGGAAACCGTAGGGTTCAAAGTGATCAGCCAGCCATCCAAGCTCGGAGACCTAATGGCAGTCATCTGTGACGGGAGGAAGGAATCATTGGAAAATTTGCAATGAGACTGGCAACGTTAACAAGCCGAGGATGACAGCAAGGGTGAAGACCGGCAAAATTACAGAAACGTTTTGCTACAAACGACGATATCGACCCGCAATCTTAAGAAGATGCCATCGAACGGAGCATTTTTCGCTTTGAAGGTCACAACCAAACTGTTCAATCACAACGGTTAAAAAGCTCTATAGTGTTGAAGGAAAATCTTTCGGGGAAAAAAAGACTCCTCAACACTCCCGCTGTTTTTTATCTTTATTTGGCCTTCTCGGGTCGATCTTCAACTAGTCCTTGCTAATGCCTTCTATTTGTTAGGTATACAGCTCTGTTTCTGTGTTCTTAATCTGACTGAACAATCAAGTGCCAACCACACGTCAAAATGTTTGGGAGCTTAAGATTATACGACGGCGACGGACACAACAACGCCGCAAAACAATGATAATATTGGTTAAAAGAGCATAAATAATCGTGCTGCACATGCACATGTTTGCGGTCCAGATTTGAGGTTTTGACGACAACGTGAGCGTGCAACAGAGAATCTTTCATTCTCTATTTTCACTTTGTAACTGCTCGTACCAATTCAGTTTTAGGATACTTCGCCCAAACTGTAAGAAGTGAACGAGACAGAATAACCGCGAAAGACTCTCGGTAAAGCAAAGTGATATTTTGAGGTGACGTTTTCGTTTACTTCGCCGTCGTAGATCTTAAGGTCCCTAATGACGCCTGCAAGGCGCACTACGCCTCCGCGTCAGCACATGGAAAACAAAGAAAG
Organism: Montipora foliosa; assembly: GCF_036669935.1. Lineage (NCBI taxonomy): Eukaryota > Metazoa > Cnidaria > Anthozoa > Scleractinia > Acroporidae > Montipora > Montipora foliosa. Next base: position 28,247,513 of record NC_090872.1, read on the forward strand.
TCCTTTGTCTCGACAAGATCTTACAGGTTTTTCAACACCAGAATAGCACGAACGGAGTACGAAGTTACAAAAATTACAAGGAACGAGTTACAATATCTAGAATTAAAGGCGCTAGATCACGCTATTTTAGGTAATTTTGTTTAATTTTCTTAATTATGAGCTCTAAACGTCATATTGGCAGAGCAAGAGTCTTTCATTTGCAAAATCACGGCCACATAACAACTGAGAATGATTTTCAAGCTTTTTAAATGACATTTTGATATAGACTGATATAAATTTGAAAAAAGGTGGGCCGACGTTTTTCAAATTTACCAAAGCTCAATCCATTTCAATCCTCTCCAGTTTTGTCCATCCATGTCCCTTCTTGGCTTCCCCGTGTTTTGTTACTGTTCTTCTATAGTTTTGAACAGTTATTTTGATATTTTAGTTAATTCTATGACCATTCGATCAGTGCTGAAAATGCCTAAAATAGCGTGACCTATCCCCTTTAAGTTACACAGCAAATTTACGGAGAAAATGGCGATTTAGCAATAGACAAAAGGGAGGAAAGGACGAGCGTAAGCACCGCCTTATCCATACATTTATTTGGCATACGTGTTTTAGGCAGAACAGGACAATAACTACAATTACAGGTGTTATTTTTAATTACTTAGAAATATTAGTATATAGATTAAAAACACTTATTGAAAACCCAAAAGATACCGCTGTTGTCATGAATGTGATCTGGAAGCGCGAGAACAAGTCAAAAAGGCCCAGGGGTGAACTGAAAATAAGTTGCTTTCAAAAATACAGTAAAAGACTTCGTTAGGGTAAAAACACCACTGAGTTAAACACAAATAACCTTAATGACACCAAAAACTAATTAAAACATTCCTAATGAAAAACTTAGTTGGCCTAGCGCACCAAACACCTTTCTTGACACCTGTTCCAAACCAAATTTATGACCTTAAGAGAAGACGCACTCTGATCGAAATTACACTAAAGAACAAACAGCCTTAGGAGCTAATTTCTCACAAGAGTCGATTTACCAATGTTGCTTGGAAACTACCAGAAAAGTGAAACCAATAACCCTTTTTAAACATCCCTTAATTTAGCATGAAAACACTAACCCATTCAAAAGAACTCAACATTAAAAGTACCGCAAATGATGTATGTATGATCGTAGTTATCCAGCGAGGCCAAGCAATTTAATGAAATAATCGTAGCTACAATTTTTATCGTTTAACAATAGGTGGTTAGCACGTTTCGTCATGACGGTAACAATGGAGCTCTCATTAGCTTCTTTTATTCGTTATCCAGCATTGAACATTTTGCTATTGTTATCTGTATCCCTTGAAAGGTTGGTTGCAAGTCACCTATTTACTTGTGCGATGCACTGAAGCACGATGTTCTCCACCTGTTTCGAGAGGTTTGCTTTAAGCTATGATTTTTCTTGTCATTTTATCAGAAGAAAAAGTTCGCACGCTAGGCAATCGCCGGCATGTTGGACGACAAGAACCATAGATCTTTCAATAATAATCTCCTTACGTTCGTCATTCAACAATTTTTAAATTCAATACTTTCAAAGTATTGACATTGCACACATTCAACAACTGGAACCTATTTGACAATTGACACCCCTCCATTTGGTGGAAAAAGAGCTCTGGCACACTCCATGCAGATGGGGCAAAAAACCCTTGACAGGTGGTCATCACTAAAAACAAACAACTAGTGATCATTTATTTTCATTAGTGACTTTCTTGAACCCATCAGAGGAAGAGGTTCGTGGTATCATCATGTCTTCCGCCAATGCTTCATGTCTGCTGGATCCAATTCCTCCTACATGGCTACTAAAGCAATGCTGTGACATTGACATCTTACTACCCGTCATTACGCAAATGACGAGGTTATCTCTAAGAGATGGTATTGTTCCTGATTGCCGGAAAAACGCCCCGGTAAGGCCATTGATAAAGAAACAGGGTCTTGATCCTGAGTGTAAAAACTACAGGCATGTTAGTAATTT
>NC_090872.1:28254514-28262014 GCF_036669935.1 Montipora foliosa
AGAAAGCCGGTACTAAGCAACGGCGAAATCGTCGAAATCTTCGTTTAAACATAGTCGGCGAACAGACGCTTCTGGTTTGTCCAAACTCAAAGCAACAAGAAATAACAGCTATTCAATGCCGAGTAGCACGTCTGCTTTGGTCGACTTGAAAAGTGCGGACATCATTTGCAAATGTAGTCACTGAAGCAAAGAAAACATACATAAAAGTTATCCGCAGAATCACGCTATTATTAGCATACTGGCAAGATCTGGCAACGCTCGAAAGGGCAAGACTGAAAAGCAGAGGTAATTTGGTAGACTGCGAGCAGGCTCTAATTTGCTCGAAAATCTTCCGAAAATTCCAACTCCCGCGCTACTCGTGGCACGCGGCTGGCCACTCGCACTCGCCTATATGCACCGCCAACTATCTGCAATCATTAAAAACTGAATGCAATTTTTAGAGGGGCTAAAAACAATGATCCCCAGTCCATGGACTACTAAATGGACTTCCCTTGTGTGGGCATTAGAAGGGCTAACGCTCACATGGTTTACGTGGGTAGAAAACAGCACTTTACGTTACCCTACAATAGTTAATTCTGTTGAAATATAAAAAAAAGTGCTACACGGCCAACGTTTGCAAAAACGTAATCCTTCTTTGTACCCAAAAATAGACTGACTCAAACAAATACTATTTCGAATGAGTAATATTGAAAGAACTCAATTGATTATATACTTACATTGCATGTACCTTGTTTGTTTTCGTCTTCACGGCCACATGCGACTAAATTCAGGAATTGCATAGGTTTCGCTTCTATTGCATGAAGTAAACGGACATCACAACAATTATTGAAACCTAACCTTCTTAAAATGGGTGCTTGACGTTGACCAACGCCGTTGTTTACAATGGATGTCTAGGCTTAGCACTAATTGTGACGCTGCTGACGACCAACAGTACTCACAATGGGTCAGGTAACGCCTTTGTTAAAAAAAGCGATGAAACTTATAAGGCTTAACAATATACATGAGAGGCTGTTACTACGCCGATGAGTGATTTTTACCGTGCGATTCTGTCAGATTTTGTCAGTTCTTATATTAAAGAAAGTTCGGATCACTCACCGTTTCTGGGAAACCCCGTACATTTACTCGATTTATTTGTCACTCGTTTTGAATTTCTAGTCCTTATGTCAAAAATCGTTCGCTTTTTGATAAAAGCATGAACTTAGCAGGATGATGCAATTATAGGTTATAATTTTCTGATATAGGGCCAGCGACGGATCACCTTTTTAAGAGGACAAAAATGTGTGGCCAAATTCACATGATTCTAGCCAGCATGAAAACGCATTTGAAAACTGAATTGTTGAATTTGCGCTATAGAAATAAATGTTATTATTATTATCATTATTATTATTATTATTATTATTATTATTATTATTATTATTATTATTATTATTATTATTATTATTATTATTATTATTATAAAACGAGGCTGAAGTAAAGCAATTCTATTTTCAGGTAAAAGTTTTAGTTTTCAAGATAAACAGTCTTTAGTAATGATCAGAGTAATAAAAGCATCTTTAGAGCATAACATTTTCAATAATGTATGTCACGTAGTCTATAACGTGACTACGAGAAAGAGAGTTTACACTTTAACACTATGTACTAATTCGCGTGACTCGAGCAGTGTTTTTGCAGATAGAAATTTTACTTTTTGCAGCAAATATTCTTTGTTAATCAAGAGAGGATTAAAAAGCATCTTCAATTTTCAGTGAGTGTCACATGGTCTATCACGTGACTGCAAGAAAGAGAGTTTACACTTTTACGCTATATTACCCGAAAGCAATTAATCATCTTGGCAATGTTCTCCACAGTTGCATAGGGCTGTGCATTTCAGGCTTGCCTTACGGCATTTGCATTGACCAGTGCATCCTTTCTTGCACCCGCAGTGAATCAGCTCATAACATGATTCTTGCGCTTGTAGCAGAACTGTCCACACCGGCTTCCATTCACTTCCTTCTCTTCTCCAGCCCTATTCTTGCTGACTTGGAATCTGTGGTTTAGCGATCAAAGCACTTCCTCACACATGTCCAGCCTGATAAACAGCACGCTTTGTGTGCAGCTTGAGTTGGCGGAATGTTTTCGATAGCCCTTGATTTCTTTGAGAAGAGCTCTTGTCTAGCTTCATTCACTGTTAATGCTGTGCTGGTTCTGTTGTAGAAAAGAACAACAAATCTCTCAATCAGTGGCATGTAGTCGTCGGGGATACTCTATGGAAGTGAAAATAAGTCAGCCAACACATCTGTCACACTGCAGGGAACACACTCCAGGTATCCCATGCTGTTCGTTTTCTTTTGCCAGAAAAGAAAGAAACGGTGTCGCAATCTGTTAGGGCATGCCTCATTGGAAGAGCCTTGGCCTTCTGCAGTCCAAGCTGAGCAGCAATGTCATGTATTGCCAGGTACCTGAAATGTTTACCGGTGCCAAAGGCAATCCAAAGCTCATCAAGAATATCTTGCATCTTTGGAAACTGCAAGAACCACAACATCTGTATCAATGGTTCTGATAATGACTCTCCGATATCCACACTGCGAAGCAATGTACACGTGCAGCACGATGCGTGTATCAGCTTCTTCGTGGGTACAGTCTTCCATGCCATCTCCTCTTGGTGAGCTTAAAACGTGTTCCTCGTATGTAGTGCACAGTTCTTTACCTTCTTCGTGACGAGATTCCACTTGCTCAGTCGCCAGGAAGTGGAAGAGCTCTGTCTTGTTCTCATTCACGTGTAAGAAACTCTTCCAGTTCTTCGGAATCTGGGAAGAGGATGTTACCCTTCTGCGTGTACCAGAGCCCCTCTTCTCTCTGGTAGCTGCCTTAAGACTATCCTGTCGATAAACATCCCAGAGCTTTTCTAATAGCATCCCCAATTGCATGATTAAAAATGAGCAACACATGTCTTCCTTGTGTATAACCACTTATAATTAGGTCAGGAAATGCCCCAAGCAGTCTTTCTTTCAATCTTGTGGTGTTGATCTTGCTTGAAGATGTAATTCCGAGCTCCTCGAGCTTTGCAGAATACAGTTTTGCCAAGTTCCACAAGCTTAGACACTGCTACATTTTCACAATCACGAAACTCTTCGAGGTATGAAACAAGTGAGGCAAATGCGATTCCATGGAGAGAGGTTTCATTACTGTCCTCTTCTACTGAAGGTGTTTGTAACTTTCGAATTCGGTTGTACAATGCGGCCAAACACTTCACATGATACTTGGCTTAAATGGCCACCATGTCACCACCCGCCAGTTTAGCTAAAAAATCAGTATCCTTTAACTTTATGGCGCTCTCTTTCTTACTTATCTATCAATTTCAAAAGTTGATGCTTTGTGAAGCCCACTAGGACTTGCCACATCATTGCAGAAGAAGCACTTGCTTTCATTTTCATTAAATCTTCACCTGCTAAACTACTTCTTCTGGTTTTTACAGGGCTATGGGAAGTAGCTTCTTCTTCTTGCTCTCTGCTCTTTTGAGCTCTTTTGAGTTTGGTGCTGTTAACTTTGTCCTTGCACGATTTATGCCACGATGCCTTGTTCTTTAAGAGGGTATTCTCAACTCCAGAACCACCATTCAGTTGTTCTAAGTTAATAGCAAAAGGTACCATTCCAAGCTCATTGAAAAGCAGCAAATTCTCTGCAAGGGATTTATATCCTGCACCAAGGTCTGTTCTTTTGGAATTCGCTGGATATTGCAAACTTTCTTCTTTCCTTTTCTGACAGAGCACGCACAGCTTCCAGTCACTTGAAACAGGTTGTGCTGTCGTTTCTCTCCGGGGTGAAATACTTTCAAAGGGATTTACTTGTTTAAAGCTCTTTGAGTGCGCCATGTACGTTTCCAAATAAAATCTAAAGATATTTGAGTTTCCTGGTTAAATCTCTCGAAAAGTAAAACTAACCTGAATATATCATTACTTCCATACAACATGAAAGGCTTGTAATAATTCACTCCGAAAGCAGAGTGAACAAAAAAATTGTTTCAAAATTTTGGACCAGAGTCAAGAATTGAAAAGAAACATTCTTTGCTGTTTGATCAGCCTTACTGACAACTTAGTCAAGTTTTATCAATAAACTAATAAACAACTACTGAACCATAATTGTCCAGTTACATACTAAGGAATGTATTCCATTTTCTCTGTTACGGAGGCAATAAAACTGAATAATTTTTGGACTATACAGCTTTAAATTTCACACTTTACACTTTATTTAAAGAGGGTGGCACGGAATAGTTGAGGTAACTAATAAACCTTGTGGCCCCCTATCTAAAAATTCTTACAAACTCATGCAATATAATAGAAAGTGTACATTGATAGAAATGTGAAAGCTAAAAATACAACGTTAAATTCCAACATGACCATCAATACAGCTAAGAATATCCATCTGACAAGAAAACAAATTGTTAATAAAAATTAAAAATGGCTTGAGAGCAAATAATGAATCAAATTTTAAACTATAAAATGGTGAAGCTTCCTTTGTACATCAAAAAGATTTTTTCTAAAATTGTTCCTAAAAGATTCCAGTGATACAGTATTCCTGAGTTCTAGACTTAAGCTGTTCCAAAGTTGACAAGTAGTAACTGCGAATTATCTACCGCCTTCAGTCATACGATTAAATCTTGGACAAATAAAATAGGCTTTATCACGATTTTCGACGCCATCTTGATGGGTAGGCAAAGCGGTCAGAAATGACAGTGTTTGTATATGGGAATCCGATAGCAAATAACTTCTTCCAAAATTGAATTTTTCAGAATCTCTGAATCGCAACGTTAAAATACTAGGTAGAAGATTGTATTCACTAAGTTTGAAGGATGTAGCTTGGCTAGAAGACGCTCAGTTATTGTTTTGAATTTTCCACCATTTGTCTGTAAATTTGGCCGGTTCGCGGGAAAAAAATTCAAAGACAAATGTGTGGGAAATTTAAAAAAATTAGCTCAGCGACTTGTAGGAAAGCTACATCCTTCAAACTTGATGAATACAATCTTCTATCTAGTATTTTAACGTTTTGATTCACAAATTGTGTAAAATTCAATTTTGGAAAAAGTTATTTGCTATCGGATTCCCATACAAACACTATAATTTCTGACCGCTTTGCCTGCCCATTAAGATGGCGTCGAAAACCGTGATAAGGCCTATTAATGTTACTATATCTTGTAGCATGACTGTGTTGCTGACTATTGAGTATTAAAGAGCCTTCAGTATATAAGGGTACTTCACCCTCGTTAGTTTTTGTGATTATTTCAAAAATACGTGTTTTCTTTAAAACAATTAATTCCTTCTTCTGTCACCTCGACAAAACGGCTTGCGGCCATTTTGAAAAAAACAATTAGGTGTTTATAATCACCTCAAGTGCAAAAAATCTGCGCAGAGAATTTTCAATAATTACCTATGTAATTATACTCATATAATTTATTAGAAAACAGTCCTAAGAAAATAGGCGCGCTGATTGGTTAAAAATCGTGTTTCTATAACTCGAGGAAGACACAGAACTAGCACGAGCTGTTGACGTAGGGATGGCGTGAGCAAAGAGAATTTACACTTTGATAATTAGACTTGACAAGCTTTTTTACTCGTGGATATATCCACGAGTTTATGCAAATTTGTCACTCCTGCGTAACCTGAAGTTCGATCTAATTAGCCAATAAGGATGGATAATCACAACACAGCTGTGACTTCCTGTTCGCTACAAGGTTGTGCGCCGCCATTGCTGTTTGTGGCTTTCTTCGTAAGTGTTTAATTTGAGCACCTTCCGCTGCATTTAGAAGCAAGAAACTGAAGAATTAAAGAAACGGCGTTCTTCGAAGGTGAAGCAAAAGATTCTGAACAAGTACACATTGGTGCAATTAATTGTGCGCCGCCTTTCACTCTCCAACGCGAAGACTTTAATACATGTCGAAATGGAATCGACAGACACATGGTCAGAAGCGATCAGTGTAAAACGCAGACCTGCCGACTGCAGACCGCAGGCCGGGGGTAAAATGCAGACTGAGGTTATAATTTAATTGTTGAAAAAGCCCAAACCCATGAGAAATGCTAACAGTTAAGCCTAAATATTGTTTTAGGCCTAATTGGGCCTAAGGTCAGCATTTCTAAGGGGTTTGGGCTTTTCAACAGTTACGTTAAATCCTCAGTCTGCATTTTACCCCTGGTCTGCAGTCTGCAGTCTGCGTTTTACACTGACCGTGGTGAGAAGACTCGAGAAGACACTCTCTGTCGATCCCCTAATCAACGGCAAACCGCACGGCGAATGTCCAAATAAATGCTTTATTCCGCCGAAAAGCAAAACAACTCCAAAACGGCGAGCAAAAGAGCCTTCAAAACCAGCTTGCGCTGTCCTATCTATGATTGGCCGAAAGGTCGCAAGAAGGATGGCGCGTACGTCACGCCGATAAAATCATCAATATAGGGGCATGGTCATTTAAAACGGTACAATATCAAACGCCAATCAATCCTTCATCTTTGCTGCTAAATACATTTGTTTTGTTTTTTCTCGATCTGGTGTCAAACCGGAAAACCCGCTCCGCGCAACTGATGCCCCGGGCCGTGATTCCTTCGTGTTACGTCATAGTCGCCAAGCAATGACTTTCTAATTAGCCCCTTTGTTTGTTCACCAGCATTTGTACATTACATTATTGGAGGTTGCCTTGAAGCCCCCACATTTTATGTACATGAGTATTAATGAAATTATCGTTTATGAGGAGTCTTGCTCCAGTGGTTAAGACGTTGGACGTGAATGCGGTTTCGCCAGATTCAAACCCCTGACTGCAATTGTCCTTACAGGTTCCGGGATCGTACCGAAAAAAAGCCCCCAAGGTTGTGAATATATCTATAAGGAAATATGAGTCTGTTCTGATTTGCTAAGAGAAACGCTGTTTTCAGGCGATGTACAGAAAAGAGGTAATTCAGAGCAAAAAGAGGAAACAAACCAAGCAGTTTGATTAGTCAATGTTAAAATAAAATGACAGATAGACAATCAAATGTGACTCTCATTTTCCTCCCCAGAGCCCTCCGTTTCGTTATGTCACGTGGTCGGCGAAACGCCAAGTGGCGTAAAGAAGCGGAGGGTTCTGGGGACGAGAATGATGCGACTTCTAGCCTGTTCCAGGCTCTCAGATAGTCGAGAAAACGAAAGGAACAGCCTGTGAAAAGCGAGTGGGGGCTTGGGTCGAGGCGAGGCGGGAGAGCCTGTAAGCATCTCTTTAAATTCTTCATTCCGGTATACCAGCTCCTGGTATACCCTCTGATTGGTCAATTGTGACAGTTTACATCAACACTTTCGTCATCATTTTGATTCACGCGCGGAGCACGAAAGAAAGAGGTCAACTCTGTCGCCGAGTGTCTTAATATTCCCAAACGTACAAGCCCTCAGATTCGAGCAAACGTTGTGTCTGTTCAACTTTAATAAGTCGAAAAAACGAGCCGTTTGCAATGCTTCCAACTGGTTTTGGTAAAAGCATAAATTTTCAGTTACTGCCGCGCGTTG
>NC_090872.1:28267014-28279514 GCF_036669935.1 Montipora foliosa
ACAGGGTCTTGATGCTGAGTTTAAAAACTACAGGCCTGTTAGTAATTTACCTTTTATTGCTAAAATCGCCAGGCTCCGTCACTTAATTCCCTTTTCTACACTTTTAAACATTTATCGTTCGCTGATAGAACCTTATATTTGCTACGGCCTTGTTGCTTGGGGTCAGGCCCTAAATACACATTTGGACAAAATTGTAACCCTACAAAAGCGAGCTTTGCGTTTAATGTATTTCGTAGATTATAAATCTCATAGTGTGCCTCTATTCGTAAATTCAGGAATTCTGCCAGTTAAATTACTTTACTTATAATCGGTTGCCTCTTTGCTACATGATGTTGACAATCAGCATGCTCCACCCAATATCTCAAATCTATTTACTCGCTCGAAACAAATTCATTCCTACTCCACGCGGTGTGCAATAACTGGAGACTTCCATGTAGAAATGTCGAGAACAAACGAACGGTTATTGTCCTTCTCTAGAATTAGTACAAAAATATGAAATGGTATCCCACCTGAAATTCGCCAGCTTAAGAAAACACACCTTAAACGTAAATGGAACGAATTACTTCTGACGTTTTTTTTAAATTGAGGAGATGAATGTTAATATGCGCTACATCAATCTTTCCAAGTATATGGCTTTTCTTTAATACCTCAGATCATTTATTTATTCATTTTTTATTTTCATTTTTTTGATCACGTTTTTCTCTTATATACGAGGCGTTTTTTTGTGTAATTCTTGTTTGTGTATAATTCTTGTAAATTTTCAAGTGTCTTTTTGTTTACTTGTGGGAGCCAGTAATAAAATGTCGCTGTGTAAGTGGCCCGCGTAGAATAGAAATGCTAACTGCGGGCCACCATGGTCTTGTTTGAATAATTATAAATTGTTTGTAAATAAAGTTAAACTTAAAGTTAAAGTTAAAAAGCTGTAATTGTTCAAATAGTCCATCACTGTAGCTCAAATGGCCTACTTCCAGAAAAGCTGTCTTCCTATCGCAAATTCCACTTTACAGAAACGGCCCTACTGCGCATGAAAGTGAAAACGACATCCTGGCAGCCATGCCAAACAAGAAGTCATGCTTTTTAATTTGTTAGACCTTAGCGCTGCTTTTGACGCGATAGATCATGACCTACTTCTGAATGTGTTAGAGTACGATTTTGGAGTTTGTGGTGTGGTTAAAAGTTGGATTAAATCATTTTTATCGTCAAGGAAGCAGCGAATAATGGTTAAAAATAATCTATCTGACAGTTTCAATCTAAAGTCTGCCGTGCCTCAAGGCAGCTGCCTTGCATGGGCCTGTGTTGTTTCTGCTATATGCCTCTGGTTTATCGAAGATCGTCCCTAAGCACCTGCCTGATGTTCACACACTTGCGCAGGCGACACACAGCTAATATATGTCGTTTAACCTGGATCAACGGATGACGCATTAGAGGTTCTTCAAAATTACATCTCTGGAGTTCGTTTGTGGCTAATGTCATATCGACTCCTCATAAATGACTCGAAGACTGAGGTATTGCTAGTAGGATCGCGTCAACAGCTATCGAAGATCAATAGTACAGTGAGGGCATTAAAGTCGGCGAGCCTATCATCAAGCCGACTGAAAGTTTATGCAATCTCAGACCGGCATGGTTTAACCGCCACATGTCTATGGATGAGCATATTAGCAAAGCTTGCATGAAAGCTTTCTTTGGTCTATACAACATCAAACAAATCAGGAAATATCTATAGCCAGACACAACTAAAACGTTGTTCCATGCTCTGGTCACCTTTCATCTAAATTACCCTATTCCTCATTATCAGATTCAACGACTACAGCACATCCTGAATGTGGCAGCTCGCGTTGTATGTCTCGTTTCTAAATACAACCACATAACTCCACTACTAAAAAGTTTTTCACTGGCTACCGGTTAAATATCGTATTATGTTCAAGATACTACTTTTAATCTATAAAGTACAGAATGGAATTGCCCCTGTATACTTGGTGACTCTTTTAAAGCCGAAAGCTGCTGGTTGCTATAATCTAAGAAATCAGGACAACCTTCTACAGATCCCAAATACTAAGTACAAGACATTTTGGAGACAGGGCATTCTTTAAGGCTGCCCTAACACTATGGAACAGTCTTCCACTGAGCCTTAGAAATCAAACTAACACTGAAACATTTATTTTTTATTCATGTAAATATTCATTGTAAATAAGCTATTAGAATATCAATTAGTATAAATTAGTATAAGCGCTTTATAAATTATTATTATTATTATTATTATTATTATTATTATTATTATTATTATTATTATTAGGTTTTTTCGTTACTTATTTTTAGGCTCATGTCCTCTTTGCTTTTTCTTATTCAGTTTATCCACATGTGAAGTGAAGAGAGGTATCCTGATTGATTGGCTAGGAGCAATTAATATTCGATATGGTCTGACAAAACGATATCTTCAAGGAAACATAGGAGTTATCGACTCTTCATCGCGTTCTCTTGCTATTATCGATGAAGCCTTTTCACATGACGTCACGATGTCCATGTTGATGTTCCAAAACAAAGAAATGGCGGTCATGATCATGGTCTACCAGACTAATCCTCCGGGAATTGAACTCTAGTTTTATGCAAATGCTTTCTTTTGTTTCAGTAATCCAATATGGCTTCCGCTCACGTGAGTGAAAACGCTCCATTTTCCATTTTCGCATTCTCCATACTAACTAAGAACAGACACCAATAAACCGATGCTTACAACTTCCCACACCCTACAAACGACTCATCGACGACATCAACAGACAAACAACACACTGATTTACTCTCACAGTAATGCCTACCTAACGTATTCTACGATACGCGTACAGACCTTAGACCTATAGACGGATCGCAACGCACCTATCATTGTTTAGTCTTCTCAGCCAATTACATCTACTGTAGGCTCAACTGACAGTCGACCAATAACATCACGAATAAGTTGACCAATGACATCTGCGACCGGAGTTCTTATAGTATATTCAATAATTATTTATGTAATTATACTAATATAATTTAGTATATACCACACAATGCAAGTGAATAGCCTCTCCACGCGGGCTGATTGGCAAACTCGGAGGTGACTAGCCAAGTACTTTTCACCTCTGAGATCCAAAGAGAAACAAAATTGCTTCCGGCGCGCGAGATTTGAACTGATTTCTGACCACATTTTACAAAAACAAACTAGTTTTATTGGTTCTCCTTTTTTTCAACTTGTGTGGTATATACTAAAACAAATATTCACCTCAGTCGGTGAATGTGGTGTATATCACCTCCACTTCGGTTTAGGGTCATTTTCTTTAATTGTTGTCGTTGCGCCATGCGTGGCTCACTCCGTTAGCCATCGAGCAGCTTCAAAATTTTCTTCAAGAAGACTAAAACTAGTATTTCTCTGTATTTCATACGAAAGATTCAGTCGTTTATACCCCAACAATTTCATGACATGTTGGCAGTAATGTCCAATGACTGTGATGTCATACGGCATGACTCTCCATCTCCATCTATTAGCTCCTTCGGCGGAATCTTCGCGCCACGGATGAGCTTTCTGTACTTCATTTGTCTTACCTTTGTGAGTCGCTAAATAAAACCATTTGCTCAAGCCCTCATCCATAGGGAGGTCTGCAAATTCTAATATTTGTGGAAGATTTTTCGAAGGGTTCAGCGCCAAGTCTTCATAACGCAATAATTTGATTCGCTTTCTCCACCTCGGGGTTAACGTCCTTAGGATGTCGAGATTTTCCTCAGTTTCTTTGCAGTTTAAGTACGCGAACTCTCTTGTCTTTGCTAGACCAATTCTGTCCTTATCGCGAAAAAAGTTCACCGCTTGAGAAGACGGAATGATCCCTCGAGGATCGCGGACCAGGAATAGTATCTTGCAATCAAATTCACTCGATGAGTCACACATTTTAATCAAGTGTTTACTATTCGTTTGAGGCATTCGACCGAATAGAGCTTTGACCACCGTCATGCTATATTTCGTTCTACAAGCCTGCTCCAACATTCTTTTATCGAAATTGCTTTGGCAGGTTTCACTTGTCCATAACGAATCAGAAGTGTTGTAGGAACAAAATGGTGGCGATGATAAAGCAACACTAATTTGGGTTTCACGAGTATTTTTTCCGTTCACTGCTCGGTAGTAATGATCTAAATCTTGAACATGCCTATCTGACACGAAATTACACTGTAGCACGCCGTTCATCCATTCCAAGCTTTTCTCTTCATAGTCCTTGTCGAACGGGTTTAATTTTCTATGGATACGTTCCGCTGTTTGATACGGTTCGAATAAATAAAACACCTTAGGGTGGTGATTGAATATATTGCCCGTGAAGGACGAACCAGAGCGACCGTGAGCGACTATGATCAAATTTTGTCGTTTTCCACTTTTGTTTCCCTCAGTTTGTCCTCGAAGGCTCTTGCTTCCAAGATATTGAAGAAAGTGGACTCGCGTATCGCCTTCAGTGCCCGCTTGCATTTCAACCTGTGGCATGTTAATGTTATGAGAGAAAAAAATATCAGCGGTAATAAGAGAGATCAACATCGATGCTAAGAAGAAAGCCGGTACTAAGCAACGGCGAAATCGTCGAAATCTTCGTTTAAACATAGTCCGCGAAGAGGCGCTTCTGGTTCGTCCAAACTCAAAGCAACAAGAAATAACAGCTATTCAATGCCGAGTAGCACGTCTGCTTTGGTCGACTTGAAAAGTGCAGACATCATTTGCAAATGTAGTCACTGAAGCAAAGAAAAAATACATAAAAATTATCCGCAGAATCAGGTTATTATTAGCATACTGGCAAGATCTGGCAACGCTCGAAAGGGCAAGACTGAAAAGCAGAGGTAATTTGGTAGACTGCGAGCAGGCTCTAATTTGCTCGAAAATCTTCCGAAAATTCCTACTCGCGCGCTACTCGTGGCACGCGGCTGGCCACTCGCACTCGCCTATATGCACCGCCAACTATCTGCAATAGACCTAATCGGCTAACTCAATGTTGTACTCAATTCAAATCTCCCGGAATTAAGATTCTTTGTGTATTGTATTTGTATGATAATGTAGCATTCATAATTAAATGATATGGAAATACCTGGAACAAAACGTTTTATTCCCAAAGGGTTTGAATTGGGTACAACATCGCCTATTAGCCTATTAGGTCTATCATTAAAAACTGAATGCAATTTTTAGAGGGGTTAAAAACAATGACCCCCAGTCCATGGACTACCCAAATGGATTTCCCTTGTGTGGGCATTAGAAGGGCTAACGCTCACATGGTTTACGTGGGTAGAAAACAGCACTTTACGTTACCCTACAATAGTTAATTCTGTTGAAATATAAAAAAAAGTGCTACACGGCCTACGTTTGCAAAAACGTAATCCTTCTTTGTACCCAAAAATGGACTGACTCAAACAAATACTATTTCGAATGATTAATATTGAAAGAACTCAATTGATTATATACTTACATTGCATGTTTTCGTCTTCACGGCCACATGCGACTAAATTCAGGAATTGCATAGGTTTCGCTTCAATTGCATGAAGTAAACGGACATCACAACAATTATTGAAACCTAACCTTCTTAAAATGGGTGCTTGACGTTGACCAACGCCGTTGTTTACAATGGATGTTTAGGCTTAGCACTAATTGTGACGCTGCTGACGACCAATAGTACTGACAATGGGTCAGGTAACGCCTTTGTTTAAAAAAAGCGATGAAACTTGTAAGGCTTAACAATATACACGAGAGGCTGTTACTACGCAGATGAGTGATTTTTACCGTGCGATTCTGTCAGATTTTGTCAGTTCTTATATTAAAGAAAGTTCGGATCACTCACCGTTTCTGGGAAACCCCCGTACATTCACTCGTTTTGAATTTCTAGTCCTTATGCCAAAAATCGTTCGCTTTTTGATAAAAGCATGAAACGTATAATCACCTCAAGTGCAAAGAATCAGCGCAGAGAATTTTCAATAATTACCTATGTAATTATACTCATATAATTTATTAGAAAACAGTCCCAAGAAAATAGGTGCGCTGATTGGTTAAAAATCGTGTTTCTATAACTCGATGGAGACACAGAACTAGCGCGAGCTGTTGACGTAGGGATGGCGCGAGCAAAAAGAATTTACAGTTTGATAATTAGAGTTAACAAGCTTTTTTACTCGTGGATATATCCACGAGTTTTGGTGGGGATCTTTATGCAAATTTGTCACTCCTGCGTAACCGGAAGTTCGATCTCATTAGCCAATCAGGATGGATAATCACAACACAGCTGTGACTTCCTGTTCGCTACAAGGTTGTGCGCCGCCATTGATGTTTGTGGCTTTCTTCGTAAGTGTTTAATTTGAGCACCTTCCGCTGCATTTAGAAGCAAGAAACTGAAGAATTAAAGAAACGGCGTTCTTCGAAGGTGAAGCAAAAGATTCTGAACAAGTACACATTGGTGCAATTAATAGTGCACCGCCTTCTACTCTCCAACGCGAAGACTTAAATACATGTCGAAATGGAATCGACAGACGTACACATGGTGAGAAGCGGTCAGTGTAAAACGCAGACTGCAGACCGGGGGTAAAATGCAGACTGAGGTTATAATTTAATTGTTGAAAAACCCAAACCCATTAGAAATGCTAACAGTTAAGCCTAAATATTGTTTTAGGCCCAGTTAGGCCTAAGGTTAGCATTTCTAAGGGGTTTGGGCTTTTTCAACAGTTACGTTATAACCTCAGTCTGCATTTTACCCCTGGTCTGCAGTCTGCAGTCTGCGTTTTACACTGACCGTGGTGAGAAGACTCGAGAAGACAGTCTCTGTCGATCCCCTAAGCTCACGAGGGATTAATAAATTCCATTTGGAAGGTGACTTCCATTTGGAGAGTGACATCGAATTTATCAAAGTATACCAATGTTTATCAAAGCTATCACGAAGTTTTGCAAGCTGAGTCATCAAAGCCATATGAATCCAACTTGAACAACATCATTGACATGAAAAACAGTGAGGCAACCAAGCAACCCATGCTTCCAGACACTAGTACTTGTGTGGCGGACCATAATGACGAACTGTCGAAAGACTCGGTCATTAATTATGTAAGGGAAAGTGATATGGAATCCGTACCAATCTCCTACAGTAGAGCAAGGGCTAAGGCCGTTAGCAAATGCAAACACTCTCCCTGGAACAGAGAACGTTCCACTGAGAATTCCTTATAAGAAAACGTCGAGCTTGTTTCATAAGGACAAGGTAATTAGAAAGTGTATGGTGCATTATTTAAAGAAGAGCTTACCTAGTTCGTCTGAGTTGAGAAAGTGTTTATCTCTCGCTTTTGGAAAATAGTATTATATTGCAGTAAAAATGTCTAGACCTAGACCGCAACTCAGACGTAACAATTCTTCGAGAGTAGGAGATTCTAATCGTCATTTTTATCTTATTACCCACAGGACTGCTAAACACAAAAAAGACTTGTCAGTTCTATTGTGTATTCGAGATCAATCTGTTACTAAGCATTCAACAAAACTGAACCTACAAAATGAGAGTTATTGTCTAACAAGAGAAAAGCTATTGATATCAGGAGACATTAAATCGAACCCAGGCCCCGTTGCTCATGGAACGTATACACATGCAGTACTGAGAAATCCTTCTATAGCACTGTTGTAGGCTCGATTTGCTCAGAAAGGATTGAAGACAGTAGAATGTTCCTCAGATGGTTCATGCTTCTTTTCTTCTGTTGCCCACCAGTTATACAATGATGCTTCCTATCACATGAACGTGCATGCTGCTGGAGTCGAATACGTTAGAAACAACCGTCAAAAATTTATTGGACCCATTACAGAGCAATTGTGGGTGTGTTGTCACATTAAGATACATGGTGTGATGCACTTATTGTGCAAGCATTTTCCGATGTATTAAATGTTGCAATACATATAAATGAATCCATTGAGGGGTGGACACCACTAACTGTTATCAGTCCTAGAAGCGGACAACAGGGAACTACTGTTATTAACATTGGACATCTAGATGAAGGACACTATGTGTTTCAGCAGTTCAGTTAGATTATTATAATGACAGTATTTCAGGTTATGAAATCAGCAGTGTTACCAATGTCAACAATTATTCAGAGGTAATCATAGCAGCCAGTCGTGGGCGACAATGGCTGTTTCATTTAGGTCTGATCAAATTCCTCCACACAGCTCTGTCCTTAGCCTTCTGCTGCCAGGAACTCCCGTCTATGTCCAGCTTCTCCAGGTTTCTTTTTACAGAGTCTTTAAATCTGAGCCTTGGTCTACCCTGATTGCGTTTGCCCTCGCATAACTGTGAGTAAAGTAGCTGCCGAGGGAGACGCTGGTGGTCCATCCTCTCAACATGTCCGAGCCATCTCAGGTTCAACTGTATTAGCATATCCTCCATTGATGGTAGACCAGCTCGTTTCAACACTTCTATGTTGGTTATCTTGTCTTTCCATGAGATGTTCATTATTGCTCGAAGGTGTCTCACAAGGTACGCGTGGAGTTTCTTCACCTGCACTCTGTAGACAGTCCAAGTTTCAGCACCGTACAATAGAGTAGCCAGTACTGTCGCTCTGTACACTTTGCATTTCACATGGATAGACACATGTCGATTGTTCCACAGTCTCTCCCTCACGTTTCCAAACACAGAACTCGCTCTTCCTATTCTGAGAGATAGTTCATCGTACATCCTAGCATCCTCTGAAACAGTACTCCCTAGTTACTTGAAAGTCTTGCACTTGACTAGTGGCTCTGTACCAATGCTGATCTATTCTGATAGTGATGTTGATAATTGGAACTTTGGTGGTTTATAAAGACACTCTGTCTTCTTGATGTTGATTTGGAGGCTGAATTTGCTAGCTGCTCTTGCGAATTTCTCCACTAAAGATTGCATATCTTCCACACTGTGTGCAACTAGAGCACTGTCGTCGGCATAGAGCATTTCTCTTACTAACTTTATCGACGTCTTACTCTTGGCTTTAAACTGTGCCACATTGAACAAGTCTGCTTCTTTCCTTGTTTGAATGTATCCTTCTGAAGTGTCTTTCAAAGCCACCTCAAGCATGGCTGCGAGATATATCGAGAAACTGTAGGTGCCAGCACACACCCTTGTTTCACCCCGTTGCTTACTGAAAAGTCTTTAGATACTGAACCACTCATTGCCACGTTTGCTTGCATACCTGTATGGAGTGCCTCGATCAGGCTGACAAACTTCTCTGTACAACCATATTTCTTGAGTACCTACCAAAGTCCTTGTCGCGAAACTGTATCGAAGGCTTTACTGAAGTCTATGAAGACTACATAAAGCGGCATGTTCTGTTCGATACACTTTTCTTGAACCTATTTCAAGCAGAAAATCATGTCCATTGTTCTTCTTTCACTTCTAAAGCCGCACTGGGTTTCCGGTAGTACATTCTGCGAGATGTGTTCACTGAGTCTCTTAAGTAGTACACGTGAGAGAATCTTACCAACCGTGGCTAGTGGTGATATACCACGGTAATCTCCACAATCTTTCCTGTCACCTTTCTTGAACAAAGGCACAATACTTGCATCCTTCCAGTCTTAAGGTATTTTCTGGGCATCCCATATCACTTGGATGAGCTTGTGCAGGCAGTTGGTAAGCTGAACACCACCAAATTTCCACACTTCTGCTGGAGTTCCATCCCCACCTGGAGCTTTACCATCCTGTGTTGTCCTGATAGCTGACATTAGTTCATCAAAATTTGGTGGTTCATCCAGACTTGATACAGCTGGTCGCTGCACTAGAGCTTCTTTAGCCTCTTCAGAGAGATCTCCAGGGTTGTTTAGTAGTTGGTCAAAGTGGTCTGCAATTCTGTCCAGGATCTTGTCTTTCTCCTGAAGAACCATTTCACCATCCATAGCCTTTAGTTGGATCAGTCCTCTTGGTTTAGGGCCATAGATTTCTCTCAAATCTGTGAAGAATGTTTTCATGTCCTTCCTGTCTGCTGCAATTTGAAGTTTCTGCGCTTTTTCATCCCACCAGTTGGACTTCATCTCTATGGTGTACTTCTGAAGCTCACTCTGAGCCTTTGAGTATTTCTTTCTCCTCGACCTTGTGTTACACTGTAGGTTTTCCTGCCTAGTTGTATTCCTCGCTTCTAGTAGTTTCTTCAGGTGTTCATCATGCTCATCACGCCAATCTTGATGTTTCCTCTCAGGGACGCCTAATACATCACTCGCAGTCTGATACACCGTATCCTTCAGTGTTGCCCATTTCTCTTCTATGTCATTCCCTGAGTTGTTGCTGTCCCAGTCTTTCAAGTTTTCATCCATTTCCTGTGTAAGTTCTTCCTGCTTCTTTTGGTCTTTCAGTGGGCTAGTGTTTAGCTTCCGTGGTTGCTTCGCACCCGTCCTGCAGTGCCATTTTCGTCTGCAAATCCTTAATCTAGATCTCAGCATAACATGATCAGTGCCACAGTCCGCGCCTCTCATTGCTCTGGTGTCCAATACATCGCTTTTGTCTCTCTGCCTGACTATGATGTAGTCTAATAAGTGCCAATGTTTGGACCTTGGGTGCATCCATGTCTTCTTGTGTGTGTCCTTGTGCTTAAATAGAGTGTTGGTTATCACAAGGTACTCTGAACACAGTGCCAGTACAAGTTCTCCACTAGCATTGCACTTGCCTACTCCATGACTGCCTAGCACTTCTTTCCATTTCTCAATATCCGAACCAACTCTGGCATTAAAATCTCCAACGAGTACCAGCCTGTCATCAGCCGGTACACGCCTGATAGTTTCACGTAAATCACTGTAGAACTCTTCCTTCACCTTCTCTGTGTTGGTCATTGTTGGGGCATATACGCTGATGAGTGTGGCATACATCTTCCCCTGTAGTGGGAGTCTCATAGTCATTATCCTGTCGTTGATTGGCACTGGTTCCTCATCAAGCACTGCTGCTATCTCCTTTCTAACTGCAAAGCCCACTCCTGCTTCTCTCTTTTCTTGAGTTTATCCCACTCCAAAAGAAGATGTACCCACTGTCTTCCAAGCTGTCGTACCCAGGCAATCTTGTTTCACTAAGTACAGCTATGTCTACATTGTACCTGTTCATTTCCAGGGCCACAAGCGCAGTCTGTCTTTCTGGATGCTGTGATGTTGTTCTGTCCAACAGAGTGCGTACATTCCATTCTGCTGCACACAAGGTTGCTGTTTTCCTCTTCTTTTGTCTTCCTACTCCTAGCTTACTTTTTGCTGCCTGTCGGAGTGTGAACAGATCAGCGCGGACCTTGTTAACCCAGGCGACGTCCGAGCCGGTATGAGTTGCTTTCTGATTGACCATTTCATGAAACTGCTTGCAAAGCATTTGAGTCCTGCTAGCTTTTGCTGGACTAGCAGCACATTCTTGGCAGATAAAGGTAATATCAGTGGCAAGGACAAGCCAAGACAAACTGACTCCAGTATCTGCATGTTGCAGTGTCTGACCAGATTATAGGTTTGTTTATCTCTGCTCTTTGTGAAGTGCATGTCACAATGCACCGATTGGCACAGTCCACCACAGACCTTGTGGGAGGTATGTTTATCTGCCAGGATGTCCAATCTCACCCTGTGCAACTGGGAGTGGTCCACCACAGACCTGTGACAGATATTGTTTTTAGTTCTGCCAGGATGCCCTGTTTCACCCTCCACGCCCTCGGAAGAGCGGGGGTGCCGGTTGAGTCGCCGACAGCCCGGCCCATGAGACAAGTACTACCGGTTTTCATGGTTATCCGGTAGCAAGCAGGTCAATGCCTGACCTGACCTGAATAATCGATTAATAAACCATGGCCAAAAATGATGTGACTGTGACAGTAATAATTTCTACAAAGCAGTGGCAAAAAAAGCCTATATGAGAGAATCTATCAAACGGAAGAGACAAAATAAAGAGTTCAGGGAAAGAAAAACAAGGCAAAACACCAAAAAAGATCTGAAAAATTTGAAGCATCAAGGGAATATAAAAAGCAAACATTTCACAAGGGTAATGTTTCCAATCCAGAACATATCAGAGAACTAAACAGAAAAGCACAGAACCATTTAAGGAAAGCTATGCAGAGCTCAAGGCTAAACCAAGCTGAAATTTGTCAATGTCAAGACTCTATTAGACATTCCTTGTCAAAAGTAATTCAGTCCTTTGGTGATAAGATAACACATGGCCCTGAATATATATGCACTTGCTGTGATCACTTATGGTTCAGACCATCTGTCTCTAAGGGCGCTTTCCTTTTGTCAGAACTTGCCGGCCAGACTCATCAGTTTGCAAAGAAAATGCAACAATTTGAAGGAACACCTGCATCATAACCCCTCGCATTCTTCCGAGGCCGATTGTATATCATCCTCAAAGAGTGTTAATTTGAAGGCGGTGTGAAGTTAGTCCTTCCAAATGCCTGGTGTGGCCGGTCAGTTCTGTCAAATGGAAAGCGCCCTAAGTGTAACAGTATCAAATATAGTGATAAATATTCGCAGGGTTTGTTGGAGGAATGCCGTATAACTGGCACAATAAGTGTTAATAAATACTGAA
>NC_090872.1:28292014-28304514 GCF_036669935.1 Montipora foliosa
AACTCTCTTGTCTTTGCTAGACCAATTCTGTCCTTATCGCGAAAAAAGTTTACCGCTTGAGAAGACGGAATGATCCCTCGAGGATCGCGGACCAGGAATAGTATCTTGCAATCAAATTCACTCGATGAGTCACACATTTTAATCAAGTGTTTAATATTCATTTGAGGCATTCGACCGAATAGAGCTTTGACCACCGTCATGCTATATTTCGTTCTACAAGCCTGCTCCAACATTCTTTTATCGAAATTGCTTTGGCAGGTTTCACTTGTCCATAACGAATCAGAAGTGTTGTAGGAACAAAATGGTGGCGATGATAAAGCAACGCTAGCTTGGGTTTCACGAGTATTTTTTCCTTTCACTCTGTAGTAATGATCTAAATCTTGAACATGCCTATCTGATACGAAATTACACTGTAGCAAGCCGTTCATCCATTTCAAGCTTTTCTCTTCATAGTCCTTGTCGAACGGGTTTAATTTGCCATGGATACGTTCCGCTGTTTGATACGGTTCGAACAAATAAAACACCTTAGGGTGGTGATTGAATATATTGCCGGTGAAGGACGAACCAGAGCGACCGTGAGCGACTATGATCAAATTTTGTCGTTTTCCACTTTTGTTTCCCTCAGTTTGTTCGCGATGGCTCTTGCTTCCAAGATATTGATCTTGTCGTATACCAAGAAAGTGGACTTGCGTATCGCCTTCAGTGCCCGCTTGCATTTCAACCTGTGGCATGTTAATGTAATGAGAGAAAAACATAATAGCGGAAAAGAGAGATATCAACATCGATGCAAAGAAGAAAGCCGGTATAAAGCAACGGCGAAATCGTCGAAATCTTCGTTTAAACATAGTCGGCGAAGAGGCGCTTCTGGTTCGTTCAAACTCAAAGCAACAAGAAATAACAGCTATTCAATGCCGAGTAGCACGTCTGCTTTACGGTCGACTTGTAAAGTGCGTACATCATTTGCAAATATAGTCACTGAAGCGAAGAGAAAATACATAAAAATAATGCACAGAATCACGCTATTATTAGCATACTGGCAACATAATTTGGTAGACTGCGAGCAGTCTCTAATTTACTCGAAAATCTTCCGAAAATTCCTACTCCCGCCACAGGCTCCCCAAGCTGAATATAGGTGGTGTATGCGACAGTTTGTGTATATAGAGAATTGTATTGGAAAATCACCGATGGTAAAAAAATTGTGTAAATAACTATCTCATTTGAAATAAAGTTTTCCTACCTCAAATGTGTGACGAATTTGTCTCTTTTGTCGAGTTTAGAGCCATTCTGACGCCGTTTAGTGAAATTATCCGGAAGGCCGTTTAGGCCGTTGCTAAAATAATAGGAAGGCCGACCACTCCATCCATCGCTGGCCAGACCACTGTTGACTGCCCGGTCACAAGTCAACAACGGTCGTGTTGCCAGTGCGCGGTCAAATTCAAATGGTCCAATCAGAGTTGAGGCTGAAACCATCTTGCGAGTTTCCGTTGTTGACCGCCCGGTCACAAGCCTCTGAGGAAAGCCGAAGAGGTGAATTTTAAGGCAAAGTTTTCGTTCGTCTTGAGTCTTTCAGCCGCCGAAACACACGTATTTGGAGTGAAATTTATTGGGCTTTATGGAACTGTTGCTTTTATTGCGATTCGGGACTTTTCCTGTTGAGGAGAAGACGATTTGTGGATTGAGGTCTGGCCAGCGATGGATGGAGTGGTCGGCCTTCCTATTATTTTAGCAACGGCCTAAACGGCCTTCCGGATAACTTCACTAAACGGCGTCAGAATGGCTCTAAACTCGGCAAAAGAGACAAGTTCGTCACACATTTGAGGTAGGAAAACTTTATTTCAAATGAGATAGTTATTTACACATTTTTTTTACGATCGGTGATTTTCCCATACAATTCTCTATATACACAAACTGTCGCATACACCACGTATTTGCAGCTTGGGGAGCCTGTGCTCCCGCGCTGATCGTGGCTCGCGGCTGGCCACTCTCACCTATATGCACCGCCAACTATCTGCAATCATTAAAAACAATTTTTTAGGAGAGAGTTGAAAACACTGACCCCCAGTCCATGGACTACCCAAATGGACTTCCCTTGTGTGGGCATTAGAAGGGCTAACGTTCACATGGGTAGAAAACAGCACTTTACGTTACCCTACTATAGTTAATTCTGTTGAAATATTTAAAAAAGTGCTACACGGCCAACGTTTTGCAAAAACGTAATCCTTCTTTGTACCCAAAAATGGACTGACTCAAACAAATACTATTTCGAATGATTAATATTGACAGAACTCAATTGATTATATACTTACATCGCATGTACCTTGTTTGTTTTCGCCTGCACGGCCACATGCGACTAAATTCAGGAATTGCATAGGTTTCGCTTCAATTGCATGAAGTAAACGGACATCACAACAATTATTGAAACCTAACCTTCTTAAAATGGGTGCTTGACGTTGACCAACGCCGTTGTTTAAAATGGATGTTTAGGCTTAGCACTAATTGTGACGCTGCTGACGAGCAATAGTACTCACAATGGGTCAGGTAACGTCTTTGTTTAAAAATAGCAATGAATTTAATAAAGTAAACTTAAGGCTTAACATTATATATGACAGGCTGTTAGTTACGCAGATGACTTGGTGATTTTTACCGTGCGATTCTGTCAGGTTTCGTCAGTTCTTATAGAAATTTCTGTAGTTATGAGACGGTACTGTTGAGGCTGACTGCATTCTCGTCACCAGAGTTTCGGATCGACCGACGGCTCTGGGAAACTCTGTGTAGGAGAACATGCGCCGCAGGGTTCTTATATTTTAAATTGGCTATTTGAACCTTACGGCGCCTGCTCACTCCTCGTGCTAACCTGAATGCACCAATTAGAGACGCTTTTGTTTGTTCTTCACGAAAACCAATGAGAAGACACTTTGTTTCAGGGTTCCCCAGAGCTCTTCTCTCCCTCGGTCAAGAGAAAAGCTCTGGGTTCGAGATTGAGGTTGACTGAGGATTGGAGGAGCATGCGTGATAGAGGGGAATTGGTTGCCATTTAAGGTTGCCATAGTGTCCATGTCTATTGATGTTGTTCAACATGATTTACTCCTGGCGAAACCTCAAGTCGTATGGTGTTGGAGAGGAAGTTGTGGGCTACTTAAGGATTACTTGTCAGGGAGACAACCGCGAGTTTAGATTAGGGATACTTTTTCCGCCTGGAAGTGCTTTAAACGAGAAGTTCCTCAGGTTTTCGTTCCCATTAGAAAATTCGATAGATATCTTCGGAATAAATATGGGTGGTAAACTTTCTATTGATAATTATATATTCATTACCTGCAAGAAGATAAACAACCAGTTTAACGTAATGCCTAGATTTCGTAAGCTAATTTCGAGGGACAACCTCCTTAGAATTGTATAAGGATTTTATCTTGCCACACTTCAATAGGCAATTTCAGAGTTTATGTCTGCCTCCTCTTCAAAGCGAGTCTAAGAGCGAAATTTTTGTGATGGTTATTAGTTCTACTTTACATATGAATGAATGTTAATTTTCATAAGATAAACTTTGCACTTAAGCTCGTTTTGAAGAGGAGGCAGACATCAACTCGGGAATGGCCTATTCTTCAGTCGTCTGTTTGGCATTTTTGACCCTGCTAGCAGAGCCTCTCTAAAACTCGCCAGAGGGCGAACAAGAGATGCTCTTTAGGAATCGTGTTAAGTCTTTTAAGTTGCCGTAGCCCGAGTTTCTGGGATAGCCACTCCGGTCAAACTGGTTAAGGCAGCGCGGCGCGCATCATATTTAGGCGAAGGTCAAAATACGAAATTCAATATAGCGTCCAGGAGTGCGATCGAGAGTTGGTCTGGGTTTGAAACGTCTCCAAGTACAGAGTCCTTTCTTTCTCGTCACTTAAGAAAAGCTCTGCCGGCAGGGTGGGCATTATTGGAGTGCACGTCAAACTGGAAGAATGGACTGTCTTAACAAGCGCATTCTTAGATTCATATTAAAGGACTATAACTACCCTATTCTGTATATTAGACGCCCTCAGAATTTCTTAGTTATACTATATAAGAATCTGAACTATCCAGGATATTTAAGTAATTTGTTTACCCTACGCTCTATACAAGCTATAGTTTACGTGGCAATCATACCAGATATTCTGTCTCTTCCTAATCCAAAAACAACAAATTATGGTCCGCATTCGTTTTTGTATTTACCTGCTAAATTATGGAAATCTCTTCTCGATTCGTTTAGAACATCTAGTTTTACGGATTTCAAGCGTAGAATACTAAACTATGACTCATTTCAGTAGCATTGCCATTACTTTTATGATGGATATACATGTAGTTTAGAATATTTTTGATTTTAGCATTTTATTGTACGAGTATTGTATTTTGTTGCATTGTAGTCTTGAAGACATCAGCTTATATCAGCTACTCTGAATTTTCGAGGTGAACTTAAATAAATGTATGTATGTATGTATGTATGTACTTGAAATAGTATTTTTGGGGTAGTCAATTTGGGTAGTGCTTCGGGGTAATTCATATACTAGGGGTGCGTGTTTTCAACTTTCCCAATTTTTAGAGTTTTCATTGGCTTAGCAATCCTGATCAAGAGCTGTTATATCATGCTCTACCAATATCAGTGACTGAAGGCACCAGGTTTGTGTTACTCGTTTCCATAACTTGTGGGCATTTTTTAATAAAAATAAATTCAGTTCCACTTCCCCTTGTTGGATATGAGATGATTGTGGCTATTATTTCGCTGTTATTTATTCGGAGCTACGTGCCTCATTGGCTATCATCTCAAATACAACGCGCGCTCGCGGAATAATTGTTAATTATCGTGTGCTCCATGTTTTGAAGTAGTATGTAAAGTATATATCGCCTTGAGAGTGAATGTTATGGAAAGTGAGCAGAATTGTTTCCGCTTCGACTGCCGGTGACCGAAGTTTCGAGAACCTGATAAAGTCATCTTTAAAAAAAGCCCGTAGAACAAGTGCACTCATTCGAACGGTAATCTACCCGGCGTACAAACCCTTTACAGCTCTGCATACTAAACTTCCAGAGGCGTCTCAACTTTAAATAAAATTAAGTTACTATAAAAACTCTTACCGTCATCCATGATGCAGCCTTTCTCGAAAAATGATAAACTGCGCGGCAGGAAAAAAAAAGGTGAAGGTTCAGATGTTTTTAAAAATGCTTTCCTTAATGTATGAAGGGCAAATTAGTTTTCTATTTTCCTTTTTTATACATAATTCCATTGTTCGCGCGGAGCCTCTCTGGGGAGTTTCTACATGAAATATGCATGAAATGGTGAGAGCCTATTACCATGGAGTCAGCGATTCTGGGTTAATTTTGTTTTCGAGTTCTCCCTTTGAATCAGCTGCAAAGGTGAAGTAAAGGTAAATTTGGGCGTCTCGCTAAAATTTCTTGTTTTTGCAAATCTTGAAACGGTGGGCTGTGAAGTATATTTTCCCGAAAGAAAAATTTCTTAAAAATTAATTTTAAAGTGCTAGTACGATGAAAAAATCAGCTCTCATTTTTCTTCACATTTCGAAAGTACTTGCGTTGATTGCTCAATAGGCGGAATTTTTTGTAGTAATTTGAAGAGGAAGACTATGTATTTGAACTCCACTTTTTAAATTTAACAGTCTGCCATTACTTGGTGCGGTTCTGACTGATAAGCTGTCAGTGATCTGGATCGAGGAGAAAGTGACGTCATTTACTCACTAGCTTAAAAATGCGGTGTGTGAATGCAGCTTAATTAGTATGCAGAACACGAATTTGACAATCTGAAAGCCAAAAACCCTCGTGCTGCATACTAATAAATTAAGTTGCATTCACACACTGCATTTTTAAGCTAGTGAGTAAAGGACGTCACTTTCTCCTCGATCCAGATCACTGAAAGCTTATCAGTCAGAACCGCACCAAGAAATGGCGGACCGTTAAATTTAAAATTTGGAGTTCAAATAAATAGTCTTCCTCTTAAAATTACTACAAAAAATTCCGCCTATTGAGCAATCAACGCAAATTCTTTAAATTTCGAAATGAGAAGAAAAAACGAGAACTCATTTCTTCATCGTATGAGCACTTTAAACCGCTTTTCTTTGTTTTCCGCTATACTCTGCGCGCGAAAAATGATTGACGTATCATGTCAATCACCCGTGATTGGGTACCTTAGCACGTGCCCGAACCCTGATTGGCTCAGCATAATTGACTTCAAGTATTCAGCAGACCGTGAACTGCACGCGAAATCGTTACGCTCGATTTTCTGGGGCTTTATTTTGACGCCAAAATGACAACTTCTCGAACCTCCTGTCCCGACGGGTTTTAAGATATCGCTTCCAAATTTCCCAATAGATGATTGTACTACACCAAATAGAGTGTGTGGAATTTCTCCCCACACTCCCACATTCAAATGCCCAGGGCAAACCCCGGGCATTTGAACTCTTGAAGATTGGATCGTCCAAATTCCCGCCCCCTCGAGCCAAAATGGTGTTCAAATGCCCTACACATTAAAAAGAAAGCCTAATAAATTTGCCACAATCTCGGCTGAACAGAATTCCCGTGTCGCAATTTCTGAAGCGGATGGAACCAGATTGATTTCGACAATCAAACACAGAAGACTTTCGGGGGTCCCGAAAATGGCAGATGAGCATAGGGGCGCGCGCAATGCAAACTGGGTGGGTCAGATTCTTTAAAGAACATCGTCGTCGGCTCCTGTCGTCTTTAATGAAGCTTGTGTATAAACATGCCAGCACATGTTTCGTGACCCTTTATATGATGATGCCGTTTTTACCAGACTTGAGCAAGCTAGTACAGAAACACAATATTTGAAATTGCTAAAAGTGACTTGAAATTGAATTAATGCAGTCGGACAATGTCAACAAGCACGTGTAAGCTGCTCTAACTCCAAAATATAGCAAAGGTTGTTTAAAAACAGAGCATGGAGCGTTTAAGTCTGCATGTATTTCAAATTGTTCAGTGAAACAATGAAATTCACTCTATAGTATGACAAAGACGAATTACGCAGCCAAAATTCCTTTGAAGACAACTTTTGCAGACCTTTCTATGTAAGCAAATCGCTCACAAATGCTATTATCTCTTCCTTTAAACTCTTCCATCTCGGTCAAACACGTGTTTAACGCTGTTAGCGGTTTTTTTTCCCACCCCACCCAGGCAAAGGTTAATTTCCCCACCCCGGGCACAGAAAATAGCCGAATGCCCGGGCTTTTCTCGGGATGGGGGTTGAAGTTTCGATTTGATCGGCGCAATATGTCCTTAAATTCGTAACATATCAAAAGTTCCTCACACGGTATTGGAGTGCATTCATTTGTGACCAAGATGCAATAAAGTGAAGGGGTAGGAGCTTCTGCAGCAGACTCGGTCGTTCTGAGTTTGAAGCCTCAACACTAAAACACGATATGAATACCAAAAAACTAAAACTTTGTATATTTAATTGTATAGGCCCGAGGGCGTATTTTCTTAGTTTAGGCAATTTGGAAAACTTTGAAAATACATGTGAAATGAATTGCACGAGGGCGCATTGCCATTACCAATCTCGACCCCCTGAGCTCTTCCCTTCACTGAGCGAGAGAAGAGCTCTGGGGAACCCCGAAAAAAAGTGTCTTCTCATTGGTTTTCGTGAAGAACAATCAAAAGCGTCTCTAATTGGTGCATTCATGTTAGCAGGCGCCGTAAGGTTCCAATAGCCAGTTTTTGGCTATAAGAACACTACGGCGCATGTTTTCCTAGATAGAGTTTCCCAGAGCCTTGTGTCCACCCAAGGCTCTGGTGACGAGAATGTGCGATTACATGTTTATCACATAAAGGACAAAATTATTCGAGGGAAGCCCGTTCAGAGTTGCGGCAAACGACAATCAACACGCTCCCATTCGGTTAAAGTTCAATTCAATAAATCGTTGCTGTCAACAGAAATAGCGCTTAAAAAGTATTTTATATGTGGACAAAAAAGTAGTTTAATCTGGAAGAAGGGTCTCTTGTAACTTCGCTTGCTCTGGATAAGCAACTGTTAACCAATCAGGATCAAGAGGACATTGACTTGACGACCATTTCGGCTTAAAACCCTTTATGATTTTATCCATTAAGCGTATGAGCAACAATTCCAACAACACATGGTCACACTGTTTCCAGTACAGATGCAATTTCTCTCATCTGGGAGGCAAATTTCTGAAATCAAGAAAGGGAAAAACTAGATGTGAAAGACAACTTCTCTTCTTTTCTTTTAAAGGACGAAATTGTAAAGAAGCTGTAGTGCTGAGGCCGTGACGAATGAATTCTAAGGACGTTTGGGTAAATAGTGGGAAAGGGGGACTTATCAGTGCCATGTAACTGGTGAACTGATTAACTGGAGTAAATATGACCATTGACCGGTTTTCAATGGAGTGTCGAAAGAGAATTCAGGATTGTTTTGGGTTGGATTACCGAGCGAATCGATTGATGAAAATCTCGCACCGCATTACAATCTCACCAGCGGCAAACATACTATTAAGATTGGCTAGCCCATGTCTTCTCGCGCATAGAGCCGGCTCCACAGACCTGAAAAGGGAAGGACAAATGGCTTATTCCCAGAACTCTTATCTTTCTAAAGGCTGCAAAAACGTCCTTGACCGGCAGAGGAATTGGGCTTCTCGGTGGCCCACATTTATCACGCTACCCCTCTTCGCTTATTTGAAGCAGCTGCAGTCTTAAAGGGAGAGTATCATTGAGAGTATCACGGTAGTGCGCATGTTCTCACTGTTTATAAGCCAATCGGAAGCGGCGTTATGGCTCGTGCGGGA
This sequence comes from Montipora foliosa, assembly GCF_036669935.1. Classification (NCBI taxonomy): domain Eukaryota; kingdom Metazoa; phylum Cnidaria; class Anthozoa; order Scleractinia; family Acroporidae; genus Montipora; species Montipora foliosa. The sequence goes on from NC_090872.1 coordinate 28,300,792, forward strand.
AATTTACACGTGCGCGTGAAAACTTCGCTCACCGTTGGCTCATTAGTGATTTGTTTAATTATCAAGAAATCTTAACACGTACATGTAAATTTCCTGCACGAATTGCAAGGTCGCTTGCACACAGAAGTTGAAAGTCAGCTGTAGCAAATTACCTTAAATTCTCCAATCGTCATTTCAAACGACTTTGTTAGGATGGCACCAGAGGGATCTGTGGCTGTTATTAAAGCTGTAATGTAGGGAGAATTTAGACTTCGGCATGCACTGGAACTCACTCCAACTGACAACTTCCATTTCATGTCCAGCAGCTAACAAGAACATTAAATGACTCAGGGTTGTCATATCGACATGAAGTCTTGCAAGCAGTTACGTTTTAGAAGACATTATAATAGTAAGGGACACATAAACTAATGACGGAAATTGCACTTTAACACAAGATACGTTGACAAATGGAGGGAACTCTGGGGGACTGGGAGGAGGACATGGAATGGAGGAAACTTCAAAACGAGCGAGGCTGACACATAGAGGGAACTCTGGGCAAATTCACATTCATTTCGACAATGTGCAAACAAGAATTAGTTAACATGGCAATTCAGTAAAGGTTCCCAACAACGTTGTACCTTAATGACTGGAACACGATTTTCGACATGATCTATACATTGCCATAATTATAGGATAAGATCCAAATCAACAAATCATAGCTCATAGAGAAGTTTATGCTCCAAGTGAAGCTCATCATTTTTTCGTCTTGTTTAATATTTCCAGGCCCAGGTTGCTCAAAGCATGGTTAGCGCTAAGAAAAACCTTAAATAACAATGACCACAACCCGGTTTTCTGAGCGCGCGAGACTGAACACCCCAGCAAACCATTGTTTTAACGAAAACCGCTGGTCAGCAACCTGGTTCTGGTCATTGCTGTCTAAGGTCTTCCTAGTGCTGACCATCGTTAAATACCATGGAAACCTATAGGTTTTGATACTTCTTAAACAATGGTTAGCACCAAGCAGACTTTGAGCAACCAGCCCCAGGGCTTAATATTTTTAGGGGTTAATTTTAGTTGCTAAATGCTGTTTTTCTTACCTGTCCCACACTCAAGGTCTGTGCCAGATCAGAGCTGCATAAGATTTTTCCCTAAAAGAATTCAAAGGTATCTAAATTCAGGAATTTATGGACACATGTTAAATATTAATCACCGGTGTTGTCAATAAAGTTACCGGTATATGCCTTCATGGGTTTACTGATTCAATAATAATGTAACAATGTTATTACTAGCTGTTTTTATCAAAAGTGAAATGCTGCGAGAAGTGAGAGACAATTGTTTGTGCAAGTATCAAAGATATCCTATTATTATTATTATTATTATTATTATTATTATTATTAGTATTAGAAAGTCAGAACAAGACAACAAAATGACAGATAGAAGATATAACAACGGTGTTATTTTATCATTAATCATAACAATTACAATTTTGTCAAATTTGATTGGTGCATTAGCTGCTTTATTGTTCACTAATTATTGTGTAGGGTTGAAATTGGACAGTGAAATTGGACAGTTGGCTGTAAACCAATACCTGAAATTGGACAGTTACATCAGCCAATCATATTAAGTGCATTCAGCTTAATCCACCAATCACACAATTTATCATAATAACCACAGCAACAACCACTTACCCTACCAAACTGGGGATTTTCCAAAATGGACGAATTTGTAACATTAGACAGTGAAAAAGGAATCCATTAATTTTGTTTTCTCGGAAATTGTTATGGTTATGATTAATTGGTAACAGGACTTCTTGTCATCCAATTTGGTCTGTAATCATACTCATGATTAAACAAATCAGACTCCTGCTACACAGTAGTCTGATTTTGTTAATCACTCATATGATTACAGACAAAATTGGACTCCACTCAGTCCTATTACCATTATAAATTACAGATAACAGGTCGGTCTGGTATGTTGGGATCAAGTGTGATAATGGTTGACCAGCGTACTCGATCGGGTAAATGTGTCAGCGAGATTGTCTCTGTATCTGGAATAGTTCGCTCTTGAAAAGTTTTACGGTTCATAGCATCTCCTTCTGTCAATAGCTGATCAACTGTGTGGGCCGTCCATTGCCAAATATCACATGGGTTAGCACATAACAGAGCTGAAAGACTCATAAAAGCAAACTGTCTTCCTCTAGATACATCGCTACAATGACGGTCACCTTGATGAATACTTCCATTAACGATTAACGTAGCATTTGACATTGTATAATCGAATAAACTTACCTTAACATTCTTTTTGAAATCTTTAGTTATTAAAATTCTTAGTAAAGCATGTGACAAATCCAACAAAGCAGATGGCAATCCTAAAGCATGTCTAGTGATAGGTCCATAGCAGCTGACCAATGTACTAAGTATTCAGAAAAGGGAATATCGCTAGCCAGGAGAAATCGAGTATGGAAAGCGCTATATATACGTGCGCAACTTCCTACTTGGCCAAATGGAACACTGGTAACCGTCCAGATTAGTATTGCTGCATGCTCCCTGCGCTCGCTCGAAGCAATAACATCATATCATTACCTATACCAGACAATTATAAGAAACTATTGCTTAAATTGTCCAGATCAGTGAAAGGATCATCTCTATCTTTTGCCTATAGCCACATTACAAATATGCACACCTATTCCAACATCATTACCTGTTCATTCCAAACATGCTTAAAGGCTGAGAGAGTAGATTCTTTCCAGCACAAAGATGTCTTAAGTTCTGCAATAAGTTTATCAGTAGGCAGCTTGGCTTTAGCAGCACATCTACAAATTAAAAACAATGTTGAGTTTCACTTGTCTTCACGCAGCTCTGCTTTTGTTCAAAATCCATTCAAGCGTAATAATCCAAGATGACGATCGACAAACAGTGACACCAACATGAAACTCTTAAAAGATATTTCCGGGGCAAAAGAAGTGACTGGGGATTTTAAAACATGAATGACAGACAACATCTTATAACATATCTCGGTCACAAATTATAATTACAGAGCTTTGTATGGTAGTCACAAATTATTACAGAGCTTTGTAGGGCGATCGACAAACAGTGACACCAAAAGAAGTGGAAAAGAAGGGGCAAAAGAAGTGACTAGGGATTTTAAAACAGGAACAACAGCCAACATCTTATAACATATGATGATGATGATATCATGGTCACAAATTATTACAGAGCTAAAAATGTACAATATATGTGTCCACAGTTGATTGACATTCATCATCATCTGCATGTGCCTTTAGAAGTTACCATGCCTTTCATAGTACTTGTGTCTTAGTTTGTGTTCAAGAGTCATGGCCACGTATTACTCAATTGCTCATGCTCAGATTCTGCTAAAAAAAACCAAACCATGAATTCAAGCTCCTTAGGTATAGTTACCTGAATATGTAGCTAATGGCATTAAACACTAGTTTTGCATCATACGATATTTCTGCACTCTGAAGAGACTGAAAAGGGAACAGATGTAAGTAATGTTTTGCTTCCAATGTGGAACAAACAGAGAAAACAGTTTCATTTTCCAAGTAAACAATGATTGTGTCATACAACCTTTAAAAGTATATCAGAAGATTAATACTGATAATTTAAAAAAAAAGTTGAATTAGCAAGGGCACCTCCACTGAGTATAAAGCATTGATCACTCTAGATCAAATGGCAATTCAGTGGAAATAACCTAGGCTGGTGAGGGTCCGAGGAGGAGTGAAAA
>NC_090872.1:28309514-28334514 GCF_036669935.1 Montipora foliosa
GTTTACGTTAACAAAAAGAGTTCGCATGCCAGTTGTGTAAGGATAATTGTTCTCAAATTCATCACATCCTTTTGATAACTCTCAATTTTTTGGTGCGTCTTATAACCGAGTATTTTCGCGTAATTTTCAGTTTGAGAACTTAGCTTGATTAAATTGCTAAGTTTGGGGTGCGTCTTATAACCGAGTGTGCCTTAGAACCGAATAACTCAGGGTTCTCATTAAGTGCCGGCAGCCGGCTAAAAAACTGGCTGCTTTAAATTTAGAGCCGTCTACTTTTCGGTCATAAACTTGCTGTAAACAAGTGGCACTAGCCTCTCCCGCCGCCTACTTTTATATTTAAGCCGTCTACTCCAAAACTTATTGAGAACCCTGTAACTACAGTATGTTCACAAGTCAAAAGACCCAGTCTGAGAGTTTCTGTACAGAAACTATGAAAGGTTCGATTTGGATCGCAAAACAAACGTTAAATGCAAGGCTCAGTTTTGTTTCTAGAGGGAGGACATGGACGAAATAGCCAGTGACAATGGTTTAGTTTCATCTTTGATTCCTGTGTTATGCATGTATCTCAAGCACTATGGCTATCCTTGTCGATATGAAGATTAGTTTGAGTTTCACCAGTGCTTTTATTTTAAGTTGGACTATTCGTCATGGCACCGGCGAAAGTTGTTACTTGAATAACATGTCCCTAAATGTGATACTTGATTATCTAACAAAAACACTTGAAGCATCAAGACAGATTCTGACAACTGACCTTGTGACCTGCTATTTTCAAGAGGCCGGCAAATCGCCCTCACCAACGTCGTTGACATTGGCACCGATCCAGCAAGTGCCCATAAAGGCATGTGCAGTAGGTACATTGTATGTCACACAGCCTAATGGCACCGTTGTGCAAACGTTGTCAATTCGTAAAGTCCTCAATGATAACACTAGCCCATCTCGTATCTACATACATGTATGTAGGTGGAACATGGACTCCTATATATAAGTGGCCCCAGGATTGACTATTGCCCAACTTTAAGAGGACTGCCTCCTGAACAAAAGATCTTCTCTTCTTGTTGTAACAGTGAAAAAACAAGCCATTCAAAGTCGTGGACGACACGAGAACTTCAGGATATTGAAGGATTTTCAACCCAAAATGTGAGTATTGACAGGTCCATAGTTTCCTCCCTGGCTAAAGTGTGAAATTACTGTGCAGGTGCTTTAGTTAATGGTGAAAAGGAAGAGAATGAATGAGGTGACCTCTTCCACTCCCATTTCTCACCACCTTTCTAATTTCCTACCCTCTTTATACATTATAAAGACATGTTAAAAGGAGGACTGAGGACAAATCAAAATGTTTGACATAACATTAGCTAGAAATGGAGATACATTACTTGAAGTCATTTAAATTTTACCTCAGATCATCTCATTTGAGCTCTGAGCTAATGTCCTGATGAATGAGTGAGTGGCAAATCAGTCAATTTAAATTATGTGTAGCACCTGCAGATCACAAGGCCTTTCAGTTCATCTTTTAGTGAGTGTCCTATGGTATTTTTCTGTATTTTTGAAATACCTACACATGCAAGAACTAAACTTAGCTGTGGTAATTCACTTTGGCACCTGATCACGAGGCTCTTTAGTTCGGCTTTTTATTATAATTATGACTAGCTCTGTGAGCAGGCGAGATAAACCAAATCCTGTGCTGTGATTGGCTATCCAAGCGGGCAAGATGGAGCTATCTTGCCTGCTCGGGATTCTTGCTTGGTCCCGCAAGATCAAAGATTATTTTTTGGTGTTTTATCCCATATACATGTCATAAATCATTTATTGACCAAGCTTGTTCAGTCAAGATGGCTGGATATTGGCCTCGTTCTTTGTTTGCGTGTTTATGGACCGAGACGAACACGCAAAAAAGAACTTGGCTAATATCTAGTCACCTGGACCTCGCACTTGGTCAATAAACCATATATACGTGTACATGTATTACAGTAGGGGGAGTTGGTCAAAGGATGGATCTCTCATCATAATGGCACCAGATAGAATATTCTTCTGTTTTAATGCCTTTCTATTCTTGCTGTGATAAGCAAAATTTTTAATTTCAAAAACATTTTTGTTTCAAAATGAGGGCAGTAGGTCCAATTAACACAAATATAAAAGAATGTAACAATGGCCACCATTTTTATGAAAGTGGTTCATGGGAGAATGAGTGAGCTACAAGCTTATCCTCTCCTTGCAAAGAATCCACTTTTCACTCAAGTGTAAGGCCCTTTAATTAACGCAGCTCAAAGTGTGTGAAGTAAAGGGCACTTGGGGTAAAAGATGATTAGAGTATTATTGGGTGAGCTGTTGGGTTCTCCTGTATTACCGTATTGTTTGAAATACCTAGTGAATAATATGTTAAGAATCCATTTATCAGTTTTGTTCAGCTCTGAATGAGTCCTCTAGGGTTCTATCCCTACAGGACTCATTCAGAGCTGAACAAAACTGATAAATGAGTGTTAGTAAAGGAAGGTTTTTCACCTACATGTACACATAGAAATGTTTCAAAATGTCCAGTTCAGCTGAGGTGTGGGCACTTGTAAAACAAGCAGAACACATTAAAGTTTTCAGAAAGAGTAAAATGCCAAACACCTGATTTTAATCATTGAGTTACTGTAGTCTAGAAAACCTCACAAAAATAATGCCATTTTAAACAAAAGATAGCTTAATATTATTAATCATAATAAGAATTCATTTGATGGATACAAGGTGTGAAAGAGATTTTGAGTTTCAAGTCTGACATTAGTGAAGAGAACAGGTGCATGGACTTTGTCCACTCTTGAGTGTTCCATGAACTTCCATTAACCAGCATTAATGTTTTTTGTATTCAGAAATATTGTCCAGAGCATTATCTCTTGTTATTGAAGTTGTATCTCTCTACTATTATTTGCTCCTCCCGTTCTTGTCGATTTTCCATTAAAGTTTCATTAAATTGGTTGGTTAAGGTAATCTGAAGATACAGTGTAGAATGATTATCAGACAAACTTCACCTACACTATGTCAATTTCCTTGCTTTCTTCATTGATAGTGGTATGATCACTATCATTATCATTTCTCGTTGCTATTAGTTGTATTTCACTATAAATGACAATATTACCTGCCACAATAATAATTTTTATTATTGATCACATCAGCTTACGGTTGTACATGTATTTCTCAAACACCATTATTCGACTAATATTAATAATTCATATACATGTAGGAAAAAAGAAGCTTTTCATGTACCCGGTGATTTTTTTGTCTCTAGAACTTAAAAGAAATAGCTGGCAAAGTATTCATAGAATCTCAACCAGAATGCTGTCCTCCAGAGGTGTGTTAACATTGTGATGTTTGAAGTGTGAGTTAATTGACGAAAGATAGTAGTGATCCCTGAATTTATCTGGACAATTTAAGTGATTAATGTCTTTTATAGACACCTGAAAAATTCTGGCAGCAGTGCTCTACCAAATGAGCTATGAAGCCACTCAGTTGGGAGCAGGTCAATTTGTTGGGGTCATGTGTTCTTGTCAAAGGACTGAGTCCCACAATTTCTATATAAAACATTCCCGACTGTCCATTTATGCTAATTCTTTTTCAAGAATTGGAGCTAAATTGTGGAACGAAATTCCTTTATCTTTAAGAAAACTCCCAAAAAATGCATTTAATAGGAAAATTAAACAAAACCTCACAAATATCCTAAATGCCGAGGACTATTATATTGATGAAATTATCCTAAAAATGAAATCCTTCTCTGTCCAGATCTCAACTTAGATAGTCCAATAAGTCTGCAATTCAGGCTAATTATAGTTATTTAACTACCTTATTATAGCATAAACACTTTTATTTACTCCTTTTGTTTACTCCTTGTGTGTAATCGTTTGTTAACTGAAACTGTACTTACTTTTATATAATTTGTAACTAAATTGCAAAGTACCGGTAATTATCTTTAGAACTTTATATCTTTTATTTTGTTAGGATTGCTTATTGGATTTCTCCATCATTGATATAATTCTGGTATCAAATTATCATTTTATGGTGGCCCTTCCCTATATAACACAGGTGGGTATTTAATATTATTGTATATTTAACAATTATTCTATGACGGCGTGCTAGATATGAAATGATAGATAACCAACGAGGCGTGTAGCGCCGAGTTAGTTATATTCATTTTATATCCAGCAAGCTCGAGTAGAATAATAATTGTTTTATTAAAAACTGAAGGATCGATTTCTGCCTCGGACAATTCCAGTCCAACACGGCTTTTGTCCGCCATTTTTAATAAGGGCTGCAAAAACGTTTTCAACTCACTTTATTGCTGACGCGTTCCTTGACCATATTAGGTACATCAGGTATATGAACTGATAGCCTGTGTCGGGCGAGCCAGTGAAAATGCTGGAAATCTGATATCCACAGTTCAGGTCTTAATAAAAGCTGTTAAATGAAATTTATGTTTTGTAACTCATTTGTACATGTAAATGGCATGTACTATAGACCTTTTTTAGGCAAATACAGGTGTACATGTAATAATATTGTTTCTTACTTTTTTGATTGCGAATTTGTAGCATTCCGGGTTCACAGGAAAAATTTATGCCACAGAACCAACAATTCAGATGGGAAGGTAATTGAAAACTCTTAAAATATTTTATTGTCCCTTTTCTTGTTCTTTTTGTTTTTTGAATTGCATTTGAATTCTAAAGTTGATGAAACTCGATTGTAAAAACATATTCAAGAACTTATTAATTATCTGTGAGCCTAGCCACCTATCAAAACATTGATAAAATGTCACGTGCCATGAGCTTCAAACTCAATAAAACACTCCTCATTAGAATTTTAATAAATAAATGATAGTAACGTTACCCAGCTTGTTTTTCCTGTATGCTAAGCTTTATATCTTCCCCTCAAATTTTAAACCTTTGTTCCGACTCCAGAGGCAAACGTTTTTTGTGGAATGTTTTTGAAGCCATTCAAAACACTTGCAGCATGTGATAAGTTATCGGGTCTAAAACCACTTGGCCACGCCTCATGCTTTTAAACCAGATAAAAGACTTCTGCTCATTTTTCAAACATTATGTGAAAATGGCCAAAACAGTTTATTAATTTTGTCTGAATATAATTATTTGGAGTGTAATTCGTGCATGAATGACGTGTTGTGCTGTCACTTTAGCCTGCGTAGCAAGCGTTTCCGTGCTGTTTCGGAGCAAAGGCCGCGCGCCCTCTTTCATTTTTCGCCTCTCGTTTCATTTCTCGCGCGGCCAAAACCGAGAATCTCGTTCCTCGGTCTTTCTTTGCTCCGAAACAGCACGGAAACGCTTGCTACGCAGGCTACTGTCACTTTTGCACATTTCATTATGAGAGATGATCATGCATGCACCTTTATCCTAAGAATCGAACGACCCCTTACAATTCATGAATCAATTTCAAGACCCTTGTCAATTCAACAGTAAATTGCATCTAATATTTCGAGGCAATGAAATATGAACATTCATGTAATCATTGAAGAGTCCACTAGGCCAATTTGCCCCTTCTCCCGCTACAGGTTTGGACCCCAGGGAAGATGTGGACTCCCCTGTCCAAATCCGCTAGTGAATATGGACCCCCCTCATGGATTTGAAACCCCCGTGACAGCTTACTTAGCTTTCGTTCGTGTGTAAAGTATTGAGGCAGAGTCAATCAGATTTTACGTATATCGAGAAAATTGACCGTTACCATTAAGCACAAAGAACTGTAAAAGTTGTTTAAAGCACACGCTACACACTTTCATAAAGTGCAATGCAGGTGCGATTTTAAAATCTTGTTTTCTTCTTGTAAGAAGTTTGCTTGACTACGCAATTGTATACATGTAAGTTACAAGGAAACCAAGAAAAATATGAAGTGTTTGCTGCGAAATAATTCAGTTGTCGCATGTTTGCACTAATGTGCCAAGCTAACATTCCGTTAATTTCAAGTGCACACGCTCACTGACTTCTCGTTTTAATAACTAACAGACTCAAAATAGTGCTGATGAAGAGTATATAGCCGTATAATTATACACAAATTGAAAGACCCGTGTGCAGAGAAGAAAAACAGTCATTTACCAACCCAAAACGAGGCGACACGCGCATGCCTTATTCTGAAAACCTGTGCTGCAAAGAAATAGAGGATATTACATGGCCACGGGGAGAAATTTTTCTCTTCGAGTGTTGAAAAATGAATGAAAATACTAAATCATTTCACGAAAGGCGCGATTTGTATATGTAACCATAGCAACAGTGATATTTTCACGTGGGAAGACATCATGTTTTCGCGCGAAAGCTCACTTGGTATTTCATTGGTGTTTATGTAATAAATGCAGGTGGTATTGCGTTATCCATGCATATTTTAAACAACATCCGAAATTGCAACTCATTTATTGAATATACAATCCATTACGATTCGATTTCTACGGGTATGTATGCATCAACGCGAACGATCTGTGTTCTGCATCGGAAACCACTTGTACATGAAACGAAGTGAAACGAAACAAACAAATGAAGGGTGGGTCATATGCGTTGTTTGTCAGAAGTATTCCATCTTTATTATTCCACCATTACGCCATTTTACCATATTTGGTGAAGATAATACGCAAATATGAGACGGAAATACACTGTAGTGACCCGGTTTGACCAGCTTAGACTAGACCAAACGGAACGGGAGTTTTTCAAGAAAAGAAACTGTTTTCAACACGATGTAAAGCCCGCGAATTTAGATTTTCATCACTTCTTATTTCATTTAGCCAAACAAATAAAGGACATTTCCATGGTTTGGTCTGTGTTGTTTTCGTCATTCGCACAAACCTTATTATGCCATCGATGCGATTCTCAGTCAATCCAGGAAGAAGCCAGAAAATAGCGTAAGAGTGGAATAATAGAACAATTATTTGCCGAAGGCGCGATGAATATCGGTGAATAATTGTTTTAGTATAATTACATAGGTAATTATTTTGAAAAAGATGCATTTTCTTTAAAGGAATTAATTTTTTTGTCTGTCACCTCGGCAAAACGGCTTGTGGCCATTTAACATAATCTTCGATGGTTTAACATAAAATACGCGCGGATATTTTGCGAGTTGCGTGGTATTTTTCCGAGTGCGGGGCTCGGAAAAATACGAGCAATGATCAAAATGTCCGCTAGTATTATATGTTAAACCATCGAATAAGAGATTTATTGTTCCACTGCAATTTGAATTGGGAACAGGTAAGAGTGTTAAAAAAAAAAAGCATCACCTGTTCTTTAGCACAAAAAGCCAGCCAAATGTCCTTTATTTGATTGGATAAACGAAGTGACGAGTGGCAAGCGATGACAAGCTAAATTCTCAGGCTTTGCATCATGTTGAAAACAATTTCTTTCATTGAAAAATTCCCGTTCCGTCCTTATTTGCTCGGTTCTAAACCGGTCAAGACGGGACACTACAATGTATTACCGTCTCTTATTATATCTCTCAGATAGTACGCGCGCTGTACAGCCCGCTAAATTTAAAATTTCGACAAAACATCATCTAGCGAGTTTTTCATGTCATTTCTGTTGCATAAACTTGTACTGAAAACTGTTTGAATCTTGCAAGCAACTATTTCAAACTTAACAGCCAAGGAGATTTAGTTTTCGGGATTTTGGCACGGCATTCTTTGTGGCAGTTGAACCTTCCGCTTCACTTTGACTAGTTTCCTTGCCCGCGCGTCGGTTAACCTCAGAGATATAATAAATATCTTACTAACCTCGTTTTCTTGGTCCGCACTGTAAGTTACGGATCCTCGTTTTTTCCCGTTGATTTATGGCCCGCGTGCTTCGCGCTTGGGCCATAAATCAACGGGAAAAAACTCAGTCCGTAACTTACAGTACGGACCTCGAACTCGGTTAGTAAGAGGTATATATTTTGCGCGTTCTTTTGCAAAGTGTGTTCTATTTAACATTTCTTTCTGTGGTTCAACTCACAACCGTATTTTCTAAATCACGTGACCAAAACAGAAAATGCCTAAAAACTCAGCGAATTAACTGTTTTCCACAAATTTTTAACGCAACAGTATGGGAACATTCTGTTTCGTTCTAACACGAAATTAATGCGAGACGTTTTTATGTGACATGACGTAACAATGCCTCACGATAAGATCGTAATTGATAAGATCGTTGAAGCCGTACACTACTAGTGACAGATTTTAGAGACGCCAATGTAATTTCGAACACTTTCCTGTAAACAAGATGAGTGAATAAACTGTGGAATATTTGGAACCTTGGCGATTGTTGCGGCTAGCAGTACACATTCTAACACAAATCTGTAGCACGGATTTTAAAACAAATAGTCCATTTTCGAAATATCAAATATTCAGCTTGATAGTGAGGCAGTGAGGACAATAAAAATAGAAACACGTTGGAATGAATGTGAAAAATGTTTACATATCATCCACTTCCCTTTGTGTTTGTCCTCTAAACCTCTCTTTCAAGCTGAATTTTAATATATCGAAAAAGGCCTATTATATCTACCCCCAAAATTATGACGTAATAAGGCCCTCCTAGATAGGTACGTCGTGTAAGCAAACCATATAAGCTCCTAGGTAGATACGTCATGTAAGTTAACCATATAGGCACCTAGGTAGGTACTTCATGTAAGATAACCATGTAGTCATCTAGGTTACTTCGTCATGTAACGTAACCATATAGGCCCCTAGATAAGAACTTCATGTAAGCCAACCATATAAGCACTTAAATAATAAATAAATAAATAAATAAATATTGCTAGTGCTAATCACCCTTACTTGCAGTCGAGGACTGAATTGCGAAGGGCGCGGCTCACGACATCATGCTGAAAGCATACAAAGGCGCCTCTGGCTGCTGCTATACAGTCCATGTTTGATGTCGGAGCACAGCACCACAGCTAGATGTCAATTAGCTGTGAGTTGATTTTGATGAGGGAGGAAAACCGGAGTACCCGGAGAAAAACCCTCAAGTCAGGTTGAGATCGACTGAAACTCGGCCCACATGCTGGCCGAGGCCAGAATTGAACCCTGGCTCGCAGTGGTGGGAGGCCCGATAGATAACCACTAAGCCATGATACGTCAGATAGATACATCATGTAAGCCAACAATATAGCCACCTAGATAGGTACTTCATGTAAGCTAACAGTATAGATACGTCATGTAAACCAACAATATAGGCACCTAGATAGTTGCGTCATGTGAGACAACCGTATAGGCACCTACATAGGTACGTCATGTAAGCTAACCATATAGGCATCTATAGAGGTATTTCATGGAAGACAACCATAAAGGCACCTAGGTTGGTACGTCAAGTAAGGCAACCGTATAGGCTGCTTGGTAGCTGCATCATGTAAGCTAACCTTATAGGCACCTAGGTAGGTACTTCATGTGAGATAACCATATAGTCATCTAGGTTGGTTCGTCATGTAAGGTAACCATATAGGCATCTAGATAGGTATGTCATTGAAGACAACAAAAACAAACAAACATGGCTTCAATACAGCAATCATTTTATTTGCTCAATGCTTCTGCTATCTGTACTATTTTTCCTTATATTTGAAAAAAATGTGTTTTGATGGTTTGATGAGAAATGCATGTTTGAAAAGATGCAAAGAACTCCGCAATTCACAGATTTTTTTTCTTATCGAAAGAACCCAGTTAAATGCAGCGCATGCGTAGTAAGTTAAAAATTGCAATTGAATTCAGAATAGTTTTCTCGGAAACACCTATTTCTTGAGAACCATGCACTCGTTAGATTTTAACGAAATTTGGCATGAAAATACTTTGGAAAATAACTAAGTGCAGTATTGAAAAAGATTTGAACTTTAACTGAGGAAATTCTAGATATTCCAGTGAAACTTCAACAAGAGATAATTAAAGATCTCTCTGTCAAATTATTATTAAAATAGTGTTAACTTGTGAGCATCGTTACAAGCTTGTTGCATGCAAATTATAAAGAAAATCTGCAAATTAACAAAACCGATTTTTAAGGCCTGCTCCCCATTTTTTTAGGGGAATTTGATCATCACAATTCCTCATCATCGGTTGCATCTTTGTCGGTCTTTTTTCATTTCTTTCCCGCCATATCTTGAACAGGGGTTTATTTTTATGTTCCATCTTTTTCCTGTGATTGTGACATTTGCAGTTCTATTTCTGTGAGGGCTTGATACACTTTGTTCTTAGTTCTTAGAAATGGATGACTTGAAGAAAAAAAAAAATAAATATTAAACATATATCAACCCTAGCATACATGTATTTAAGTCTAGCTTATCATGTGCATTTGGAGGGCAAACAACAAGATGCATAATTTTGTCGACTAAACTAGGCAACCATTTGTCGCTCCAATACACGTTTCGTAGAAATAAAATGAAACAATTCAACAACACAAAGACAGCTGCTGCAGTCACCACATATTCTCAAAGTCCCACTAATGAGGTGCATTCTTGGTCTGGACAATGAGTGACCACTCACAAACATGATTTGTACGAATGGAATGAATCGAGAACTTGAAGACAGGGCCTTCTACAACTCGTATCTATTCAGGTGTATCGGACAACCCCTGAGATATTAGCTCTTTGCTACCTCAGTGAAAATCAAAGTGAAGTATTTATTTATTATTTTTTGCTTGTTCAGGGTAATCTAGACAGTTAGCATAACCTAAAGTTTATAATTTACCAGCTGCTGCCAAAGACTGTCCACTCTTTTCATGGATGTTTGCATGCTGAAAAAGACTTTTTTTTCCCTTCCAATTTTTAAGTACTGTATTAAATCTTGACAAAGATTCTCTCACCACTGTTCTGTTCAGTTTAATCATTTCATATTAATTTTAGCCTTTTTTAAGTTGGGCTTTAATTTATACAAAATGTAGTGTTGTGGCTGGTCATCAGTTGACAGGAGCTGATCTTTTGATTAGCTGATTGCTCTCTGGGATAAATGAAGTTAAATATTACATCCCTGTTATTTTCATTAATTACTTTAACTTTAAGCCTTCCTTCGTAAAAGTCTTGGAAGTGAGTATGAATAAAAGTTGCTTTTTGTGGCTCTTTTTTTCATTAAGAAGATTTTATCATTCTTTTATTGTATACAATTATCAAAAATTTGTTCTTGCAATAGAAAACTTGTACTGTTCAAAAGATAAATGTAACCATAAGACTGCTAAGCTAAAACAGCTAGTGTCTCACTACAATAACTAAACTTTAAGTAGCCAGTAAATACAACACGAGCGGCAGATCTGTATCACATTTGCAAACTTTAGGCAAAGCTGAGATTTTGTAAATGTGATACAGATCTGACGTGAATATTGTATGTGACTTATTAAACGTCAGCATGTAAGTGTTAATGTACACTTTTGATGATTCGCGACATTTGAACAGGAAATTCAAAACATTTATGTAAATGAAAAGAAATCTGTATCATATACATGTATTATACAGATATTGATTAATATTTAACATTTCTTTTGTTTTCCCATCATGAATTATTCATGATTTTATAAGAAAGACAACAGGTCAAACATTTTCAACCTAGTCTGATTGTTAATTTCCTTTGTCTCCTAAATCTTCATTATTATTGTAAATGAACTGTGAACAATCATTAGGTTAGTGGGAGGCAGAGGAAATTAAGATTCAAACTCCATAATGAAATACTATAGCCTTAATTTAATTTTGACCTGTAACATATACATACACCTGTACATGTTTAGCTAGGTGTAAAAGTATAAGCATTTACACTGAGGCTTTTCTAATGAAGGGAGCTGATGCTAGAGATGGTGGTGTATGCAGAACGTGTCCCCAGGGTAAGCAAGGGAGAAATGTGGCGAGAGAGTGAAGTTTTAAGGTAAGTCGCTTGTCAATGAGTTTGGCCTCTTTGATATAGAGCAAGCAGGCACAATGCAGTTGTGAGAACACTTGCTTTCATGATGGAGGTTCAATTCCTTGACATACACTTATGTCCAGAAATGCATGCCCAATTTTGACATCCAACACAGAGTGTTCCTGCAAGTCTAAGCCTACTTGCTGCCAACATTAAAGGAAGGTTAAAAGTTTGCATTCTTTCTAGCTTAGGGTAAATGCAGCTGTTTATCGTTACTTGAGGAACAACATTTGGAGGACACTTTGTGACACTAATTGTCTGTATTCGGAGAACAGGTGATATTAAAGTTGGGGAGATGGGCTTGGGACACTTGGGACACTTTATACTAAACCCTAATATTATTAGTGGCATTTCTGGACATATCTGTGACATTGGGCGGATCTTTCGCCTGCACCGAGGGAATTAATTTCTCTGGGTCCTGCACTGTTCACTTTTCACCCCTTACCAAAAAACAAGCATTATGCTAGACCGGTATTAATTTTGACTGCTCCAATATCTTTGTCATATGCAGACTGTATACTGAATGGCAGCTGCCAGAGGTGATTGTACTTGCTGTCTTTTTGAACTTGTTAAGCTGCATCTTTCTCTGGACTTGGAAAGATGTACTTGGGCAACCAATAGCCGTTGTTATCATAAGATAACATTATTATTAGTTGACTTACATTTAGACTTACAACTTACCGCTATTTTATTTTTAATCCTTCCACAAAACATATGATACAGCAATACACAACCCACATAATTTTATGCTGTAGTGTAGCTAATCAAGACTAGTTGTAAAATAATAAAATAATAAATTTAGGTTACAACAACAATAACAACAATGTCTATTGTGCTCTTGATACAACAGAAGGAGATACATGTATTAAAGTACCGGTAATTAAAGGAAATATTTGTGAGGAAAAGAGAGCACAGCCACTCAGAAATGGCAAAAGCTAATCATGCTGAGCATGTAGAAATCAAACAACAGAAACAGAAATAAAACAACATATCGATTAAGTACACATGTTTAAATTGTTCTTGCTTGCATGTAAGGGCAGCTTCATAATTAATCCATTGACTCCTTGGGGTTCCCTATTGACGAGTAAAATCGTCTGGTGTTGGACAGAGTAAAATACTAAGTATGGCTGGTTGAGGCTGGTTTAGGGGTGAATGGGTTAATTAAACACTGTTTTATTTCCTACGCAATAAAGAAATTACTAATTCTGTTATATGTTTTGTGACAGGTGTCTTCCTTCCCCTCTCTGTGATTTAAAAGGAACAAAGTCATGGAAACCACTTTACAGGTGAATTGTTGGTAGATATAAATATAATTGTTAATTAAACATACCTCTGTCCCCTTTACATGTTTGAGTACTTTATTCCACTCATTCATAATTCATGAAGGAAACCGAAACAAACATTATTGATCAGTAGTTGTTTATCTGTTGCAACATATCCCCTGATTTATGTATTACTAAATATTTTGTTTGATTTCCTATGTTAAAGTTTTGTCATTTGATAATATTCTTGGATTTGAACATTGATTATGTACATCGAACAAGTACATGGAGCATTTAGTTTTCTTTACAATTTTCGTGACATTGTTTAAATTTACAAATAAATAGTCATGCTTACCACTCATTTTGTTAACTGGAGGGTGTAAACTACAGGTTGCAGGTCATTGTTTCATCATAGCTGAAACAACCCAAACCTTTACTAATCCTAACATTAGGCCTGGGTTGTTTCAGTTATGGTAAAACAGTGACCAGTAACCTGCACTTTGCACTGTCTGATTGTTGACTTTACATCCACCTTGAAGATAAAGGCATAACTTACTTACTTACTTTCTTACTTACTTGAAGATGCCGAATTATAATTATAGCAAAATCAGCAACACATAATGCCAAACTGTCAAGACAGCTTGGTTATTTTGATTAAAATGACTGGTTCTTAATTTGTAGCAAACATGATGTGAAGGCTTCAATATCAAAGATTCACACTGTTGGATATTCTGAACGAATAGTGAGTTGCATTTTTTGTGATGACTCTGAAACATTAAGGAAAATAAGTCGAGTAATTATCACCAGCTGTTTTGGTTGCCGTATTGTTATGATGTTAATAATATTATTAAACTCTTCATATCAGAACACGGCAACTGCAACACATCACATTTCAATTATATTAAAGTAGGTGGTGCCCAGTGAAATTGAGTAATTTTCAAACATTTTTTAAAGCGCTGCAACTAAGTCTATGAACAAAAAAATCAATTGAATTCTTTTTTTCCATGTTAACTAAATACTATAGAGTGACCAAAGTCTAAAGCTTTGATTTATAAAGGGGCCTGATTATTTTAACTGGAATTTTCCTATTTAATGGTCCACCATTATTAACTTTAAAATCTTGAGAGAGCTGGTTCAAGGAGAAAATAATGTCAAAGCCTCACTAGGTTAAGGATGCAGTGAGTGTGTATGTGGCTGAATTGATAAGCAGAATGGAAGTTTTGGGCTTCCAGACTTTTAAACTTTTGTTTTGCATATATAAGAAGCTGCATTTACATGCTGAAATTATAAGCTTGTGAGTAAATGATGTCACTTTTCCCTAGATCAAACCCTCTGAGCTCCAATTGATCAATTAAGAGCATGAGTAATGGCAGACCATGAAATCCAAAACTTACACTCAAAGTAAACAGCCTTTGATAAAAATCAAAGGTCAGAAAATCTGAAGGAAAAAAATGAAGTGAAAGTTAGTTTTTTAATCATAGCAGCACTTAAATTAAAAGAGAAAGGTTGAATGTAGACATCATTTTCTGTACCTTAAGGTCATCATTTTTTTAGAGAGAAGGTTCCTTCTATGGAGTAATCAAATTCTTGGGATGTTTTGGCTTAAGTGGTAGCTTTAACTTCATAAAGTGGATACTCCATCAGTGCTCTTTCTGGAACTTATTACAGTAAAATAAGAATGAAGACCATGCAAACCATATAAAATTATGTAATTTTTAAAAAACAAGCAGCAGTGTTTTATCGGGGTTTAAAAACACGTGGCGTAGCTGAGTGTTTTTAGACTCGAGAAAACATGTGCTGCAAGTTTTTTGAATGGCTTTAAAAACATTCCACAAAGAGCGTGTCCCTCTGGACTCAAAACAATGATTCAAATAGACCATTTTACAGTTGTGTTCTTAGTTACCTGGCCTGTGAATGAAAGTGAGGCTGGAGTTGACCTTGCTTTGATAGAAACCTCACTGCTTTTCTTATGTTTATGATGTTGTCATGCTAATAAGTTGGAATTTACATGAGAAAAGCTGTGAGGTTTCTATCAAAGCAAGGTCAACTCCAGCCTCACTTTCATTCAAAGGCCAGGTAACTAAGCACACAACTGTAAAATGGTCTATTTTGAGAGGGGAATATTAGCATACAAGAAAAACAAGCTATGCCTTATTAGTATTCTGTATAATTATAAAGAATACTAATGAGGAGTGTTTTACCAGGATATAAAGCTCATACATGTAACGTTTTATCAATGTTTTCATAGGTTGTTAGGTTCATGAATTATTAATGAGATTTCGAAGAAAATATCAAACTCCTCTATCAATACTAGATAATGTTACAACTCTGTTTATATAGGGTTGAAAATACAGGAAAAATCAATAGAATCATGTCTAATAGTTGAGAGATACCCTTTTCATGCTGGCTTTGAAGCTGCTTGGAGTATTCAAGGATTGACCAATGAAGAAGTGAACTACTCAAAATATCTAACACTTTCCTGACGCTAAGTTCATAATCCACATGCTCAAGATTTTTGTGGAAATTTCTGGCCCAGGGTCCTTAGCCACAGCCTTGACTTTGCTACATGTATCTTGTTTCAACAGGATTTGTATGGTATTCTTAAGCTAACTGCACTCAGCTCTGGGTTTTGTTTGGGAAGCTGTAACTGGGTCATTGAGTCTGACTATGAAAAGGTAACAGATTGCAAAGCTGTTGAGACCTGTCAAATCTAATATTATGATAATAATTGGATTTGTTATTGAGATCAGTTGTTAACAAAAAATTACTTTCCAAAGTGTATGCGAATAGTAATGAATGGTTTTTTTGTTTAAACTGCACAAGTTGGATAACAAGCAGGTCAAAGGAGTAACTTACTGAAACGATTGTGATTGCGGGAAGCCATTTTGATTCCCTTCAGCTACTTGGAAGTCAATAATACTTGCTTTTAACATAGTTGTCAACCTCCTGTAAGCGTACACCCTCTGGACCAATGGTAAGTGTCCGCTTATGGCAGGATATTTTAGACCCTGTGGACCCCGAATAGGTGTCTCATGCTTACAAGAGATGTCGGCTTATGGGAGGTTAAATAGGTAGTGTTTTAGAGGAGAAATTGTCAGGACTGCGGTTTGGTGTCTGCTTACAGGGGAGGTGTCCGCCTATGGGAGGTGACCGTTGGTGGAGTTTCGACTGTATACAATACACTTGTGTGGTGTATACTTCTATTGATTCAATATAATTAGAATTGCAGATAAGAAGTTAAATTCTGGTCAAAATGATTCTCATCATCCACTGTATTTCTAATCCTAATAGTTGTTTTTCTCAATTGTGAACAAGTCAAGTTAATGTAAGGGTTAGGTATGGTAAAACTATTTTGTGCGCCCAACACTTCTAAAATTTTTTGCCTGGAAGTTTGAAAATGCAGTCTAAACCTTTCAATCACTCCTTTTTGAAATGGAAATTTGTGTACCATAAATTTTGCTTTTATTGTTTATCCCTTCTAGTGTTTATTACAGTACAGGTTTTTTCGGCAGCTTTGTGCAAATTGCACTTAAAAGCAACAAATTCAGTCAGGAGCCTGTGACTTGAAACTTCCTGGAATCTCTTGTGTTTCTCTTCTTGGTTGTTATTTTCTTAGACTGTCTAAGTTGGGAACAACATCTCTCACTTTCTATTGTAGCCTCCCATGCAGACCTTCTTAGGGGTTTGTCACGCGTTCCTCCCCCACTAACGTATGCTGAAAGCTGAAACGAAAAACCACTTCCGTTCGTGGATTACGGACCAATCAGAGGCCGTTTTCCAGTTTTAGGAAAACTCGTGTTTTGTATGGCATTCTTTCGCAGCATCTGATTGGCTATGCACAACACAATTAGGCAATGCTGATTGGTTTCTTTAAAACGTGGGCTGACAGCCGTTGAACGGAAGTGGCTTTTGGTTTCAGCAGAGGGTCATGGCGGAGGAACACGCGACCAAGCCCTAAGAACGTCTGCGTGAGAGGCTACTTGTATAGCAAAGATATTGTTGACGTCACCTATTGTCATTAATGTGCCAACCAGAGCCTCATTGGCTGTCAGACCAAAGGGTCTTTTGTTCCTGTGGTTGGTAAATTTGAATAACAAAAGCAATGTTTGTAAAGAGATATCTTCCCGATTGTCAATTTAGGCAATTAATGTTCGATCTCAGGCACATAAATTAAAATATTCTCGGGAAGTAGCAATCTAAAAATCATTCGGAAAGTTTGCTTTCATCATAGATTTCTGACTCGCGGAATGATACTTCTCAGTTAGCATTGTTGCCTAGAAGCCGAGGACCAATCAGTCTCTGCTTCTGTATTGTGAACATTATTATTTCTTCTTACATTGTATCAACAAAACAGGTCAGCTATGTTTCTTGTTCATCAACATTCACCACTCACCCTCTTCCGATGGATCAATCCATGTTGAAAAACAGTGATGCCTTGATAATGACTGGAATCACTGAAGCACCCACTGCCAATCCTGATGCCATGCTGGGGGAGTTTTGTACTCACTTAGGTAAGAGCTGTTAGAAAAGCTATCACCATAAACTTTCAAGTTGAATTTTGAGTACATCATTTTCGTATCGAAAGATTGCAATCAAATTTGGGGTATTATTGCACCTTTAATACGTGTACCTTACGTTTCGCACCATAAAGTGCAACTTTTGATCAATGGTTTCGTTTTTCACTGTCATCAATCACTATGATGGAATTCGTCTGACACTGACTATGGCACCTTTTTCATCACAGAAGTCATCATCACTTTACAACTTCCACATTATTTTGGCATCACCTTGGTTTTAGTCAAGTGCATGCTCAGGCCCTATTTCTTGCATGTCGTTTTATGCCAGTGAGTGTGCCTACAAATTTTCACAGGGATCTTGCAGTTAATGATGTCATCAGCATTTATTATGAGTCAAGAGTTCCTCATCCATGTCTTGCCTTTTCATGCAAGGTCCTGGATTCATCTTGTTGATGCTGTCATCTTAAAGCCTCGCTGTGAAGACTCAAATACAAAGTAGCTTTGTCGTGCTCCCCTTTCTAACTTTATTTTATGACCCTCCCTTGGGAGCTTTAATGTGACTGTAGCACTATTTTATGGGTCACATTGTTAATATTAATTTTGTGATTCATATGTGGGGTTAAGACCTTGATTTTATAGCTCTGTGAATGGTGTTGTGAAATTCATGGAGTCAAAAACCTTTTGAAAAACTGATTGCTCTTGTTTTGTTGAGAGATATTTTACAAATTTGGCAAAACAAGAAATAAGGGTAAGGGTTTGCCCTGTGCCACTCTTTTTGGTTATGGGTGAGGTCTTGGGTCAGTTTGTAATACCCCACTAGTTCTATGTCTGTCTGGTCAGTTGTACATCAGTCGCATTTACAGCAAATTAATTTTTTCCAGACTCTTAAAACGTCCTTTTTTTATTTTACTGTAGCAACTACGCTGAAAAATGGAGGAAATGTCCTTGTGCCATGCTGGCCCTCAGTAAGTGACTTTCAAGACGGTCTGCTTTTATCAGGTGTTGACAATAAATAAAGTAAACGTTGATTATCTGTAAGGTTTTTTTCCCTTATGTTTGCAGGGCGTGCTGTACGATCTGTTCGAGTGTTTGTACTCGTATATGGACAGTGCAAACTTGGCGTCAATTCCAATCTATTTTATTTCACCCGTGGCTGACAGTTCCTTGGCATATTCCAATATCTTTGCTGAATGGTGTGTGAAGATTTCCTAAATAGAACTTCCCCTAGATTTTCATTGAAACTTCGTACGCAGTTGTAGCAGGTCAGCGAAATGATAAAAAAATGTGATCAACATGGGCTTCGCCCTGCTTGTTTGTGTGCCTCGACGCAGTGTAACATGTACATGCATTTAGACCGCCCGCTAAAGCCCAATGCTGGACAAACGTGGCTCGATATTTTAACTGTAGGCAGTGATAACACGCAGAGTCAGCCTCCAGTGTTTTGCTTATTCAGAGATCGACTAGAGTGTAATGTTAAGTGCTACAGAAGTGGGTTTAATTTCCACCCTGATGTTTCTCTGTCTTTACATGGGCCCATTACCGTTGCGAGGGCTAACAATTGATTACATGGGAATAAAGATACTGTAGCACTGGAAATTACACTCCAAGAGATATCGCTGATCAAATACAAGTGCATCATGGCTTAGGTTGAATGATCGTATCCATTCTCGCTACTTACGCATGTCCATTGCCGTGAAATGGAATCTCGGATACCCACGACCAGCTCCCGTCTGACGTTGTGGCTCAGTATTTGGGGGAACATTACACTCTAACAAGAGCCCATAACGAGGATACTACTACTCCAATATTAGGTCTACGTATCGGCATTTTCACAGATCAAGCTATTTTTAGACGAGTTCTTTCTTAAACAAGATTTGGCCTGAACGAGTGATCATTCTAAATCCCATGCCGGGTAATAATTCCTCATGCAAGGCTTCTGATTTACGCTCCTAGCAATGTGCTCCGGACTCTAATAGAGTGTTTTCACGTGACGTCACGGCGGCCATGTTGTTATCCCTAAACAAAGGAACGGCGGCCATGTTGGCGTCCCCAACTAATCCTCCGGAAATTGAGCTCTATTATCATGCAAACGTTTTCTTTTGTTTCGATGGAAAAACAAGGTTACTGATCACGTGAGTGAAAACACTCAACAGATCTCTGATGAAATATAAGCGATACACCGCCAAGGTTTAAATACACCTATACTCATCTTCTCTACTTATTGCTCATTTACCTTCATACGCGATAAAAACTATTGTAATTGATCGCTCTGATAATTATTTAATTTAAACTTAAAACTATAACGTAAATGAAAGTTATTCTCCAAAACAGATTAATTAGGAATATGGCTGCCACACCAATTACAACGCTCCGACCTCTTCCCCTTCTCCTGTTAGATTGATGCCGAATTTTCGCTTTTGGTAAAGACAATGATTTTATAAAAATAAAGTAATAACAAGTAGGTATAGTTGCACTCCTCATTTTGAAGTGAAAAACAGCTATTGGTGATTTGCACCTCTCGTTATGCCCGCCATGTTGGTTGGCACAAACGTTGTATCTTACGTTAGCATTTTTTATGTTCCGTCATACAGCATTTGTACAATTCGCCATTGTTGTCTGCGAGGGTAGAGGTTCGTTGCAAACCACCTATTCGTTCATGGATTTCTGTCCGCCACATTTCCAATGAAAGTGCACGAATGCAGTGTATAGCCAAGTCATACTATTGGTCAATGAAATTTCAAGAATGTAGCTTTTCATGTGTCTTCTTTTCTCTTTGCAGGCTGTGCCAGAGTAAACAGAGTAAAGTTTATCTTCCGGAAGCTCCCTTCCCACACGCCGAGGTAGCCATCTGAACACCACTTTCTTTTAAGTGCCTGCTGATACGGTCAAAAAGTTAAATATACTGAAAGTGTAAATCTCTTTGCTGACTGTTTAACTGAGCTGTTAACCGTAGCTAGATATATGTATTCTAAAAGGTTCGAGCTGTTTTCCTCTCAGACATCTGTTAATAGAAGTTAAGTAATGACGTTTTTGTTTTTACATCAGCTTGTGAAAACGGGGCGGCTTAAACACTTTCCAAGCATCCACGGTAAGTGCGCTGTAACAAAACGACACGGCCCTTAAAAGGTCCTTGCCTTTGATATTTGCTATTTTTCATATCAAAACTAAAACTCTCTCGCTTTACATTTTCAGCCATTCAGCGTTAAAACCATTGCCACTTGCTGTCATGCGTTTTCGCGGACTTAGCGCCATTTGAAACGCCCTTTGCATTGCCTTCTTCTTTGCGCTCCATTGGCTGGTTTGATGCGTCAAATTCATCTTGTGTTATATACTAAGTTACACTGTATGTTCGAAAGTCTTCAATCAAAAGCAACGGCAAAAAACGACAATAAAAACTCCGAAGTGAAACTTGAAACTTTTACTTGTTTTAACAAAAGCAAACTTTCTATCCAAAGGCAAAAGAAGACACGCAAAGAAATCTACAGCTTGCGCCATCAGTGGGTGTTCCAGGTTCAAATCCCGTCCAGGGATGCAACTTTTACCCTTTTTCTTTTCATCTGCTACCACAAGTCCTGGGACAGAGTAATCTAAATTGACCAAATGTAAGCCAACGTCGTTCCCAGGGTCCCCTCTGGGGTCCCCAACGTCGTTCCCAGGGTCCCTCTGGAGGTCCCCTCTGGAGGTTGGATATAAGTTCGAATTCGTTTCGTTGGATCGAAGTTCCTTTCCATATCTTAACTAGGATGATGAAGGGAATGTTTTCGCTATTGCGAGGTTAGCGTTATGGAGAGGTTCGTTAAATCGAGGTTGCCCTGGACTCTTGAAAATAGCGTGACTTTTCTGTACCAACATTAGCTCCTCATACAAAAGCAACACATTTTATTTATTTTCAGACGGATTAAGTAGCTGTTTCAAGACCCCATGCGTGGTGTTTGCGGGACATCCATCTTTACGCTATGGAGATGTGGTGCATTTTATTGAGTTGTGGGGAAAATCAAGTGGCAACACTATTATATTCACAGGTACGTGGTAATTTACACTTCTCGCGGTAAGTGATTTACCGCAGCGTTTTTCACCCTAAAATTCTTTATTAACTC
Source organism: Montipora foliosa (assembly GCF_036669935.1). Lineage (NCBI taxonomy): Eukaryota > Metazoa > Cnidaria > Anthozoa > Scleractinia > Acroporidae > Montipora > Montipora foliosa. Next base: position 28,331,245 of record NC_090872.1, read on the forward strand.
ACGTTTAAACCTATAAGTTATGTTTTTTAATGCTTTAACTCTTGAATGAACTCATTTTTTGCTGATCATTTGTACATCCCTGAGGGCGCTGGCTCGATTGAATGAAAACAGGTCAAGTAATCAATCATCCAACATGGCGCGTTTTTTCCAATGTCAAACCTTATGCTAAAGTCTGTTTTTGCCACTGCGGTCGACTTTGAAAACGCGATGCTAAATGTCCCTATCTCTTTACTTTCCTCTTCAAAGTAACAACAATAAAAGCAAGGTGACACACGCTAACACCGACCCGGTATGGCCAACACATCACGCATGCGCACAACCATTTCACCCGGTCAATTAGCAGCCATGGACAGCTGTTTCGGCCTTTTGGGCCTCATCAGCATGGCGTAGCTAACATGACACACCGATCTCTTAATGTGATCCACCTTCCCACACGCTTGCCGTGGGAGAACAGTGTTGCTGTTCCCAACCCAGCTTACCACATGTTTGGCATGTGAAGCTGCCATTTAAACGGGTGCTAACGCATTTGCCTGGTATGTTAGTTACACCATGCTGATGAGGCCCGAAAGGCCGAAACAGCTGTCCATGGCTGCTATGTGACCGGGTGAAGTAGTTGTGCTCACGCGTAATGTATTGGCCACACCGGGTTGGGGTTAGTGTGTGTTACCTCGCTTTTATTGTTGTTCTCTTCAAATTGAGGCCGGTGATCTGACCGAAAGTGAATTAATTGATAACGTCATGGTATAAGGGTGTAGTTTTATGTTCTCTTTTGTATGTTAATAGCAGCAGAGATTGCGCAGTGATGAGAGTACTTGTCCTCCACCAATGAGGCCTGGGTTCGATTCCCCAATATGCCATTTCCGAGTTCATGTCTGCCTCCTATTCAAAGCGAGTTTAAGTGCGACGTTTTTGTGATGGTAATTAGTGCTACTTTAAATATGAATGAAAACTAAGTTTCATAAGAGAAACTTCGCACTTAGACTCGCTTTGAAGAGGAGGCAGACATGAACTTCGGAAATGGCCTATTCCACGATTATTCAAGATGGCGGCAATCGGGAAGTTAAAGCAAGAATAGGCGATTCTTAAATTTATTCATTTTGGATAGAAACACTTTCTTTGAAAAAAAAATCAAAGAAATTAGACTGTACAGTAGAGATTACTTCGTGTGATATGATGCGGTGTTTTCGTTGAAGTGGAGATCCCATTTAAGTCGTGTCGTTTTTTCCTTTTTTTGGCGTCAATCGATGATACAGTATTGCAGAAATAGTTTTCTTTTGCACTCTCAAAAAATGTTCAGAAATGGACTGCTAGGAGTGACTCCTCGTCTGTGAAAAGAAACAGTAATTACAATAAAGATTGACTGATTTTGTGACTTTTGTTTTCTATTTCAGAGCCCGAGTTTCCATACCTCGAAGCCCTTGCGCCTTTTCAACCTCTTTCAATGAAAGTAAGACTAATACTGCACTGCATCGTGTTCAAAATAACCGACACTCGTTTGATGCCTTTCTAGAGCTCTGTGTTACTTTTATTGCGCTTTTCATCGATTTTCGACCTCTGAAGTACGATTCCGTTTTCACTGCGCCAGTCACCGTATCTGAACGGGTTTGTGGGGCACATCTATCGTTTTGATTGGGTAATAGCCCATTTCCGAGTTGCTGTTTACCTGGGTTTCAAAGAGAGTCCTGGTGCACAACCATTCAAATGGAATGAGTGGTATATTTTCATGCAAATCAAACTCATTATCATTTGGATGGTTTAGCACCAAGACTCGTTTTGAACCAGAAGCAAAGAGCAACTCGGAATTGGCCTATTTCGATCCACTTTTTCGATGTCTGTGTTTTAACAGTCGTCCAGTTCTTGCTGCAATGCGAACATGATTAGTGTTAACGAAACGCTAAACCATTGGTTGAAGGTGGAACTTCAGATTCTGGATGTGCATGAAAGCCGTGCAAGATATTCCGAAACCGGCTCTTGATGCAAATGGCTCTCACCACCATTATTTAGAATGCTGCAAAAGTACGCGTGAAACAAGCTAAAGATTGTCTCTTAGCACTGACTACTATTCGAATCGTTGTGATATTGACATTGAGTTGGAAAAATTAAGAATCCTCAGTAACTGTTGTTTTTAAGACAGAAAAAATTCCGCTGAGAGCTCTGAAATCGTGACATTATCTGAAACGAGTGCATTTAAGATTAAAGAGTTCTCTTGAACACAGTATGAATGTCAATTTTCGGGTGCTGTTTTTTCCTTTTCTGTAGGCGTGCTACTGCCCAATCGATCCAAGGCTGAATTTTACTCAAGCAAACAAACTCATCCGCGAACTCCAGGTAAGGTGGTCGTAAACCGCATTTATTTATATATTAACTTTGCCAGTCAAGCTGACAGAGCGCCTCAACAGCGTACGTGCGCCAATTACTGTGGCCCCTTTTTTACCCTCCCAACACCGGGAACTACGTGCCCTACTCTTAGCTACAAGTGTGTGGGTTCTTTTACGTCCCACAGGATTATAAACATTGAAGGTTTGTGAGACGGGACCTCCGGCTTATCGTCCTTATCCGAGAAGACTTGAAAGTCTAACCATTTGCAGATGTAGTTACAAAGGCAGCACATTCTCCTCAGTTATTTAAAGACCCTGAGTGTTGGTCCAGCCGGAGTTGAACTCATGACCTTCCGCGTGACAATCCGTGACATGTTTCCTCGCCATCTCTCTTCTAGGAAGACAATGCGCTGTTTAGATGTTTTGGATGTTGACATGTATGTGGGTGCTTGGGGTTTAAATCCGTCGTAACCATTGGCTGGATTTGTTCCCCGGTGTTCAAGAAGAGACTATATTTTGCTAATGGCGCGTTTTCAGTTACCTCTGGATAGTTCCAGTCCTTTGTGCGGCCTAACGGCCAGTTTGGCATTCATCAGTGGTGATCAGTCTTAACGTAGAGTTTTGTCTGTTGGTCCCCCACAAAGGACTGGATCTACCCAGGTTCACTAGAAACTTTCCATTGACAAAATAGTTTATTTTGGATCCACCACGCCTTCTTAATGGCCTGCTTGTTGTCTCCTGACAGTTGAGGTTTCTCAGCATGTCATGTTAATTTGAAAAAAAAAGTACATTCTTCGCTGCTTCTTGCGGTAAAGTACCTTTGATCAATCTAAATAGGAAATGTTTTAAGAAAATGAGACACTTAAATTAGATCAGTTGATAAAGATGCAAACATCGGAGTTATTTTTAAAGTGATCTGGTTTATATTTCAGCCCGGTCACCTTGCCATCCC
>NC_090872.1:28339514-28364514 GCF_036669935.1 Montipora foliosa
AAACGCAGGAAAGAATTTGACGTAATCAGTTTAAAAAAAGGCAGGCATGCAAAGTCATGAATTTGATTAACTTGATTGCGAAACTAAAGGATTTGAACTTTCGTTTTATCCAAGAGGAAGAAGGGAATACTTAGAATTGTCTCCCGCGGTAAGGTTTTTTTTAGGCAATAGTTAATGCTGTAGCATTTAAGCGTTAAGAGCTTGTAAATCCTTAAAGCTTTTGACCATCCTTTCGGGCCAATAAACCTACAATCCTGGCCAAAAGTTGTTGGGAAGGTTGCGCGCATCACTTCACTTCACACCTAATTCGATTACTCTAACTATTGGCTGAACTATTTGGGAAAGAGCATGCTCTTGTGGCCCCCCTCCCCCATATTCAATGTTGGAAGAAAAGTCACCATTTTGTTTTGTGGAAAATCCAACATTGATAATGGGGAGGGGAGTTATCTCTAAAGTGATGCTACCTTCCCAACACCTTCGTCCATGATTGTAGCTCTCAAGGGTCCAAGTTGTGGCAGTGTCGGGAAAAAATAACTAAACGACCAAATTCCAATCCTCTGTCAAATTTCAGCAAATCGTGCTTTCAGAGAATGAACTACCTCTTACGGTAAATGACGTGGGACGACTACAGTTGCCCTCCGTTGCCCAGTCGCTCAGCGCGAGTAGCATATCTGCAATTTCTAAGTCCCGTGCTCTATTTGTTGTACTAATAATGAGCACTATTTCAGTGCGTTCGCTGAAACCGGGGCCACTTGGAGAATTTACAGTAACCGACCCCACAGTCACTAAAACATCACCGGTCAACGAACAAGTTGCGATTTCATTGTTTTGTACCGGAGCTTTGATTCGCTGGATCTGAAAATGTTGGAATCTATTCTTTCAGCTCTGACCTCTCATTGGTTTTCATCATCTGGGTGGCCCCGGTTTCAGTGAACGCGATGTAACAAGTGTTTTAGTTGTTGGTAGTGATGTTGTTACCATCCTATGTTTGGTTCTTACTTGCAGGAGTGCAAAATATCAACTTTCAGCTTTCTAGAAGTGTTGTCGCTGCCCGTTAACCGGCAGTTTGAGAAGGTTGTTTTGTCGAATGAGGTCAGTTTACCATGCGACCTTTTAACAGCGTAACGTTTATTTGATAAATTAATGCTCAACACCTGTGTAATCCTCTGATTGGTCGGCTCAGTTGGTATACCTTGGTGCTACCCCGGGGCGTCTCGTTTTAGCCGGAATAAACTCAGGGTTTTTAAACAGGTTTTTTTTTTGGTTTTGAGCCCCATGACAGGCTAGAGCTCGGCCTTTGTCGTAGGGTCGATTACCTGCCGCTGTTTCGGGAAAGGGGCGGACTCAGAGAGTGGCGGAAGTAGATCCTACCTATGTAGCGACATTTTCAAATGTTTCACGCTTTGTCTTTTTTAAAATAAAAACAATAATTCTCGCACCATGTGACGTGTAACAAGGGCTTAAGTTTCATAATCTTTCTGGGACGCCACAGATCCCAAACACTGATCTGGAAGAGGATGTCGCGGTGTATCGCACGGTGCTGTAAAGTCTCTCTGAATATATCCACACAAAAATGTGCTGTCTAAAGCTATGTCGGAATCAGCGTAGTGAAACCAATCTGTTTCGCAGTCAAGATGCGCGATAAAGATCCAAACTTTCAGAATCACTCTTATTTTGTTTTCAAATTTCTAGGGCGCCGGAATTTGAATAATTGTGACGTGTTATGGTTGCCCCTTTGTAATTATACGAAAGCATTTTGTGTCAAAAGAGGGCAACTAGAACACGTCACAATTATTCAAGATGTAAGCGCCCTTGAAATTTGAAAGTGAAAATAAGCGATTTCGATTAGTTTTTTTCTGATAAGCACTTTTTTATTATAACAAAGTACACAAACAAATTAAATTGCATGAATTATTTCCTCCGGTGTAAAATCCGGGAAAATCAGGAACATGCTACTCAAAGAAAAAATATACAGCACGGAACTGTTCATTCCTCCATTTTTGCGTTAATGCGTGGGTGCCCTGACATTACCCATGTTTTAGGGAAACTAAAGACAACGCACAAAAATCAGTTGAACTGAACTAAACTCCAACTCAAGTATCATCAGTCGAAGCACCATCCTTAATCTTAGTCTCATATTTACTGATTCTCTCTGCGAATCTCATTTTCTCCAGTGCTCTGGAACAAATGGAAAAAAAATAGGTTAAATGTTATCTAAAAGATTGCTAGTTCATAGGTGTGGCTGCACTCGTGAAAAAAGTACACAAGTTCTTTTTTCATCTTTTTCCGCAGTTAGCCAACAATCTTCAACCACAGGAAGTTAGACCTGGTATTCAAGTTGCCACAGTAACTGGTACCTTGGTAACAAAAGACAATCGTTATACACTCGAGCCGTTGAACCTTTCGGAAGCTGAGTTGGACAACGCAAAGTAAGTACACTCTCTCAAGACTAACGAACATTTTACCTACGCCTTTACAAGAATTGCAAGAATGCCACCATAAACCTTCGACTTTTTCTCGAGTTGACAGACCTCAATCACCATTAACAAAACACGGCAGCTTCTGCAAGTACCGGTGCGGAAATTACGTAAAACAAAAGAAACAAAATACAGAAAACAAGACAACTCCACATAAAGACTAATCCCAAGTGACCAAAAACACAACGCTTTCCGGTACTTGCAGAAAGACCCTAAAACACGGCTTTAATGTTGTGGTAATACGTTGAAATAGTTTATAACTTATCCTCGTTCTGGTGTTAACACCGTCGTTCCAAGGGTCATTCTTGAACAGTGACCTTGTCAGCTCTGTCCGTGAGAGCACTGGACTGGACTACTAGCATGTAGAACAGTCAATTGTTTTTATTTTCACAAATCCCAGTTCATTTTGGTGGGTTATTTACATTTAAACAATGGATTTCCACTTCACTGAAGCATGATACAGTCCCATGGGTAAATGACTTGTATTGTTTTTATGCAAAAGAACCCCCCAATACGTATTGCATTATGGGAATGGGAAAGTAGCGAATGAGGAGAATATAGAATCACAGTTGAATTTCAACTGACTGGATTGGTGAATGTCCTGGCAAAGGCATTCTGTAACACGACAGACAATGCCACAAGGCATCAGACTACAGGACGAGCTGAAATTCGTGGTTTCAAATCCCTGCCGGACTAATCGATACTCGGGAGTTTTAATTAACTGAGAAGGCAAAGCTTTGTATTGACTGCTAAGGAATGTTAGACTTCTCAACTTTCTGGTATGAGGACGATACGTTGAAGGCTTCGTCCTACAACATCACTTCACTGATGATGAATGTTTCTTCTCTCCTGTTTATGACTATGAACCATGTAGGAATTATTAATACTCAAACGTTGAAATTTTACTCCAACCCCTGCATGTGTTCTTATCTTTATTATCTCTGTGGCAATTTTCAGAACCAACACACTGTTTATATTTGCAAAACTGGCCTTTCTAGCTCTCCAAGAGCTTTTCAGTGCTAATGAAACGTTATTGGAACAAACACAACAAATTCTTAGGAATCCAAACTTGCAGTAGGCAGATCAATTGCTTGTTTTACAAGCGCAGACGGGAATTTGAAGCGGGGTTTTGCTTCTGCTCATTCCTCGACTTGAACCCGGGATTTTCGAATTGCCCTAACCATGCGGCCATGTCCACTTTTCATGCGGCTCTTTACAACGCTACTTTTATTAGGTCGACATCGATATGCAGCTCATTTGTGTTTGAGATTAGGCTCCATTGTTTCCGTTACATATTTTTTGTACCTCTTGTTTTCTAAACCGACCACGATACCCTGGTAATGGATGGCTCCTGACCGAGAGTGAATTAGACAAGAGCGTTTTTCTTGCGGTTTTGCCCCAGCACAGTCACAAATGGACTTCCTTTTAGCTACACTTAATGCGCGAAAACAAACAAAGGACGCCGCTTTAACCAATGAGGAGAAGCCATGTCACGTGTGACTGCTTGTATGTTTTTTTCAGGGCCACGACAACTCCTTTTCGCGTAAACGGGTATTCTAAAAATAGACTCATTTGTGACTGTGCTGGGGAGCCCACCCATGCTATAAGAAACACTCTTATCTAATTCATTCTTGTCCTGACTCGATCTGTCTCCCTTTTCTCACTCTTTGCTAAGAGTTGAGAAAGTAATGCGGCCATTGTGACAGTTCATTCAAGGCTAGATGTCTAAATACTTTGCGCTGGGTTTATTCTGTTGATCGATACATATATCAGTTGTGCTGATGATAAAGGCTTGCCGAAAGACTCAAAAACACTTTAATCGTTCAAAAAGTGTTGACAAGGAAATTCTTCATTCAGGGAGCATCAAGTGGAGCAGAAGACTGATAAGCAGAAATCCTGTCACTTGTGGGGCAGTGTGCTTGTTGAAGATCTGTTACAGTCGCTAACAAAAGTAAGTCCTTAGAAGATGTTAGTATCGGCAACGAGTGCGACTTCCAGTACGAGTTCTAGGGTGTTGATTACTGCGCATCCGTACTGCGCAGCCTGGCCTGCTCAACTCGTCCCGGCAAGTTGGTTTGCGACGACCTTACGTAAGTCGTAGCGGAGAGTAAGAGTTTGTCAAAAGCACGACTTCTATAACGAGTGCAAGTTGTACTAGTCCTGTTCTCGTACTCGCACTCGTTGCCGACGCTACCATTCTCCGCTGGCGATTAAACGTAGGCAGTGATAACGGTTTCACCCTAAAGAGAAGTTCCAATATGGACAGTTTGAGTGATCTATTTATCAAAGGAATTATCAACATCTCAACAAGCCCCTGAATGACCTTTTCTTGGGTTTTTTTCTGAAGCAGTTTCCCAGAGATGGACTTTTAAAGGAAACTTCCTTTCCCAAAGAACAACTTTAAACCGGAGGAAATAATCTTTGCAATCAAATTTGAATTTTTTCCTTTATAAAAAGGTATCATAAAGAAACTAATTTTAGAATCGCTTTTTTTCAGTTTCAGATTTACCGGGCGCCGCCATCTTGAATAATTTTGGTGTGTTGCACCTGTCCCATCTCGTCCTATTGTTCTGACACAAAGAGCTTTTGTAAAACAACAACAGAACAATCGTATACGTTACAAATATTCAAGATGATAGAGCGCGGAAATTTATAACAAAAATAAGCGATTCTGAAATTCCTTTATTTCGGATAAAAATGCTGTCCTTGTTAAAAATGTAAACATTTCCTGTGGTGGAAAGTTTTTTTTCTCATTTGGCATGTTTTTTTTTCTCCGTCTAAAGCGCGGTATCCGAGATGTGCACGTGGAGTCCAATCAGGAAGGACACACCCTTCATCTGGTGAGTGTAACTTTAAGACGAGGAGACTTTACTAAAGGCTTTCAACGGTAGGAACTTGCCGCTGTGCAAACTAGTTGCTTGCTTTTTTGCCATTGTCAGCTTATGTTTACAACGGGTCACGCTGGACATTTATTTTATCGCCACAAGCCCATTTTTTTTGGGGGGAGGGGGAGGGGGGCACGAAGAGCAGGGTGGTTTAAAAATACTATTTTCGTGGCTTTGGCTAATTGCTAGCGATATATGCGTCAGGATTAACCAACATAGACGCCGGGTGTTACGTAGATAATGGAAATTGCCTTCTTTCCGATGGGAATTTTGGGAAAAGTTACACCTTTTTATCGGATTGACCTGTAAACCAATTACGTTTCTAGAGGCTGCGTGATGTCAATCAGTGCAAAGGTTAAGAGGTTAAGTTTCATTGGCACTGACGCAAAAGGACTGGGGACTCTTGGAACGAAATTGCTAATTTTTGACCTCTCTTCTAAACCTTTATCGCAGGCTCAAGATGACGCCATGATTCAACTCGATGGTAATGGAACGCACATTGTTACGCACGGGAACGAAGCTCTGAGGATTGAAATTCGGGACTCGCTCCTCGAGTGTGTGTCCCAGTTTTGAAGTTGTCACCTTATAAAAAGGATTCTGCATGACAGACGACAAACATAATTCGCAGGAGCGCGGAAGCTGTGTTTTAACCACGAGTTTTAATCAGCGGCTCGCTCAAGTTGTGCACTTTCAGAAATCCCCGAAAAGTATTGCGCCCATTTCCCCTTTCTCTAATTCCCTTTCTATCTTAAGACACAATACTTTGCAATAGCTTACGTTTTCCTGTGATGAAAACATGTTGAAAAGAGAGGTTATGTGAGGAACATTCGATATTGCAGCCTCCCAAACTGAATGGGCCCTTAATGTTGTGGAAAGCAGTCGTGGTGACACAGTAGCCATGCATGCGCGAACAAGCTCCATGGCTTGTTTTTCCGATGTTTGATATGGCATTTTTCGTTGACTTCGCCAGGGGTCTTTGATTAGAATACATATCTTCGATGACAAGGCCATGTTATCATGAAACACTTTCAAAGGTTAAGGTTGGCAAATACTTCTCAGAGCATCCAATGTTGTGAGACATATCGGCAATCTCCACACGGCAATAAAGTAGCCCAGAGTTTTCTTTAAGTACTCAACTATTGGATTCTGTAGGGATCCTGCAGGGAAAACGGTAAGCGCAGTGGTAAGAGAACTATCCTTTCACCCAATGAGAACCGTCCAACTCCCAGACTCGACGGCATTATGTGGTCTGAGTTAAATGGATGCATATACTTGAAGCGCGGTTTATAGACAAATAAGAGAAGTGATCCTCGCACTTTTAGCTGGAAAATTTAAGAAATTGTCCAACAAATTGACCTGCTTCCAAATGAGTGGCTTCATAGCTCAGTTGGCAGAGCACTGCACCGGCATCGCAGAGGTCCTGGGTTCGAATCCTGTGGAACCCACCTTAATTTTTCCGTTGTCTAAAAATAAAGAATTGCTTAAATTGTCCAGCTAAAAGTGCAAGGATTATTTCTCTCATTTGTTTATATGGGTTGAGTTTTTTGGTACCCCCACTCTGCTCTGAGATATTTTTCTCCGTGTTCTCCGGTTTGCACCTCTCGTCAAAAAGTCACATCTGAGTTGATCTGCTTTCACTTCATGTGATTTGATCTTCTTTCTACCCAATAAGTAGAGCAGTGGTCATCAATCTGCGACCCGGGTTCAACTATGGCTCGGATCGTATGTGGGCTGAGTTTCAGTCGATCTCAATCTGACTCCGAGGGTTTTTCTCCGGGTACTCCGGTTTTCTTCCCTCATCAAAATCGACTCCCAGCCTATTCCATCAGGCTGTGGTACTGTGCTCCGAGGTCATACATGGGTTGTGTTCAGGGGCCGAGCGCCTAGTCGGCAGCACAGCTCCTTCGGTCCGACCTCGTTGAGCTGCGCCCTCAGTAATTCAGTCTGCGACTGCGAGAAAGGGCGATTAGCAGGTCAGATACTATTATTATATTAGTATTTGAGTTCAGCTAAATAATAGTAAGACCTTATTATCCTCGGGTGAGGCTAAACCGCGTGGGTAGGTGGGGCATGGGTCGTGTTTGTTTGAAGATAAAAAAAAGATATATTAGCTCCCTCAGTGCTCGGTCCAAATTTGTCTTAGGTCTTAGGTCTTGTCTGTTTCCAGAATTTCCAGTCGTTGATAAAAAAAAGGGTTAGGGTTAAGGTTAGGTTAGGGTTAGGGACCCATGACCCACGACCAACCAACCCACGCCGATTAGACACTCATTATCCTCTTGTACACCATTTTGAATAAAGGCAAGGAACTTTTATATTTGGTGGCTTTGATTGTGAGGCTTGAGACGTTTACCAGGGGTCAACCAGAGCCGAGTTGTTCGAAACAGGATTCGTCACCATAATCGAGGCTAACTACTATGGAAACCAATGAGCTTTGTGCCTAATTAACCGATCATCAACAAGCTCTTTGCTATGCGCGCGAAGTGGCGTGCGCTAGTTGTTAGGATGTATGACTTGAATGCGGATGCGCAGAATTCAAATCCGCTCTGACCATTATTTAATTAACTGGAATTGTCTTCGTTCGAGTTTAACTCTACTCGAACATCGCTGTGTTAATAGTCAGCTGGTTGGGTTTAATCATGTTATTCTGAAGTAGTCTACCTGTGACAGCGCTAGTTCTATACCAAAGTAACCTCCGGACATCACCCAAAGCCTAATATGATATTTTCCGAGGCGTAATTTTTATTTCAATCGATCAGTTGGCGCGTTTCGCGGTGCGTTCCCCGATGCGTTTCCCGGTTCGTGCCATAATAGCTCTGACTAGTCTTCAGGGGCACCCAACGAGAATATAGTTCAAAACCATTTAAATATAGCATTGTCAAACGTATTTTAGTATTTAAACGGTAGATATACGCATATTTTTATCCCCTAAAAATCTGTCATCTGTTCGGATTGCCTAGCTGAAAGTTTAGTGATCCGAAAATTATAGGGATTAAAACTTATCTTTTCGAAAATTTCATGATAGGGCAAAAATCCGTTAAAAAGGGGCAATTATACCATTTTTCAGATGTTCGAAAATCCAAGGAGAGGCAGGCAAGCAAGAAATTTTACTGCAAATGTTTCGAAAATTCTAGATCTCAAATCGTCTTCCGAACAGATATTTTCCGAAAATTGACGTTGGGTGCCCCTGAGTCTTCTGACTAGAGTCACCAAAGCATTATCGAATCCATCACTGGTGGCGAGTCTTCTGGTGGCGATTTGGTGGTGGCGAGATGGCAAGTTAAATGGTAGCGAGTCTTGGAGGGAAGAGTGGCACAAGTCTATGAATGGAGATGCGGACACAGATGTATGCTATCGGACAATAAACCTGTATGCCCCTCATCGTTTTATTTATTCCGTTTCTGATGCCCCACACTCAATCAGGACTACTCGGAACTGTTTGTATCATTCATCATTTGAAGAAAAAAATTCCAAAAAATCGAATGCCTGGGGGTTGCACGGGAGGGGGTGGGGGGGGGGGGATGTTGAAGCTTCACTTTGACTGGTTCCCTAGCCTACGAATCAATGCAGCCACCTGTCATCGTTCCCGGCTGCTAGGGTCGTTTCGCAACGCCCAAGTTTTCCAAGCCCTTCACGGTCAGTCACGTTTAGAAAAGCAAACATGGCAGTTTCAGCTACATTTTGCCGAGAAACAAAAGATTGCTGTTGCGTTCTGATTTGTCAGACCCTGTGGACTATTCTCGAATCACTTGACCGTATATTTATTCATATTGAACATGTTATATTGTTCCGCATGAGAAAATTTTTTGATCTTGCGCTTGTTGGTACGAAACAGTCGGATTATGGCCGCGCTTGTAGTGCACGATACCTTATCGTTAACAACGGATAATGGTGTAAGCAAGATTCAGCTTTGCATCGGAGACATCACTAAGCTGGCAAAAGAAGACGAAGTTGATGTTTTGGTTGTTTCCGCGTTTCCCGGTAAGCACTAGTCAATATTTTATTATCTACAGGCTGGTGTATTTAATTGCCTTCTATCCAGGCCAGTTTTATTAGGGCCGATTTAGGGCCGATTTACACGATACGATTTTGTCGTATGCGACAAGGTCACGACAGGCCTACGACATGACTTACGATTGTCGCAGCGTTTTAAAACATGTTTTAAAATGCTACGACATTTTTTCTGACGTACACTACAATCGTAAATCATGTCGTGGGCTTGTCGTAAGCCGTTGTCGCATGCGACAAAGTCGTGACGTGTAAATCGGCCCTTACACGATACGATTTTGTCGCATGCGACAAGCTCACGACAGGTCTACGACATGACTTACGATTGTCGCAGCGTTTTAAAACATGTTTTAAAATGCTACGACATTTTTTCTGACGTACACAACAATCGTAAATCATGTCGTGGGCCTGTCGTAAGCCGTTGTCGCATGCGACAAAGTCGTACCGTGTAAATCGGCCCTTACAGTACACAGATTTTTCCAGTACTGCTACATCACCCGATTTTTCTGCTGATTGCACATCAGAAGTGATTTTTTCCCTGCTCAGTGACGCGTTGACAAAACCCATTAATTAATCATGACAATGATTTTGCTAAATAAACTAAGCGTGGTTTGCAGCCGTTAAGCAAACTTTTGTGTGCGATAGTTCGAAAGTATTTGAAGCACACTTTATCAGATCAGGGTCAGTCTTGATCAGTCTTGCCGGCATTCTAGGAGAAGTTACTGTTTCTAACGGACTAATGATGGCTGACGGACAGATGACGAACAGATGACTAGCTAACAGGTGACCTACGATTGTGCCTATTTAACAGATACTAACTTTAGCGTATGTTTTTCTCCTGTGAGGTCACAAATGTCACCATGCTTAATCTAATACTTGTAGCAACTTCTGAAAGTGATTTGCAGCTCCTACTTTTCTGATTTCTATTAGAAAGGAGAAGCTCTTCAGGGTCAAAAATAGGCCAAGCCTATATGAAGGAGTCAGTTTTACAAGAAGTGAACACGGAAGTAATATAATTTTTATTTAGTTTTATCTAATGACTTGATAAAGGTCAGAAGGTCATTACCTTGAAGTGTTTAGCTAAGGGCCAAGTTGCACTAGAGGACAAAACTGTTTACTTATGTCAAAAATCTGTCATCACAATGAAGAACCAAGTGCGACTGGTTTGTCCACCGAAGGCAAAATTTGGTCACAGACGGACAAACTTCAAAGATGCCGTCGACTACCTCTGGAGCAGGCCGAACTGAAACAAATCTTGAAAAACAATAGCGAGGGTGTCTTGATTTGGAAATGATTTGACAGGTGATATGTAGCAGAGTCTCTATGCGATAGACTTCGTAGCCTGCAAGCAGGCCCACCGAAGAGAGAGAGTTTGCTCGCATGCTATAGACTTCGCAGTAAAATTGAAAACGTTCTCATTTCGCAACAACATGAATCCGGGCGCGGGCGACCAATATTTTCCATATGAAATGTGGCAACAATTTTCTCAATATCTACCAAGGATGGATCTATCCGATGCCTAGCCCTTACGTATTCAACGATCGAGGAACTCCCAGCCCATCTCCTTCTACCACGCGTTCTGACTCGTTGCAAGAATCCTTTCAGTTCAGCGAAGACGGCTCAATGCCCGATCATCCCAAACTTCTTTGCGCCATACATCTTCGTCAACTGAGAACATTTTGAAATCCCTCGTGTTGCGGTTTGTGGATGGAAACAGCGAGTAAAGGCGGTTTCACAGGAAATTGCGCGACGCTCACAGTATGGTGTGATGTTTTGTTCACATATTTTGTTCTCAAGTGCGACTGTAGCTTTCCGGACAATTTTTTTGTCACTGGCCGATTTCAAGTCAGATTTGTCCTGAACAAATCCGAAATTGCCCTCTAGTGCGACTTGGCCCTAAGTTAACCTCCATTATAAGAGAGATTTGAGAGTTTACATGACAAGCATTAAACCCTCTTCAATTTGATCTGACGAAGGGTTAACACTTGAACATCAGCTTATGGTGGCTAATTTACCTTTATCATCTCATTTGATAAAACCAAATTTTCATAGGTTACCTTTGGGCTTTAATCAATCACTGAGAATTTCCTGAAAGGGGCTGTGTCCTGGCAGTGCAGTTTATTTTGTGAAGTTTTAGCAGTTAATTGCCTATAATCACTTTGCAATTTTTACGTTAACCCAGAAAGTGCTTTTAAAGAACTCAAAGCTTCGTGGCCAAAAAAATGTCCGTTGAGCATACAGAATGTGAGTTACAAATAACAGAGATAAACCGTTAGTCTGAATAGTTTTCAAAAACCCCAATAATTATTATTGCAATCCATTTTAATCTTAGTCAATTTTGCACATCCCAACCTCCTGAACTTTTGTATTTGCCGTTTTATTCAAACCCTCCTTTAATGTTTTAAGTAGCTACGGTTCAACCCCTATTAAACGGCCATCCTCGGAGAGATAAAATTAATAGTGGCTGCTTAAAGGGGGCTGGTCACTTAATAGAGGTAAAAACCATAGAAAAGCCCTCATTGGGTCTTTGATACATATATATATATATATATATCTTTATTTACCCTCGGATTTTTGGAGTAGCTTGGTGTAGCTAATTATCTCCGAGCATTTACCCTCCCAACCATGATACACTACAGAAGACAGGCCACAACAGCGGGAACTACATGCCCTACTCTTTACGACAAGTGTGTGGGTTCTTTAACATCCCACAGGATTATGAACATTGAAGGGTTGTGAGATGGGACCTCAGACTTATCGTCCTTATCCAAGAAGACTAGAGAGTCTAACCATTTGCAGATGTAATTACAAAGGCAGCACTTTCTCCTCAGTTATTTAAAGACCCTGAGTGTTGGTCCGGCCGGAGTTGAACTCACGACCTCCCGCGTAACAGCCCGGTGCTCAACCAACTGAGCCACTGGTGCGATTACTGCCTAGCTAATAGGGGTGGCCGTTTAATAGGTGGCAGCTTAATAGCGGTTTGACTGTATTTTAACGTTTCGCTTGATTGGATTTGGCTAAATTTCGTGACACAACTCCTTTAATTTATGTACTTTTAAGTTCTTTCATTCAGTCTTCTATGTGAATTCTCCCTACCCCAGCACTGATCTCCCATAAGTGAAGTGATACTGTTGTAAAGTGTATTTCAAAAGAGGACAAATGCTCATAGGCACAATTCTTTAATTACTTACATGTAAGTACATACGCTACATGTAAAAATAAACCTCATTAATTTGAACCTCTGCGCAAACTCTGTATTTTTACTTTTCCTGGTAGTATTGGTCATCCCTAGTCACGTGCAGCTGACTTGCTTCAGAAGATTTTAGCACAACAACAGAGCAGGGGTCACTGTTACACCATCATGATCTGATGGTTTTCAATTTAATTTGTTATATAGGTGATTATTCTCCAACTCCATCTTCATTGATTGGAGCACTTTCCATAAACCTTGGTATTAGTGTGCGCAATCTCTCCAAAGACAAAGAAGAAGACTTGCGCAGACAGTATTTTTGTTGGTGGTCCAAACCTCTCCCCGAACATCACAGCTTTAGGAGAATCCTCTGCTTTGAGGGTGGATTTGGCAGTCGTGGGAACAGTCCACCTAAAGTTGTTGGAGCAGTGTTTCGTTGTCTCATACCAATTCTTAGTGGCAAAGGGAACAGGAATGGAGCAGTTATTATGCCACTCCTTGCCTCAGGGGACCAGGTATACGGATAGTTCTACAGACACAAACTTGTTAATTTGGCTTTTATAAGTTATAAAGTTTAACCTGAAAACATGACTAATGGAAAAAAGTGATGATTGTGACATTCAGAAGTACTTGTACATGTAAGTGTAAAAAAAAAAAACCTTCCTGTACTGTAATGCATTGACCCAGTGCAAATTGACATTACTGTAACACAAGACATATGGGAGAAGTGATGCTTGAACTTATCTGGACAATTTAAGCAATTGTCTCTCATGACCCACACTTCAAATATAAATTTATTTCATTCATCGACTCCTTCACGGGAACACATTGACCTACATACTCCAAACTGAGTGGCTTCATAGCTCAGTTTGAAGAGCATTGCACTGGCATCGCAGAGGTCATGGATTTGAATCCCGTTGAAGTCGCTTGAATTTTTCAGGTGTCTATAAGAGAGAAACTGCACAAGTATGGATCTTGAAATCAAGAAACGCCGGCTTAAATGGCTGGGACATGTCTTACGAATGTTGTCGGAGAGGATACCCAAGGTTGCCCTTAGGTGGACACCTGCAGGCAAAAGGAAAAGGGGAAGACCCAAAACCACCTGGAGGAAGACAGTGGAAACTGAACTTAGTGAGATGGGTTTGTCATGGGGAGAGGCACAAGCAATTGCGAAAGACAAGACCCGGTGGAAAAGAGACATTGTTGCGGCCCTATGCCCCACTGGGGGCAATAAGGACTAATATATGTATATGTATATGTATATGTATATGTATATGTATATGTATATGTATATTTATATGTATATGTATATGTATATGTATATGTATATGTATATGTATATATATATATATATAAATATTTTAAGAGGAAAAAAGGACGCAACTACATTTCCCGACAAGCCTGTTTCGTGAATCGCTTCACTCTTCAGGGGTGAAGACCCCTGAAGAGTGAAAACCCCTGAAGAGTGAAGCGATTCACGAAACAGGCTTGTCAGGAAATGTAGTTGCGTCCTTTTTTCCTCTTAAAATATTTATTCCGCTCTGCTTCAACGTATTGAGCACTGTTCCACGAGAAAATCGACTTACAGACTCCCTATATATATATATATATATATATATAAGAGAGAAATGCTCAAATTGTCCAAAGTAGTGCAAGGATCACTTCTCCATTTCGTTTAACCAAATTATGTCATGGATAAAAGGCGGGGCCTTCACAAACTGTGCTGTAGTACACAGTAATGTTCAGTGCTAAGTAAAATCCAAAGTAGCCGATAGCCTGCACTTCAAATCATATGTACCACCATGTTATATATAGTACATGTATTTTATTACACAAGACAAGTGTAAAAGATGCAAGTCTTGATGTAAGGGCATTGTGAGTAGTGGAGATAACAGACTAGGAAATCTAATGTCACCAGTAGAAAACAAAGTTGTTTTCAAGGCAGAGTGAGGGGAAAAGTCATAATGTTAGTGATAATGATAGTAAACTCTTCACAAGTTCTTAGAGGAGTAAAGATGGTCATGTGGTAATGCTTGACTGCTTCCTACCTTTGTGGACCTGGGATCACATACTAAGCTCGTACGTGGGCTGAAACTTGCCAATGTCAAGTTTTCTCGGGGCATTCTGGTTTTCCTCCCTGAACAAAATTGACTCCCAGCTTTTTCCTTCTGGCTGTGGTGCTGTGCTCCGAGGTCACGCATCGGTCATGTTCTGGTGCCGAGCACCTAGCCGGCACGGCAGCACAGCTCTTTTGGTTCGACCTCATGGAGCTGCACCCTTAACAATTCACTCTCTGACTGCAAGAAAGGCCGAATAGCAAGCCAACTTAGCCAGGTTTGTTAACCCATTGACTCCCAGAGGTTCCCCATTGGCGAGTAAAATTGTTTGGCGTTAAACCGAGTAAAATACTAAGTATGGCTGGGTTAGGCGGCTTGGGAGCCAAAGGGTTAAAATTAAGTACTTTTAGTACTACATGGGAATCAACCCAAGGTTACCTATCTACTGTATGGTCACTGGTTAGGACTTGATTTCTTTGGGATGAACAGCAGCAAAACAAGTCATTATCTAGTTCATAGGGCATGATGATGATGATGATGATGATGATGATGGTGGTGGTGGTGATGATCAGAAGAAGGACAATAACATTTACCTAATTATGATGATGACAACAATTTGCCGACAACAATAATGTTCTCACCCACCTTTTCTGCCAAATAAATACACCAGCAACCATGAAACCAACAAGTTTACAACATCAGTTTTGTACTAGTCCTATTAACAGTAAATAAATGATAGGATGTAATTAATTATTGCAGAGACCAGTCTATTCTGAGTTCATACCCTTCTTACGGTATGTTGCACTTGACCCTTTCAATTACTGCCAAATTTGTTCAAGCCTCATTCCCCACTGGTATGTCTCACTTTCTTTAGCAGCTCAGCTCTGTATTGCTTTTGCTAGGCTATTTCAATGAAATACAAATTGATGTTTTTTTGCTGTCTTTGTTACTGTAGGGTTACTCAAAATCTCTCATGTTAAGACTGATCTTAGACTCTGCAATTCACTGGATCAAGGCTGGCCTTCTTTTGAAAAATCTCAAGATTGTCTTGCATTCTCGCAATCCTCATCAGTATGACACGTCATTCGAGGGGCTATTTAATTGTTTTCAGGAGTTTAAGGACAAGTATGATGACAAGAAATTGGAATATGTAAGTGTGGTGCATGGTGGTTTTTTTTGTTTGACTCATTAATAATAATTATTCATTAATGAAGCTGAACTTTGCATCTGAGTTTTGGCCTCCCCATCCTAGCTTCTCTTTTACATTGCTGTGCCTAACTGTCCAATATAGACTATGGCTCTTGCCAAACTACAACCGTGGACAAAACTCTTCAGAAAATTGCCCTTCCAAACACTTTCTGTTGTAAGCAAACAATTTGACCCGCCTCCCCTGCTGTCTCAATGTTGTTGTCTGTGGTTCACAAACAGTTTCCTGGCAATCAGCACTTTCCAAAGTAACATTGGATAAAGGGAGGGGGAGGAGAAGTAACTGCTATGGAATTCACGTGGAAGAAATAGTGAACAATTGCTTTTTGTTGGTCTTTGTATGGTTTTTTTAATGAGTTTTGTGCATGATTGTAGTTGCCTTTCTGACATGACCAACCCATTGCAACTGTAAATCTGTGGGAAGGGATTCAGCACTAACACTGTCTGTATGTTTTTACAGGAGACAGAGGTTATTTATGATGTGTATGTATCCAACAGCCCAAAGGACCATGAATGTGCCCTTAGCATTGTCACATTTCTACAGGCTCAAAAAAGTGTCAGTGTGTTTCATGATTTTCAAGAGCTCAATGAAAATGAATCTTGGCAAGAGGAGATATTCAACATCATGGGAAAATGTTCTCGTGTTATTGCCTTGTTAAGTCCATCATACTTAGAGACAGAGAGCTGTATTGAACAGTACAACATGGCCTTGTGTATAAACAGGCGTTCAAATGGGACCTTCCTTGCACCATTTTACATTACTTCAGTGGATAGCATGCCAACATACATGTCACTTATCCAATATGAAGACTGTAGGTAATGTATTTTTGGTTCTCCCTTGATATATTTCATCTTGAGGTATTTCATCACTCTGTGTGACTAAGAGCTGTATAGATGTCTTATTCCACATTTCTAGTCTCGAGGCTAGGCTTGCAAGTCTGTATTGTCTTATTTTGAACAGCTTATTGGGTTTTTTTTGTCAATAAGAGAACAATCTCTGTTGCACCGATACCATTTTTACTGAGTTTGCTGGCTTTGAATTCTATTTGCATTTGATCAAAGAGGCAAACTTTTGGCTTAAAGTGGAAAACTGAGGTGTCAAAGTGAGTCTTAGAAATTTTACGTCAAACACATTATTTTGTAAAATCACCAAGCTTAACCTGTAAATTGAACGGTGTTCTTTGGTTGGAATCAATAATTGTACGCTTGATGGTGAATTTTCAAAGTTCACGGCACAAATAGTAATAATTTATACACTTTGATCAACAAGAGGACTTTCATTAAAAACGGGTGTCAGTAATTTATTTGTTGAGGTGTAGGGGTAGCACAGTGGTGAGAGCACTAGCCTCCGACCAATGTGGCCCAGGTTAAATTCCCAGACTCGTTGTCATAATTATATGTTTTGGGTTTGTTGGTTCTGTTTTTCTCCAGGTACTCCGGTTTTCCCCTTTCCTGAAAAACCAACATTTGACTTTGATTTTACTTGATTTGCGTTAATTGAACTATTGTAGTTTACAGTGTTCCAAGTAGACCAATTTCTACATATTTAAATTCAGTCCTAAACAAAAGGCATCACCTCGAGGTGTAGGGGATTCCCCAGAGCCTCGAGATGACGCCTTTTGTTTAGGACTGAATTTTAATATATAGAAATTGGTCTGTTAGTGCTCCAGCGCAAGAATGACTGGACATTTAAGTAAAGTTCCTTTCCGTTCCTCACCCCTTTTGCTCTTCTAACTCGGTAACTGGTCGTTCTTTCCTGGAGTTGATCCACCCCATGTATTATTGTGTCTAAGCAGTCGTTTTAACAATTAAGTGTATGAAATCTTAGGTAAGCACTGATTTTAGTGATGAAAAATTAGGGTTTGTTAGCTATCATTTAAGGGTTGTTAGAATATTGTGAGGCTGATCGACTCTGGGGCGGAATGGCCTGTATTTATCTCTTTACGTTATATTAACTTTTAATTATAATATTGTTTTATACACAATGGTCAAATCCAGATTCAGAGAGAGACATACAGTAATTATTAAAGCGTAATATTGTACTTCCAGACCAAAGGATGCCTGGAAAATAAGAACAGCAAGTGATAATGTGGCAGAATCCCTGGTGAAACCATCTCAGAAGGATGTGGCTTCAAGTGCAGCAATGCAAGTGAATTCAAGATATGATGTGTTCATTTCGTACTCTCATCAGAACAAGACCCATGCAGACAAACTGCTTGCAATTCTCAGGTACTTATTGTGCCCAGTGACCATCGTTCTCACCAAAATAATTTCATGTCCCCGATGCATGCAATGGCAATGCATTGACCATCAAATAATCGGATGCAACAACTCCCATTTGGGAGTTGTTGGTTCTGCAAGTGTTTGCAGTTGTGTGCAAACAGTCGCAACAACTCCCAACAATGTAAGGACGTGCACTGTATTATGGGAAGGATACGACCCATGAGACTTTGTGAACTTAATAAAATTCGGCTGCCATCTTGTTTTCGACATGTTAATGCGGGTCGACACTTATGGCCATCCCTTAGGACGTTCGCGCCAATTGTTTCTGCGCATCCTTACTGCGCACGCAAATGCACACGCCACGTCATGCACGAGCGCGCGCGCTAAGTAATAAAATGAGAACTGATAGGGCAAAAGGCCATTGCTATAGCTTTGCCTGGATTTAACGGTCTTGGACGTTCGGTGACCCCTATTTTTCTTTCCAGAAACGGATTTTATTTACAATTATCTCCACGTTGTCCAAAAATGAACAAAAAATCAATGTGGGAAGTTAAAAAAATTTCAAGATTTCTGCTCACGGGACATCAAATCCTGCCATCTTGCGGCTGCAAGGCGCGTGAAACTGTGGTCGCTAAATGCGAACTTGATCTTTAAGGGAACCTCACCAGTTGACTAAATTCAGTTAATTAGTCCACTTAAACAATATTTGGCAGAGAAGATTTCACTTCAAATATTTAATTGCAATATATTTGGGTTTACAGACACTGGCCTTATTCGATAACGAAGCCCGATTTTGTCACATTTTGGGTGTTTTTCCGGACATGTTCTCTCCAAAACGAAGTCGGTGACCCCCCATTTTTTTTACACTTCTGACATAACTAACTCATCATCTTACAGTGGTAAAAGTTTCAGAAGAAAATCAATGTTGAAAAAATTTCGCGCGAAACTGACATTGGACATTTCGTAGCAATTACACGACGTAATATCCCATCTTAATATGACAAGCTTAGCGCTGTGAAAAGAACGAAAACAGGCAGAATTGGAGCTTAAGTTCAACAAGAAATAGCGTTTCTAAGCTAAGCCGCGCTGATCTATAGTATTTAGGTCTAAAAACCCCGTTGAAGACGGTTAACTTTCAATTGTTTTGCTGGGTACTACCAAATACTCTTAAAAATTCGACTTTCCAGGGGCTTGTCTCGTTAGTCTAGTGGATATCGGAAACTGCAAGGTGAAGGTATCGATCCGGGTTCAACTCTTTGCTTCGCCTATTGTGAATCTTCTCAGCTTGTTTAAAATGTTTGTTTCGTTGAAGTACATTTGAAGTCTAAAGTACGTTGTACGTGGTGTAAGTTGAATAAAAGGGGAAATGTCGGTTTGAGGGATAGAAATAAGTGACGACCGTTAATGCGTCGCTATCTCCGTGGAGACCATATGTAATGCGCGTTCGTGGCCCCAACAATATTGGAAGAGCCGTGCAAACCGTTTCAACATTGTTGCGCTACGGTTCGGCGATCACAGAACAAAATAAATGTTGGGAGTTGTTGGTGCAAAAGTTTGACCAGTTTCAAACTTCGAGCAGCAACTCCCGGCATGCAACAGGGTGTGCAAACGGAGGCTACACGTAACACCCAACAGTGTTGGGAGTTGTTGGCGAACAATGCTGCGTCCGTTTTCACGGGGGCTTAAGCATCAACAGTGTTTCCAACAATAATATAGTGAGCATGGTGCTCATGGTGTTTTTAAGTTAGGGTCATCGTGATTGAAGAAGAGATTTAGGGGGCACTTTGCGATAGTTATCACCCGAATAGACCCTTCGCGGTTTTTGGCGCCATCATGGCTGGGGGACAAAAATAGCTAAATTTACAGTAAATGTATGGGATTTTGGCCGACTTTTAACCGCTGTAGCACCGCTAAAAAGAGACGGATTTTCACAGTGAAAGTGTCTTTTAAAAGACATTTATATTTGGATAATTTTCATGAAATGTAAAGAGCAGATTCAGGCTACAACGGCCGTAAACAAATTTCTAAGATTGCATACAAACCCTTCTAAAATCATCACTGCAATTGCCAACAAGAGAAGATTTATTATTCGAGTTTACGGACGTCATGCCTTCCTAATGGCCTTATTTTCTGTTGAATGAATGATATCAATAAAACTATTTAAAGTAGTGGCAAAAGTTGGAAATCCGTCTCTTTTTAGCGGCGCTACAGCGGTTCACAAAGGTGGCCAAAATCTCATTATTACCTTTACTGTAAATTTAGCCATGTTTGTCCCCCAGCCAAGATGTTGGTCAAAAACCGTGGGAGGGTCTTTTTCTTGACACAAATGATGTTTACGTTGAGTAGAGGGGTAAGAGGACAAGGGGGTGTATCTCATTGCTTGTAATTCTGGACATACTGCAGTTTTCAAATGACTATCGAAAGTAATTACGCGATTGCAATTGCTATGCTTTATAGTGATTGGTTTAATAATCTCGCGCCAGTTTATCAACCAATGAGAAGGAAAACCAAGAGCAATCGCGACTTGCACGCGCGATGTTTCCCGCGCTTTAAGCAGGTTACATGAAATTGCTACGAATTTGGATTGGTTCATTGCTTTCTTTGCACCTGCAGTGATTGGTCGATGTAATTACCGTGGAATTTGTTTTGCGACACTCAGTTGAAAACCGCTCTATTCACCATCTGGCGAAGGAATTCACGTTAAATTGCACGCGAAAAACCGACATCGCGATGATTGTGATATCGGTTTTTCAAGTGAAATTTAACGTGGAATTCAGGAGTCAGGTGGTGAAAATTTCCTTGAATCGTATAGCTTTTCCAAAGATGCCATTCAATTTACCTTTGGCGACATGCAGTTACTGTATTCAACGAGCGCTAAATATCCATTTGTAAGATATGCCTCGACTTTCGGGAGCCCGGAAAATCTTCCTCACTCCCTCCAGGTTTTTGCATTTTAAACGGGAAAAAAATGCTTTGAAAATACTTGTTTTCCTTTTTCGTCTCAGTTGCTATGTAAGGTTACGCGTTGCTACGGTAAAATGTCTGTCAGCCTCGTTTTAATTCGCAATTCTACTCTGAATACCTGGTCTTGAAAGCCAATCAGATGGCGAGATTCTTCATCATCCTTTTGTCTCTTGTGGGATGAACCAGACCTTTTACAGCATTGTATTGAAGTTGACCATTTAAATTATTCAGATATGACATTTTATGCATTTTCTCTCAAACTCCCAGGTCTGTTGACCCAGATTTGAAGATCTTCATTGATTCTGCTGGGCTGAACACGGGCACATCGTGGCAGCAGTTGTTGTACACTGCATTAGGTAAGAATGCTGTGTGATCACCATCGACTAAAAGCATATCCTTCTGACGAAGGGCTAATGCGCTCGAAACATCAGCTCTTGTTTAATACCTTATCGTTCCTCATTTTACAGATTCATCAAAAAGCGCATTTGCACTTTTGTCACCGGAATACATACAATCCAAAGTATGCTGCGAAGAGTTCTGCTTGGCGTATGCCTTGTTTATTGACAAAGACAGGTGTTTGGATCTTGTAAGCCTAATGGTTGAGCCTGTCAATGAGCTGCCCTTCTGGTGTGAGGGACCCCTCCCTGTCGACTGCACATCTCCAGGGGTGGATACAGATCAACTTCTATCCAAAGTGTGCGTCGACTTGGTCAACAGACTAAAGAGTGAGTCTCTATCGCAAAGCGGAATATTTGTTTACAATTTGTGCATTATTTGCATAAGCCCTTTTTATAATATTGTCTAATCGATCAACATCTACAATCTTGGACAAAACTCTTAGGAAAAATTCCAGCTTAAACATCATTTGACATGCACTCACAAAGTATATTAACCCTCACCCCCATCCCAATGTTGATATTGTGGTTCAATAAGCACTTAATGACTGGCCCTAAGGGAAACAGCGAGATTTGTTTCCACGGTTTCGCTTCGGGGAACACCGAGGGTCGAGGGGAAACAAAACTCACTGTTTCCCGTGGGGCCAGTCATTAAGCGTTTTGTTATACCTCCAACTCAAAACAGATCAATACACGGATTTTTACACGAAATTTGCCGCTGTTTCAAAGGTGCACGAGCGAGTCGAAAGTTTAAGTCGTTGTTTCCCTAGGGTGTTAGTGAGTTTTTACCCATGACACGTGACACGTTCTCCTCCAATCGGAAAACGTATTTGAGTTGGGAGGTATAACAAAATACTTTGCAAGCCTTTGGCAGTCTTAACCAACATTGGAATGTGGGGAGGGGTGATAGTAGGAAGAATTTATTCTTTTATCACACAGACAAATTAGGGAATGATCAGCCTATGGCGTTGTCACGTTTTCCCAAGATTGAAGGTCCATTAAAAAACTATGACTCCTTTAACACTAATATACGATTAATTACAAACCCAGGCTTGAATTTCGCCCATCATCGCCTTGACGTTGTAATTTTATGCTGAAGGAAAGCAATTTAGTGTAGTTAATTTTGGAAGCTTAATTCCTGTAGGAACTTTTTCAGATCAGAATATAGACTGCAGTTTAAGTTTCCTGTAATCCGGGATTAGCTTAATCAGGCTGTGGATAACTGGGCCCAGATCCCACTCATCTCACTGGGCACTGATGGCTCGGTGTACGGGGTGTCGTGGGCTCGAACCTCGACCATACCATGCAACTCTCAGGCCTTACAATAATTGAGGAGAAAGTGCTGCCTTGAAATATCATCAGAAAATGGAAAGACTTTCAAGTCATTTCGGATGAGGACGAAAAGCCTAGGCCCCCTTGTTACAGCCCTTTGGTGTTTATAACCTCCCAAGTGGGACAATAAAAACCAACACGATCTCTTCCTCATATGAAGGATTATCCTCCATTTTCAAGTATTTATGAGTCAATGAGTCAATGAGTCAATGAGTCAACGAGTTAGTGCAGTTAATTAAACCATAAAATGAAAGCTAAAATTTCAGAGAGTGCTTAGGCCTAATCAATGAAACGAGGGCTTAGGCTTAATCAACAAATTATTGCTATATTGACTGTGAGTCCATTGACTCATGACTCATTTGACTCATAAAACATGCGTTCTGGTCAGTTTGCCTTAAATGAAGTATTATCCTCCATTGATCACTCTGTCCCAGGACTTGTGGTATGAAAAAGAAAAAGTAAAAGCAGCCCCTGGACAGGATAAAAAGCCCACACCCTCTTCGCAAAGAGCTAGCTTGCTTTCTTGCTTATGGTGTATGAGGCCATCTTTTCAGAATCAACCAAAAGTCAAGGAGACTTTGCCGGGTGGTGGAACATTTAGATGTAGATGTCTATGTATGGCAACTGCTTCAGCAATTATTTCTAGTTAAGCGAGGTTTTTATAAACGACGCTCTCTGAACCAATCCCGAGAGTCGTTGTAACAGCTGTGTCCTGCTGAAGAAATTCGCATTGAAAGTGCATTCCATGGTTAGCCATCATTTAAAATTGAGCCCGATATACGGTCATATACCATTATGATATTATCTTTGTGTACACTTCGGAATTCGAAATTTGTACTTTTGTTTTTGGTGGCAATTTTCTTCTTTGAATATCGGAACCCAGTAACTAAAAAGATGACAAAAGTTCAACAAGTTCTTTCAACATTTTTAAGACGAGTGGGTGTCTACCTTCGCTCGATTTTTTTCTGCGCATCTCTACCGCGCCGCAATGTCCCGTCGCATCAAAAATGAAAGCATAAAATGAATGCGCTTGTCTCCGAAAGGAAGTCGGTGATACCAATCTTTTTTCGCAAGTTTGGAACAACTGACCTACACATTAAATCTAGGCGACAATTGTTCTGGTAAAAAATTTTCTCGCGAATACCTTCTACTTTTTTCATATGTCAGGCTCCTGGTACAGTGAATTTTGGTGAGAAAAAATCTAAACTGTGATATCAGTTTTTTCTTAAAGCCAAGCTACTGTATATAGTAAATACCTCTTACTAACCGAGTGCGAGGTCCGTACTGTAAGGTACGGACCGAGTTTTTTCCCGTTGATTTATGGCCCACGGCGAAGCGCGCGGGCCATAAATCAACGGGAAAAAACGAGGATCCGTAACTTACAGTACGGACCGAGAAAACGAGGTTAGTAAGATATTTATTATATCTCTGAGGTTAACTGGCGTGCGGGCAAGGAAACAAGTCGAAGTGAAGCGGAAGGTTCAACTGCCACAAAGAATGCCGTGCCAAAATCCCAAAAACTAAATCTTCTTGGCTGTTAAGTTTGAAATAGTTGCTTGCAAGATTCAAACAGTTTTCAGTACAAGTTCATGCAACAGAAATGACATGAAAAACTCGCTAGATGATGTTTTGTCGAAATTTTAAATTTAGCGGGCTGTACAGCGGGCCGTACTGTAGAATACGGCCCGCTAATTTAGCCAATTACAGCGCGCGTACTATCTGAGAGATATAGTAAGACGTGTTATGTCCCGGTACAATATATGTCCCAATACATCAACAACCTACCCGGTATCGGAATAATCATTTCCTGCTTGATTGATTTAGGTACCAGTCCCACTGCTGATGACGTTCTCACTGAGTGTGTTTATGGTCTAAGAAAAGACAGCCTTCCACTTGAAAGCGCTATGGAAAACTACAGAAAAAGCCGTTTTGTATTGCGATCAAACATTCTGAAAACATCTGTGGATTTAAGTTGTTACAGTCGCGACAAGAAGTCCTTGAGAGTCGGTCGTACTGATGGTCTGGACATGTCTGTTGATGGTCATCTTGCAAAGAATCCACCTGAATCAGTGCGGGCGGATTTAAAACAGTCCACATCAAAAGAAATTCCATCAGATGATTCCTTTGTTTGCGATCTCGCGTTAAGTTTTGCGTCCAGTGATACTACATTCGCCGTAATTTTGAAGCAGTTATTGCTCGAAAAAATCCCCTCCTTGAAGATAAGCGAGCCTGTGTCAGGGGACTTTTCAAGAGTGCAGTCACTAGA
>NC_090872.1:28369514-28374514 GCF_036669935.1 Montipora foliosa
GTCTGTATTGTCTTATTTTGAAAAGCTTATTGGGTTTTTTTGTCAATAAGAGAACAATCTCTGTTGCACCGATACCATTTTTACTGAGTTTGCTGGCTTTGAATTCTATTTGCATTTGATCAAAGAGGCAAACTTTTGGCTTAAAGTGGAAAACTGAGGTGTCAAAGTGAGTCTTAGAAATTTTACGTCAAACACATTATTTTGTAAAATCACCAAGCTTAACCTGTAAATTGAACGGTGTTCTTTGGTTTTATTATATCTCTCAGATAGTACGCGCGCGGTAATTGGCTAAATTAGCGGGCCGTATTCTACAGTACGGCCCGCTGTACAGCCCGCTAAATTTAAAATTTCGACAAAACATCATTTAGCGATTTTTTCATGTCATTTCTGTTGCATAAACTTGTACTGAAAACTGTTTGAATCTTGCAAGCAACTATTTCAAACTTAACAGCCAAGAAGATTTAGGTTTTGGGATTTTGGCACGGCATTCTTTGTGGCAGTTGAACCTTCCGCTTCACTTTGACTAGTTTCCTTGCCCGCGCGCCGGTTAACCTCAAAGATATACTAAATATCTTACTAACCTCGTTTTCTCGGTCCGTACTGTAAGTTACGGATCCTCGTTTTTTCCCGTTGAAACTCGGTCCGTAACTTACAGTACGGACCTCGAACTCGGTTAGTAAGAGGTATGGAATCAATAATTGTACGCTTGATGGTGAATTTTCAAAGTTCAAGGCACAAATAGTAATAATTTATACACTTTGATCAACAAGAGGACTTTCATTAAAAACGGGTGTCAGTAATTTATTTTTTGAGGTGTAGGGGTAGCGCAATGGTGAGAGCACTAGCCTCCGACCAATGTGGCCCGGGTGAAATTCCCAGACTCATTGTCATAATTATATGTTTTGGGTTTGTTGGTTCTGTACTCTGAACCGAGAGGTTTTTCTCCGGGTACTCCGGTTTTCCCCTTTCCTTAAAAACCAACATTTTACTTTGATTTTACTTGATTTGCGTTAATTGAACTATTGTAGTTTACAGTGTTCCAAGTTGACCAATTTCGACATATTTAAATTCAGTCCTAAACAAAAGGCATCACCTCGAGGTGTAGGGGATTCCCCAGAGCCTCGAGATGACGCCTTTTGTTTAGGACTAAATTTTAGTATATAGAAATTGGTCTATTAGTGCTCCACTGCAAGAATGACTCGACATTTAAATAAAGTTCTTTTCCGTTCCTCACTCCTTTTGCTCCTCTAACTCGGTAACTGGTAACTGGTCGTTCTTCCCTGGAGTTGATCCGCCCCATGTATTATTGTGTCTAAGCAGTCGTTTTCACAATTAAGTGTATGAAATCTTAGGTAAGCACTGATTTTAGTGATGAAAAATTAGGGTTTGTTAGCTATCATTTAAGGGTCGTCAGAATATTGTGAGGCTGATCGACTCTCGGGCGGAATGGCCTGTATTTGTCTCTTTACGTTATATTAACTTTTAATTATAATATTGTTTTATACACAATGGTCAAATCCAGATTCAGAGAGAGACATACAGTAATTATTAAAGCGTAATATTGTACTTCCAGACCAAAGGATGACTGGAAATTAAGAACAGCAAGTGATAATGTGGCAGAATCCCTGGTGAAACCATCTCAGAAGGATGTGACTTCAAGTGCAGCAATGCAAGTGAATTCAAGATATGATGTGTTCATTTCGTACTCTCATCAGAACAAGACCCATGCAGACAAACTGCTTGCAATTCTCAGGTACTTATTGTGCCCAGTGACAATCGTTCTCACCAAAATCATTTCATGTCCCCGTTGCATGCAATGGCAATACATTGACCATCAAATAATCGGATGCAACAACTCCCATTTGGGATTTGTTGGTTCTGCAAGTGTTTGCAGTTGTGTGCAAACAGTCGCAACAACTCCCAACAATGTAAGGACGTGCACTGTATTATGGGAAGGATACGACCCATGAGACTTTGTGAACTTAATAAAATTCGGCTGCCATCTTGTTTTCGACATGTTATGCGGGTCAACACTTATGGCCATCCCTCAAACTGACATTGGACATTTCGTAGCAATTACACGACGTAATATCCCATCTTAATATGACAAGCTTAGCGCTGTGAAAAGTTGGAGCTTAAGGACGTTCGCGCCCAAAACTTTCCCACGTACAGATTTTTTTTAAACTTGCCACGCAGAAAGGTAATGATCTACTTTTGCCAAAAAAGGCAAAACAAATGGGGGGTCACCGTGCTCGTTTTCGAGATCATGAGGTGCATTTTTAGAAGATTGCGTTACTTTAAGACGATCTTAGCTTACAACTATCAGCAATAAAAAAGCTACATGAGTGAAATTTAGATCAGGTAAACGTACTCAGTTCAACATAACTAATATAACTAAATTAACCTTTGCAACTGATGTCTTTTTCTGAGGTGAAATAGACCCTGAAAAACGATACATATTAGTCTAAGAAAGAAAACTTCGGTCGCACGAGAGCATAAAAGGCCAAATATTTGTAACTTCTCCCGTACAGATTTTTTTTGTTTTTTGTTAAAATGGACAAAATCAAGAAAGGAAGTGATCTACAGAAAGAAAGATGGGGGTCACCGAGCATTCAAGAGAGTAAAATCGCTGCGAAGTTCTCAAAGCGATTGTCTATTCGCACTGTCACGCTATTGCGTGACACTTCCGAGAAGACCTGGGTCCAAAAATATCCCATGATGCCACATACTTTCATGTTCCATTCTTGTGGAAAATTTTTGCGCCTTTAGCATCGTGTTTACCTGAGTGGTCTACGATGCATGACGTGTGCGCGACATGTGCAAAAAGATGCGCAGTAGCAATGGGCGCGAACGTCCTTAAGTTCAACAAGAAATAGCGTTTCTAAGCTAAGCCGCGCTGATCTATAGTATTTAGGTCTAAAAACCCCGTTGAAGACGGTTAACTTTCAATTGTTTTGCTGGGTACTACTATGTCAATAATCTTAAAAATTCGACTTTCCAGGGGCTTGTCTCGTTAGCCTAGTGGATATCGGAAACTGCAAGGTGAAGCTATCGATCCGGGTTCAACTCTTTGCCTCGCCTATTGTGAATCTTCTCAGCTTGTTTAAAATGTTTGTTTCGTTGAAGTACATTTGAAGTCTAAAGTACATTGTACGTCGTGTAAGTTGAATAAAAGGGGAAATGTCGGTTTGAGGCATAGAAATAAGTGACGACCGTTAATGCGTCGCTATCTCCTTGGAGACCATATGCAATGCGCGTTCGTGGCCCCAACAATATTGGAAGAGCCGTGCAAACCGGTTCAACATTGTTGCGCTACGGTTCGGCGATCACAGAAAAAAATAAATGTTGGGAGTTGTTGGTGCAAAAGTTTGACCAGTTTCAAACTTCGAGCAGCAACTCCCGGCATGCAACAGGGTGTGCAAACGGAGGCTACACGTAACACCCCACAGTGTTGGGAGTTGTTGGCGAACAATGCTGCGTCCGTTTTCACGGGGGCTTAAGCATCAACAGTGTTTCCAACAATAATATAGTGAGCATGGTGCTCATGGTGTTTTTAAGTTAGGGTCATCGTGATTGAAGAAGAGATTTAGGGGGCACTTTGCGATATTTATCACCCGAATAGACCCTTCGCGGTTTTTGGCGCCATCTTGGCTGGGGGACAAACATAGCTAAATTTACAGTAAATGTATGGGATTTTGGCCGACTTTTAACCGCTGTAGCACCGCTAAAACGAGCCAGGTTTTCACAGTGAAAGTGTCTTTTAAAAGACATTTATATTGGGATAATTTTCATGAAATGTAAAGAACAGATTCAGGCTACAACGGCCGTAAACGAATTTTTAAGATTGCATACAAACTCTTTTAAAATCATCACGACAAATTGCCGCGAAATTAGAAGCAACATGAGAAGATTTATTATTCGAATTTACGGACCTCATGCCTTCCTAATGGCCTTATTTTCTTTTGAATGAATGATATCAATAGAACTATTTGAAGTAGTGGCAATAGTTGGAAATCCGTCTCTTTTTAGCGGCGCTACAGCGGTTCAAAGGTGGCTAAAATCCCATACCTTTACTGTAAATTTAGCCATGTTTGCCCCCCAGCGAAGATGTTGATCAAAAACCGTGGAAGGGTCTTTTTCTTGATCCAAGTGATGTTTAAGTAGAGTAGAGGGGTAAGAGGACAAGGGGGTGTATCTCATTGCTTGTAATTCTGGACATAGTGCAGTTTTCAAATTACTATCGAAAGTAATTACGCGATTGCAATTGCTATGCTTTATAGTGATTGGTTTAATAATCTCGCGCCAGTTTATCAACCAATGAGAAGGAAAACCAAAAGCAATCGCGACTTGCACGCGCGTTGTTTCCCGCGCTTTAAAGCAGGTTACATGGAATTGCTGCGAATTTGGATTGGTTCATTGCTTTGTTTGCACCTGCTGTGATTGGTTGATGTAATTACCGTGGAATTTGTTTTGCGACACTCAGTTGAAAACCGCTCTATTAACCATCTGGCGAGGGAATTCACGTTGAATTGCACGCGAAAAACCGACATCGCAATGATTGTGATATCGGTTTTTCAAGTGAAATTTAACGTGGAATTCACGAGTCAGGTGGTGAAATTTTCCTTGAATCGTACAGCTTTTCCAAAGATGCCATTCAATTTACCTTTGGCGACATGCAGTTACTGAATTCAACGAGCGCTAAAAATCCATTTGTAAGAGATGTCTCGACTTTCGGGAGCCAGGAAAATCTTCCTCACTCCCGCCAGGTTTTTGCATTCTAAAGGGGAAAAAAATGCTTTGAAAATACTTGTTTTCCTTTTTTGTCTCAGTTGCTATGTAAGGTTACGCGTTGCTACGGTAAAATGTCCGTCAGCCTCGTTTTAATTCGCAATTCTACTCTGAATACCTGGTCTTGATAGCCAACTCAAAACAGATCAATACACGGATTTTTACACGGAATTTGCCGCTGTTTCAAAGGTGCACGAGCGAGTCGAAAGTTT
>NC_090872.1:28384514-28387014 GCF_036669935.1 Montipora foliosa
TGGTTTATCGATTGTTGGAGTTAAGTTTAAGCTTTGTAAAGATAAGATAAGATTTTGGACGTATTTGCAATTATGAAAGCGGAGAAGATTTAAGTTGGTATCACCCATGAGAAAAATTTGCTTTCCAGAAGCGCTAAGTTTTTCAATTATTTCATCAAGATATTCTTGAAAACGCTCCGGGGAATTGTGTTGCCTATAGACAACTCCGCATATTATATTTGCGATTTTTTGGTAAATATACCTCAATCCAAAGAGCCTGAAAAGCTTCATTAGAACATTTTTCAACAACTGTGTATTTGAGTTCCTCGTCAATATACATGCCAACACCTCCAGCTGAAAGAGGTGTCGACACATATTCAAAGTTGTAATTAGGAATAGCAGGATTAAAGTCCAAATTTGCATACTCGTTTTTTATCCTAGTTTCTGTAATACCTATGATATTAAAGCGGAAATCAAGCTCTTTCCAATAAGTGCGTTTGGAAGTTTTCTAAATTACGCCTCAGGCTTCGGATATTGGTATGAAAAAGTGAGAATTTTGGAAAGGACGAAGGTTGCATGTGCTCTTTTAGCTGAAAAAAGCTATGTGGAGAATAATACTTACAACTGATTGCGGGAGAAAGGGTGTTAAAATCAGAGTTCTTATCTAGTAGAAAACCATTTAAGGTAAATAAATCTAAATCTTTGAAGCTTGGTAGACAATCAAGGTAGTTTTTTGTAGGAAGGTTGTTAGACCATTGTTGAACTGGCCATGCGAAGATATAACATCGTAGGAATAATAAGGAAGCTCTCGAAAGAGAGCTTTGTCTGAAGAATTAATGGTTACTTAGCTCTGGTAATCCTTGACGAGACTTGAGGTTCTCTAAATCTTTAGCAGTCTTAATCGCAATAGGCCGAGAACCTTCGTTTTCCCTCAGCCAAATGGTGGAATTTTTGGCCCAACAATATGCGTAGCCAAACCTCTCCTTGAGTTTTCTTGCATCGGACATCAAGTACTGAAGCCGCGGAGAAAGATGATCAAAAATACCAACACTTTCCATAGAATCCTGCTCCCGGAGACCGATGCTTGAAGGAATGATTTTAGTAACCTCCCTTCGAAGCGCCATGACTTGATCACGGGCAAGACGTCTGGTAAACTTACAAACTATCGGCTTAGGTCGCCCATCGGCGCCCGCAGCGTGGCGCGGTGTAACTCCGTGAGCTATGTCAATATCATAGGTCTTGATGTCCACTCCAATGGCACTAAAAATTTTTAAACAGAGTTGTGGTGTTTCATAGGCACTTTCACGTTGTTTGAGCTCGGGAACACCAACCAGCTTCACATTATATGAGTAACTGTACTCCTGAGCAAGATCGATGGCCGATGAAAGTTCATTAACTTTGGTCAATAAATCGCTCAATGTTTTCTCAATAGCGTTCAATTTGTCCCCAACTTGTTTTCGAAATTTCGCTAAGTCATCATACTCCTTGCTAAGATATTCAAGAGACTTCATTTGCTCAGCAGCTTCACTCGAACTTTCAACATGGCCGTCATCTCCCCTCGTCTTGAAAAGATCTTGCAATTGCTTCGACTCATTAAAGACGTCTTCAACTCTTTTCTTTAGCTTTTCGTTCTCTGCTTTCAAAGACTGGACCGTTTCTTTAACCATTCTACTGTCGAAAGCTGTTTAGTGGTAAAATTAGACAAATAACTATGGAGCTCTCTCGCACACGTCTGCACTCTGCGCGGTCTGCGCGGTCTCTGTGTTCGTTCCCTGTCTTTGTTAAACCCATAAGTTACCAGCGAATTTTCCATTTGGTTTTAGTGTTCTACATGACAGCACACTTGGTAAAATATTTGAAATACAGCTCACTTTGATTTCGGCTCGACGGGCGATAGATTGTTGTCGAAGTCCATTACTCGTCGCTTTTAAGATTCCAGGTGTTTGTTTTTCGCCGCCTGCCTAGTTTATCCAACTGACTTTCCATTATTGAGCTCCATAAGGGTATATTTTGTTTAAGGATCCACTAAAACGCCATTTGCGTTACATGACTTTTGACGCCATTGCAAGCTAAGTTAATGATTCTACTGTGTCCACCATAGAAATATACGCATTTCCACTACCCTCTAGATCCTAAGAAAATACGCGCAGAAGGCTCTATGCACAAAGACACCACTTACCAGGGGAGTGACAGGAAAGACTTTTACCGACACGGAAAATAAAAAATAAAAAATAAAACAAACAAATCCCACCCACTTTCCGACTGGGATTGCCATACTGGCAACCCAGTAATGAATTTGAAAATAGTGCCACGATTTCACCGGAGCGTCGTTCTATCGTATGGCTAAATCTTTACTTGTTTATGTCTTACGAAACCTTTACCCATGTTATCGCATTTTTAAATTCCTTTCTTCCTTTCAACATTGGGATTGTCACCTCCCCCTTAAAACATTTAAAAACAAAGTCAAGTTAAACATCTTACAGTCTTACTGCTCATGGGTTTTCAACTGGAATTTATTTAT
>NC_090872.1:28397014-28412014 GCF_036669935.1 Montipora foliosa
TATGGCTGCATCAGGAAAAATATGAACATCTAAAAAAATTTAACCATGATGAATTTGCTTGTTTGTTTGTTTTTATGTTGTGAGGCGATAATATTTGTGCAGGGGTCAGTTGGTGACTTACTTAGTAAGATAATGTTATGCTCCCAAGAACCTAGAGGCAAAGATCCTTGCTCACGAAGAGCATGGACACAGAGGACCTGGCTAAATTGGAAATGCAATTAGCTAAGGGTTGTTATTATAGTAGTTTCCATCACTAGTAGGAGCTATTGGTGTGACTTGTGTTTGAACAGAACACAATTTAGAACTGTTGTGGAATTATTCTATGTTTCTATTACGCAACTATTTTTTGCACTCGATTGAAAGCACATTTCAGTCCCACAGGTTTTACGATTTCAGCGGGTATTTATGATGGATGCTAAATCATCTCAGGCTTTGGCTGTCGTAATGAGGAAAAATATGAAAATCTAATGAAATTAAAACATGATGACTTTGTTTGTTCGGTTTTTTTTCTCTGTTGTGATGGATTACGAAAAAATGCCAGAAATGTATAATATTTGTGCAGGGGTCAGTGGGTGAATTAGTAAGATAACGTTATGCTCCCAAGAACCTGGAGGCAAAGATCCTCGCTCACGAAGAGCATGGACACAGAGGACCTGGCTCGATTGGGAACCTAGAAAGCCTAATGTTATGCTCCCAAGAACCTGGAGGCAAAGATCCTCGCTCACGAAGAGCATGGACACAGAGGACCTGGCTCGATTGGGAACCTAGAAAGCCTGATGTTATGCTCCCAAGAACCTGGAGTCAAAGATCCTCGCTCACGAAGAGCATGGACACAGAGGACCTGGCTCGATTGGGAACCTAGAAAGCCTGATGTTATGCTCCCAAGAACCTGGAGGCAAAGATCCTCGCTCACGAAGAGCATGGACACAGAGGACCTGGCTCGATTGGAAACCTAGAAAGCCTAATGTTATGCTCCCAAGAACCTGGAGGCAAAGATCCTTGCTCACGAAGAGCATGGACACAGAGGACCTGGCTCGATTGGAAATGCCATTAGCTAAGGATTGTTATTATAGTAGTTTCCATCACTAGTAGGAGCTATTGGTGTGACTTGTGTTTGAACAGAACACAATTTAGAACTGTTGTGGAATTATTCTATGTTTCTATTATGCAACTATTTTTTGCACTCGATTGAAAGCA
Organism: Montipora foliosa; assembly: GCF_036669935.1. Lineage (NCBI taxonomy): Eukaryota > Metazoa > Cnidaria > Anthozoa > Scleractinia > Acroporidae > Montipora > Montipora foliosa. Next base: position 28,398,212 of record NC_090872.1, read on the forward strand.
CATTATTTACATCGTTTTTCAGTCCCACGGGTTTTACGATTTCGGTGGGTATTGATCATGGATGGTAAACCATCTCAGGCTTTGGCTGTTGTCTTGGACTGACTGACACACTTGGCCTTAATGAGGAAAAATATGAAAATCTAATGAAATTAAAACATGATGACTTTGTTTGTTCGGTTTTTTTTCTCTGTTTTGATGGATTACGAAAAAATGCCAGAAATGTAGAATATTTGTGCAGGGGTCAGTTGGTGAATTAGTAAGATAACGTTATGCTCCCAAGAACCTGGAGGCAAAGATCCTCGCTCACGAAGAGCATGGACACAGGACCTGGCTCAATTGGGAACCTAGAAAGCCTAATGTTATGCTCCCAAGAACCTGGAGGCAAAGATCCTCGCTCACGAAGAGCATGGACACAGAGGACCTGGCTCGATTGGAAACCTAGAAAGCCTGATGTTATGCTCCCAAGAACCTGGAGGCAAAGATCCTCGCTCACGAAGAGCATGGACACAGAGGACCTGGCTCGATTGGGAACCTAGAAAGCCTAATGTTATGCTCCCAAGAACCTGGAGGCAAAGATCCTCGCTCACGAAGAGCATGGACACAGAGGACCTGGCTCGATTGGAAACCTAGAAAGCCTAATGTTATGCTCCCAAGAACCTGGAGGCAAAGATCCTCGCTCACGAAGAGCATGGACACAGAGGACCTGGCTCGATTGGGAACCTAGAAAGCCTAATGTTATGCTCCCAAGAACCTGGAGGCAAAGATCCTCGCTCACGAAGAGCATGGACACAGAGGACCTGGCTCGATTGGAAACCTAGAAAGCCTAATGTTATGCTCCCAAGAACCTGGAGGCAAAGATCCTTGCTCACGAAGAGCATGGACACAGAGGACCTGGCTCGATTGGAAATGCCACTAGCTAAGGATTGTTATTATAGTAGTTTCCATCACTAGTAGGAGCTATTGGTGTGACTTGTGTTTGAACAGAACACAATCTAGAACTGTTGTGGAATTATTCTATGTTTCTATTATGCAACTATTTTTTGCACTGGATTGAAAGCACATTATATACATCGTTTTTCAGTCCCACGGGTTTTACGATTTCGGTGGGTATTGATCATGGATGCTAAACCATCTCAGGCTTTGGCTGTTGTCTTGGACTGACTGACACACTTGACCTTAATTAGGAAAAATATGAAAATCTAATGAAATTAAAACATGATGACTTTGTTTGTTCGGTTTTTTTTCTCTGTTGTGATGGATTGCGAAAAAATGCCAGAAATGTATAATATTTGTGCAGGGGTCAGTTGGTGAATTAGTAAGATAACGTTATGCTCCCAAGAACCTGGAGGCAAAGATCCTCGCTCACGAAGAGCATGGACACAGAGGACCTGGCTCGATTGGGAACCTAGAAAGCCTAATGTTATGCTCCCAAGAACCTGGAGGCAAAGATCCTCGCTCACGAAGAGCATGGACACAGAGGACCTGGCTCGATTGGGAACCTAGAAAGCCTAATGTTATGCTCCCAAGAACCTGGAGTCAAAGATCGTCGCTCACGAAGAACATGGACACAGAGGACCTGGCTCGATTGGGAACCTAGAAAGCCTAATGTTATGCTCCCAAGAACCTGGAGGCAAAGATCCTCGCTCACGAAGAGCATGGACACAGAGGACCTGGCTCGATTGGGAACCTAGAAAGCCTAATGTTATGCTCCCAAGAACCTGGAGGCAAAGATCCTTGCTCACGAAGAGCATGGACACAGAGGACCTGGCTCCATTGGGAATGCAATTAGGTAAGTATTATTATTATAGTTTCGATCCGATGCGAGACAAAATGAATTTAGAGTAACTCAAGCTGCTTCATTGTAAATTTTTAGACACTTATATCATGCTATTAATGCTTGCCTATTCTCACTAAGGATACATCTCCCCCAGAAATAGAATAAATTATTACAAACAACAAAATGAATGATAACAACAATGCAATGAGTAAGAACGAAATATGAGTGACCAAAGGTAGCTAGATTGTAATGGAAAGTTGATTGACAGTCAGTCAGTCAGTCAGTCAGCCAGCCGAAAAAGCACGCCAATTCCAGTTAAAAAGCAACAAAACTCATCGAACACACTTTTCTAATCTCTGATTTCCTTTACTTCTTCTCCCTTAAGGTCCAGGGCTCGAAATTAACGAAAAAAACCACTCACAATTTTGCGTTATGATACGAAAATTTAGTCGCAATTTCGCAAATCTTAGTCACAAAATCGCCGCGCTGCACTGTGTTGTCAGCGGTTTAGCAAAAAAGATGAGCACGCAATACTTGTGGGTTGGTACTTTAAGTAGTGTTATTAAAGTGTATCATAATAGTATGTAATTATATCATGGATGTATTAAAGCCTTAAATTGTTATATATAAAGGTATATACCAGTGAATTTCCATGTACACCCATATATATTCATGTATACCCATGTATATCCATGTATACCCATGTATGTCCATGTATATCCATGTATACCCATATATATTCATGTATACCCATGTATATCCATGTATGGCCATGTATGTCCATGTATACCTATGTATATCCATGTATACCGATATATATTCATGTATACCCATGTATATCCATGTATGGCCATGTATGTTCATGTATACCCATATATATTCATGTATATCCATGTATGCCCATGTATGTTCATGTATACCCATATATATTCATGTATACCCATGTATATCCATGTATGCCCATGTATGTTCATGTATACCCATGTATATCCATGTATGCCCATGTATATCCATGCATACCCATATATATTCATGTATACCCATGTATATCCATGTATACCCATATATATTCATGTATACCCATGTATATCCATGTATGTCCATGTATACCCATATATATTCATGTATACCAATGTATATCCATGTATGCCCAAGTATATTCATGTATACCCACATATATTCATGTATATCCATGTATACCCATATATATTCATGTAAACCCATGTATATTCATGTATGTCCATGTATATCCATATATATTCATGTATACCCATGTATATCCATGTATGCCCATGTATGTCCATGTATACCCATCTATATCCATGCATAACCATGTATGTCCATGTATACCCATGTCTATCCATGTATAACCATGTATTTCCATGTATACCCATATATAATCATGTATACCCATGTATATCCATGTATACCCATGTATGTCCATGTATACCCATATGTATTCATGTATACCCATGTATATCCATGTATGTCCATGTATACCCATATATATTCATGTATACCCATGTATATCCATGTATACCCATGTATGTCCATGTATACCTATGTATATCCATGTATACCCATATATATTCATGTATACCCATGTATATCCATGTATGGCCATGTATGTCCATGTATACCTATGTATATCCATGTATACCCATATATATTCATGTATAACCATGTATATCCATGTATGGCCATGTATGTTCATGTATACCCATATATATTTATGTATACCCATGTATATCCATGTATGCCCATGTATGTTCATGTATACCCATGTATATCCATGTATGCCCATGTATGTTCATGTATACCCATATATATTCATGTATACCCATGTATATCCATGTATACCCATATATATTCATGTATACCCATGTATATCCATGTATACCCATATGTATTCATGTATACCCATGTATATCCATGTATGCCTATGTATGTTCATGTATACCCATATATATTCATGTATATCCATGTATGCCCAAGTATATTCATGTATACCCACATATATTCATGTATATCCATGTATACCCATATATATTCATGTATACCCATGTATATCCATGTATGCCCATGTATGTCCATGTATACCCATCTATATCCATGCATAACCATGTATGTCCATGTATACCCATGTATATCCATGTATAACCATGTATTTCCATGTATACCCATATATAACCATGTATACCCATGTATATCCATGTATACCCATGTATGTCCACGTATACCCATATGTATTCATGTATACCCATGTATATCCATCTATGTCCATGTATACCCAGATATATTCATGTATACCCATGTATATCCATGCATACCCATATATATTCATGTATACCCATGTAAATCAATGTATACCCATATATATTCATGTATACCCATGTATATCCATGTAAGCCCATGTATGTCCATGTATACCCATGTATATCCATGTATAACCATGTATGTCCATGTATACCCATGTATATCCACGTATAACCATGTATTTCCATGCATACCCATATGTATTCATGTATATCCATGTATGCCCATGTATACCCATGTATATCCATGTATAACCATGTATCTCCATATATACCCATATATATTCATGTATACCCATGTTTATCCATGTATACCCATGTACGTCCATGTGTACCCACCCATGTGTATTCATGTATAACCATGTATGTCCATGTATACCCATGTATGTCCATGTATACCCATCTACATCCATTTATAACCATGTATAGCCATGTATATGCATGTATATCCATGTGTGCCCATGTATGTCCATGTATACCCATGTATATCCATGTATAACCATGTATGTCCATGTATACCCATGTATATCCATGTATAACCATGTATTTCCATGTATACCCATATATATTCATGTATACCCATGTATGCCCATGTAAATCCATGTATAACCATGTATGTCCATGTATACCCATGAATATCCATGTATAACCATGTATGTCCATGTATAAACATATATATTCATGTATACCCATGTATATCCTTGTATACCCATGTACGTCCATGTATACTCATGTGTATCCATGTATAACCATGTATGTCCATGTATACCCATGTATGTCCATGTATACCCATGTATGTCCATGTATACCCATCTACATCCATGTATAACCATGTATACCCATGTATATCCATGTATATCCATGTATGCCCATGTATGTTCATGTATAACCATATATATCCATTTATAACCATGTATAGCTATGTATATCCATGTATACCCATGTATCTCTATGTGTACCCATGTAAATCTATGTATTAACTTGTATATCCATGTATACCCATGTATGTCCAGGTATAACCATGTATACCCATGTATGTCCATGTATAACCATGTATACCCACGTATGTCCATGTATACCCATGTATATCCATGTATAACCATGTATAGCTATGTATATCCATGTATATCCATATATATCCATGTACAGCCATGTATTTCCATGTATACATATGTTCAGCCATGTATATCCATGTATATCCATGTACAGCCATGTATATCCTTGTATACCCATGTATCTCTATGTATACTCATGTAAATCCATGTATAACCTTGTATATCCATGTATACCCATGTATATCCATGTATAACCATGCATATCCATGTATATCCATGTATATCCATGTATAGCCATGTATATTCATGTATACCCATGTATCTCTATGTATACCCATGTAAATCCATGTATAACGTGGTATATCTATGTATACCCATGTATGTCCATGTATACTTATTTATATCCATGTATAACCATGTATGTCCATGTATACCCATGTATGTCCATATATACCCATGTCTGTCCATGTGTACCCATGTATATCCATGTATAACCATGTATAGCCATTTATATCCATGTACAGCAATGTATTTCCATTTTTATCCATGTTCAGCCATGTATATCCATGTATATCCATGTACAGCTATGTATATCCATGTATACCCATATATCTCTATGTATACCCATGTATATCCATGTAGAACCGTGTATATCCATGTATGCTCATGTATATCCATGTATACCCATGCATATCCATGTTTACCCATGTATATCCATGTACAGCCGTGTATAGCCGTGTGCAACAGTGTGTATCCATGTATAGCCATGTATTACATGGATATGTATTCATGTATAACCATGTACAACCATGTTTATCCATGTATAGCTGTGTAGTATCATATATGTCCATATATTTCCATTTAAAACCATGTATTTTCATGCTGTCCTTGTATATCTATTTATAACCATATATATCTATGTATAGCCTCTTATTATCATATATATCATATATATGCATGTACACCCAAGTACATCTATGTATAGACGTGTATTACCCTGCATATAACCATAATTTCCTTTCTACAGGGGCGACCATTTGGAATGCGCTGCTAGACCAGCTAAATCAATTGCCTTCTGTAAATGGTTTAAGAAAGCAAATAAAATCTTTCACGTTTGCATCGGCAAAAACTGATTAAATTAAGCAATTTTTGTAAAAAGTATGTTAAGGTCATTGATTTTTAAACTTAGGTATCTTTGTATATTATACACGGCTTTTAGGTAGAACAGATTAACTATGTAAAATACGTATGTAAATTTGGTGAAATTACCGTGTTTAACTAACGTTTTCCTATCCTATCTATCTATCTATCTATCTATCTATATCTGATATACCTAACCATGAGATCTTGATAAAGAAATTAGAATACTTTGGCTTTGATCACTCAGCAGTTGCCATTTTCCATTCGTATTTGTCAAATCGCAAGCAACAGTTTAGTGTGAATGGAACATCTTCTAAGCTCCTAGATATTTCGTGTGGCGTACCACAAGGCTCAATATTACGACCCCTTTTATTTTTAATGTATATAAATATTTCTTCGGCGAAATGTGACGCGTGAGTATTTTTCCAAAATAAGCAATAAACACAAGCACAAAGTTAACAAGTAAATAAAAGTTTGGGAATGACTGTATTTTCTCCTGTAAACTTTATAGGGAGCTTCAAACTTTACCAACAACTAATAACGTCTTATTAAGCATGTCGAAAGCATTTATAATGTCGGAAACAGGATAATTGGTATTGATTAAGGTAATGTTTATGTAATGATAATGATATATCTGCCCGGTATCTATCTGTCTGCTTCAATTATTAAGTTTGTTTATCTTTTGTCCCGAAGATCTTTATAGCCAAAAGCCAATCAGTTTACGTTTAATCAATGTATGTCTATAAGATAACAGAACAATGGGTTGTAGTTTAGTCAGTCAGAGACATGAACTTATGGTGTACGCCATCGGAGAAATTGTAAAAGAATCAAGGAAAGCGACAGTGTGGGTTCCTTACTTATTCCCCATAACAAAAACCTAAGTTTTCGGGTGCTTAGTATAATTGCTTTTAAACCAAAACGGTTATCGCCACTGAGCATCAGCTTTGACCATAGATCGTGGGCATTTAAGCCCTTGCTTACCCCCACCCCCCTCCTCCTCAACAAGATTCAAGATTCAAGAGTTGAAGCCAGATCGCGAGCCCAAAAAAATTTTCCAAGAAGAAATTTATTATGTTCAGCTCCACCCACACACGCAGAGACGGATTTCTAAGTTTTGCCACTACTTAAAATTTTATTGACATCATTCATTCAACAGAAAATATGGCCATTACCGAAGGAACTACGCCCGTAAAATAACACCTTTTTTGTAGTGGGATAATAAATCTCTTATTCGATGGTCTAACATATAAGACCATTCTCTCCGTTGAGCATTGTCCGACCGACCCCAATTTTTGGAATTTTCAAAAAAAAAAAAAAAGGTAACGGTGTTTTAAAACCATTTTAATGTTGCATAGGAGTTTCAGGGGTTGATCCCTTTTCCCACGCTGTCTTAAGTTTGCAACAACATCCACCAACTTTTCAGCCATATTCATTTTGGGTTCACGTTTTGTTTGTTTTCCGGGCTCCACAGCTATGATGCTGGGGTAGCGGGACTCCGATTCCGAGACTGCCCAGGAAACGCATTTGACGCTAAACGAAAAAAAAAAAGGAGGATGGGCTAATACTCGCGGACATTTTGCTCACTGCTCGCAAAATGCTTTGCAACTCTCAAAATATCCGCGCGTGTTAAACCATCGAATAAGATGTATTTATCACGCCGTCTGAAAAACAACAAAATATACCAGCAAAAGCTCGAGAATGAGCAAGAGTAGAATCTTCTCTCAATGCAGCAAAGCACAAGGAATAAATCTGGAAACAAACAAAAATGAGATACGAGAATGCGTTGATCGAGCCGTGTCTCCAAAGCTGCGATTGCTAATTCTGCTGTCGTACTTAGCATCATCAGCAGAATAGCGCACGATTGCAAATTTGTTTGGTGTATCTCCACCTTTTGTTTGCACTTGTGTTAAAGTGTGTGCTGCAATTGTCAACAAACTGAAGTCGCGGTTTATCACGTTACCCAAAGGAGAATATTTTAAAGAAGTCATGCGCATTTACAAAGACAGATGGGGATTTCCAATGTGTGCTGATGCGATGGACGGTACTCATATTCTTGTAATTGCCCCACCGACCGACCATGACGACTTCGTGGATCTCAAAGGCTACCACATCATTCTTATGCAAACAGTTGTTGACTATGAAATGATATATGAAATATGGTGAACTGCGGATGTGAAATCAAGTGAAACTATGATCCTCGCGGTTATGAACGCAATTTTAGCAATTGCGTAGGGATGAGCGCGCATGGGTGTGTATGAATATAAATGGGTATCCATGGGTATAAATGGCTTAAGGCTTTACATGAACATACATTGTATACATAAGCATGCATAGATATACATGGCTGTACAAGGATATACGTGGCTGTACATGGACAGAAAAGGATATACATGGGTATACATCGGTATACATGGATATACATAGGCATATATGGGTGTACATCGCTGTACATGGATATACATGGATGTACACGGATAAAAATGCCTGTACATGGATACACAGAGCTGTACATGGTTATACATGGATGAACATGGATAGACATGGGTATACATGGATATACATGGCTGTACATGGATATACACGATAATATATGGGTATCCATAGCTATACATGTATACCCATGGACATACATGGTTATACATGGATATACATGGGTATACATGGGCATACATGGCTGTATATTGATATTCATGGATATACACGGGTGTACATGGATATACATGGATATACATGGCTGTACATGGATATACATGGATATACATGGCTGTACATGGGCATACATGGATATACATTCGTATACATGGAAATACATGGGTATACATGGATATACATGGCTGTACATGGATATACACGATAATATATGGGTATACATAGATATACATGGACATACATGGCTGTATATGGATATTCATGGATTTACACGGGTGTACATGGATATACATAGCTGTACATGGATATACATGGATATACATGGCTGAACATGGGTATACATGGATATACATGGCTGTACTTGGATGTCCATTATAATACATGGGTATACATAGGTAAACATAGACGTACATGTCTGTATATGGATATTCATGGATATACACGGGTGTGTATGGATATACATGGCTGTACATGGATACACATGGACATACATGGCTGTAGATGGGCATACATGGGTATACATTCGTATACATGGATACACATAGCCATACATGGATATACATGGCTGTGCATTGATATGGATAGGTATACATGGAGATACATGCCTTTACATCGAAATACACGGATATTCATAGCTGTACATGGATATACATGATAATACATGAATATACACGGGTATACATGGATATGCATGGGCATACATGGATATACATGGTTGTACATAGATATACATGCCTGTATGTAGATATGCACGGGTATACATGGATATACATGGCTGTACATGGATATACAGGATAATACATGGGTTTACATAGATATACATGGATATACACGGGTGTACATGGATATACTTGGATATACATGGCTGTACATGGATATAAATGGCTGTACATGGATATAAATGATAAAACATGAATATACACGGGTATACATGGACATACATGGGTGTACATGGATATATATGGGTATACATGAATATATATGGGTATACATGGACATACATGGTTATACATGGATATACATGGGTATACATAAATATATATATGGGTATGCATGCAAATACATGGTTGTACATGGATATACATGGACATACATGGTTATACATGGATATACATGGGTATACATGGACATAAATGGGCATAAATGGATATACATGGGTATACATAAATATATATGGGTATACATGGCTTTACATGGGTATTCATGAATATATATGGGTATGCATGGATATACATGGGTATACATGAATATATATGGGTATACATGGACATACATGGTAATACATGGATATACAGGGGTATACATAGACATACATGGTTATACATGGTTACACATGGATACACAGGGGTATACAAGGACATACAGGGGTATACATGGATATACATGGGTATAAATGAATATATATGGGTATACATGAACATACATGGTTATACATGGATATACATGGGTATACATGAATATATATGGGTATACATGGACATACATGGATATACATGGGTATACATGGGCATACATGGGTATACATGAATATATATGGGTATTCATGAAAATACATGGTTATACATGGATGTACATGGGTATACATGAACATACATGGTTATACATGGATATACATGGTTATACATGGATTTATATGGGTATACAATGACATACATGGGTATACATAGATATACATGGGTATACATGAATATGTATGGGTATACATGGAATTACATGGTTATACATGGATATACATGGGTATACATGGATATACATGGGTATACATGAATATATATGGGTATACATGAATATATATGGGTATACATGGACATACATGGTTATACATGGATATACATGGGTATACATGGACATACATGGGTATACATGAATATATATGGGTATTCATGGACATACATGGTTATACATGGACACACATGGGTATACAAGGACATACATAGGTATACATGGATATACATGGGTATACATGAATATATATGGGTATACATGGACATACATGGTTATACATGGATATACATGGGTATACATGGGCATACATGGGTATACATGAATATATATGGGTATTCATGGACATACATGGTTATACATGGATGTACATGGGTATACATGGACATACATGGTTATACATGGATATACATGGGTATACATAGACATACATGGTTATACATGGTTACACATGGATACACATGGGTATACAAGGACATACAGGGGTATACATGGATATACATGGGTATACATGAATATATATGGGTATACATGAACATACATGGTTATACATGGATATACATGGGTATACATAAATATATATGGGTATACATGGACATACATGGATATACATGGGTATACATGGGCATACATGGGTATACATGAATATATATGGGTATTCATGAAAATACATGGTTATACATGGATGTACATGGGTATAAATGGACATACATGGTTATACATGGATATACATGGTTATACATGGATACACATGGGTATACAAGGACATACATGGGTATACATAGATATACATGGGTATACATGAATATGTATGGGTATACATGGAATTACATGGTTATACATGGATATACATGGGTATGCATGGATATACATGGGTATACATGAATATATATGGGTATACATGAAAATATATGGGTATACATGGACATACATGGTTATACATGGATATACATGGATACACATGGGTATACAAGGACATACATGGGTATACATGAATATATATGGGTATACATGAACATACATGGTTATACATGGATATACATGGGTCTACATGAATATATATTGGTGTACATGGACATACATGGATATACATGGGTATACATGGGCATACATGCGTATACATGAATATATATGGGTATTCATGAAAATACATGGTTATACATAGATGTACATGGGTATACATGGACATACATGGTTATACATGGATATACATGGGTATACATGGACATACATGGTTATACATGGATACACATGGGTATACAAGGACATACATGGGTATACATGGATATACATGGGTATACATTGACATACATGGTTATACATGGATATACATGGGTATACATGGGCATACATGGGTATACATGGATATACATGGGTATACATGGATATACATGGGTATACATGAATATATATGGGTATACATGGACATACATGGTTATACATGGATATACATGGGTATACATTGACATACATGGTTATACATGGATATACATGGGTATACATGGGCATACATGGGTATACATGGATATACATGTGTATACATGGGTATATATGGATATACATGGGTATACATTGACATACATGGTTATACATGGATATACATGAGTATACATTGACATACATGGGTATACATGAATATATATGGGTATACATGAATATATATGGGTATACATGGACATACATGGTTATACATGGATATACATGGATACACATGGGTATACAAGGACATACATGGGTATACATGAATATATATGGGTATACATGAACGTACATGGTTATACATGGATATACATGGGTATACATGAATATATATGGGTGTACATGGACATACATGGATATACATGGGTATACATGGGCATACATGGGTATACATGAATATATATGGGTATTCATGAAAATACATGGTTATACATGGATGTACATGGGTATACATGGACATACATGGTTATACATGGATATACATGGGTATACATGGACATACATGGTTATACATGGATACACATGGGTATACAAGGACATACATGGGTATACATGGATATACATGGGTATACATTGACATACATGGTTATACATGGATATACATGGGTATACATGGGCATACATGGGTATACATGGATATACATGGGTATACATGGATATACATGGGTATACTTGAATATATATGGGTATACATGGACATACATGGTTATACATGGATATACATGGGTATACATTGACATACATGGTTATACATGGATATACATGGGTATACATGGGCATACATGGGTATACATGGATATACATGGGTATACATGGGTATATATGGATATACATGGGTATACATTGACATACATGGTTATACATGGATATACATGAGTATACATTGACATACATGGGTATACATGAATATATATGGGTATACATGAATATATATGGGTATACATGGACATACATGGTTATACATGGATATACATGGATACACATGGGTATACAAGGACATACATGGGTATACATGAATATATATGGGTATACATGAACGTACATGGTTATACATGGATATACATTGGTATACATGAATATATATGGGTGTACATGGACATACATGGATATACATGGGTATACATGGGCATACATGGGTATACATGAATATATATGGGTATTCATGAAAATACATGGTTATACATGGATGTACATGGGTATACATGGACATACATGGTTATACATGGATATACATGGGTATACATGGACATACATGGTTATACATGGATACACATGGGTATACAAGGACATACATGGGTATACATGGATATACATGGGTATACATTGACATACATGGTTATACATGGATATACATGGGTATACATGGGCATACATGGGTATACATGCATATACATGGGTATACATGGATATACATGGGTATACATGAATATATATGGGTATACATGGACATAGATGGTTATACATGGATATACATGGGTATACATTGACATACATGGTTATACATGGATATACATGGGTATACATGGGCATACATGGGTATACATGGATATACATGGGTATACATGGGTATATATGGGTATACATGGAAATACATGGCTGTACATGGATATACATGGGTATACATGGACATACATGGTTTTACATGGATATACATGGGTATACATGG
>NC_090872.1:28417014-28432014 GCF_036669935.1 Montipora foliosa
CCCAAAATGTATTAAAGAGAAAATGTTGGTAGATAATAGAATTACGGTGTGTTTAAGAATTTGCTGGAGTTTGTTTGTGGGTTAATTAACATACTGGTTTGCAAAAGCTACCTTCAAGCTGTCATCATAGTGTAAATGAAACATTCTTGGTTGGTAATGCTGATCACTTTAGGCTTTGACTTGACATTAGTGGGTTAGTAGGAATAAGATGCATGCAAACAGAGTATCTGCCAAGTACTTGTATGTGTACTTTTCCTCACCAGAAATTTCTCCTACAAATGCTGCATTGCTGCCAAGTGATGGAACAAGGCAGATGATCCTCTCTGCCATACCACCTCCGCCATATTTGTCAAGGACTGAAGGGAAGGTAAAGACAATAACTCAAGTATATATTTCAGCAATCAGTTTAGTTAGCCATGATTTTTTTTTGTCTTCTTTAGTGAGGAGCTTTGGTGTAGTCATTCCTGGGTAGTCATGGATGGCAGCATGCCCAAATTATTTTTGTCTTATTTGATTATTAAATCCTAGGGCAGCAATGTATGTTGCAGGTCATTTAGTTTTGTTTTTGTTTTTTTTGTTTTTTGTTCTTTTATTTTCATTCATGGCAAGAAATTACTGAAATTAATGTTTTGTTGGACATGTTTCACACTGCACTTAAAAAGAAAACAACAAACATAGTATTTGAGGTAGAGGTTGTTAAAGATGATGTTGTTAGCAGTGGTGGTCAAAAGTAATACACTCTGTTTTTACCCAGAACATAAAAAAACAGTGTTCATTCTTAACCACATCATTAATATTGGTGGTTTAGACCTTGTTGTGTGAGAGTTACAGATGTATGTAGGAGATCGGCAAATTGCACAACTTCTCACGTCAAAAGAAAACTGTTCCTCGGGTAATCTTGACTTAATTTATGGTGTTGTTGTCTTTATTAACTTTGCAAGTCATGTGCTAAACATGCTTGTGACAAGAAAAACCTTGTTTTTAAAGAAATACAGTGCAATTTTAATACATACCTTTTTTGCCATCATCAGATGACATTTCTGCCACCCAAAAGAGCCAAAGATGTTGATTTTCAGAGTTTATTACTCTATAAAGAAGCCTATTCAAGATAAAGTCCATTGTGAACAAAGTGAGCATGATTCACCATACTTAGCTCGCTGGAAGAATGCTGGCAATACAATGCCTAAATTGCCTGTATGCTTTAAAGTGGTACTATGACGAAAATCGCATCTTTCTTATCTAAGCCATTTTGAAACATAAACAAGTAGTCTGTGTGAGAAGAAAAATGCTGATTACTTTTTTCAAATATCTCTTTTAGTTCCAAAAAAGAGATATCTTAACCAATTTATATCAGAATTTTTTCATTTTTTGCAGTAAGATTCTACTAAATGTTCTCCACAATATGAGCTTAACAGTTCTGTTACCATAGCATCATACTGGGTTCCACACCTTCCCCATATTATGAGCTTTCCTGGCCACCTTTGGCGTTCCATTTGGATATTTGCTAACAGCACTAGATATGCATGATCCAGCAAGCATATAAATATGTTAGCACGACTTTGTAGCGTTGTTTAACATTTCAAGCTGAAAGTCATATTGAGATCAAGTGGGTGGGTACTGGAAAAGAGTGAGTTGCCATGAGAACATAATTTTTTAGAGCCAAAGGAGTGTTTCCTGTAGAACTATTAGACTACCAAGTTTCAATGGTCTGCCTTGTAAATTGGCCAAGGTAGCTCTATTTATACACTCAATATAATATTAGGTTGAGTGTATGATGTCATCAGTCATGTCATTTGCATATTTTACCCATTTTTCTAACTTAAATATCTCCGGAACTAATGAAGATATTTGCAGACGGTAAATGGCGTTTTTGTTCTTTCATGGAAGTCTATGTGATACACTCAAAAAATCAAGGGGTAAAAATTTGATCATAGTACCACTTTAAACAGAGTTTAAACTGAACTTGTGTATTAAAAGAGGTTGCAAGTACATTTAGCAGTTGACTCAATATATATGACTTCAATGGATAGAATTTTAAGAATTTTAACTGCATTGAGTTTGTTTATACATTGCGCTACTTAAAGGAGGACTTGTTTACCTTAAAATATTCTCCCTTTTGCTGTGTAGGCCTTTCTTTTCATTCAGCAGAACAATCAGCATTGCCCTGCAACTCTCACGTGCCTGCCAGCATAACTAATACACACAAAAAAGTAAAGTTAAAACACAGGCAAACGGAGGTTCAGATTTATGGGATTCTCGCTAATATTATTAATTTTATTTCAATAAGGCCATCCAACACCACGATATATACCGGTATATATCTTGATATATATATATATATATATATATATATATATATATATATATATATATATATATATATATCAACACCAAGATAGATTTATATCTATGTGTGTGTATGTGTGTGTGTGTGGAGAGAGATATAGATAGATAGACGTCAAACCTGTAAACATTTAATTTCCTCATGCCACTCCAAGTGAATTATTGACATAATTATCACCAACAGAAGCCATATCTACAATATAACATGCAATCTAGCCCATAAATTCAAATCACCTCTTCAAATGAATGGTTTGTGAACGGGGGAAATGGATTGTCCTCCATCCCAGTACAAGAAGCTTGCAAGAGGTGTGTGCATCTTGCTGCCTCATCCGTTCTTGATATGATGTCAGTGATGCCTAAAAGGAGATCAATTTTTTTGTTTTAGTAGCTGTCCCAAACAAACACTTACATGCTCAAACTACATAGTGTTAAAATTTCGACACTTGGCAATTATAAACTATCATAAGAGATTTGCGGGCACATTCTACTCCAGCACATTGTTCTCAGTTCTCAATGACCATTCACTTTCCATTATGTAATACCTTTAATTAAAGAGCGAGAAGCAGAAACTACATATGGTATGACTCAATCAAACCTTACCTCCCAAACCAGGTGGTGAAAAATCGGTGGTTATCATCCCTGCTGTTAAAGTAAGGAAAGGTGGTTACTTCATTTTTGTGAGTAATGCACCATTCAAAACTCTAATAACACTAATGCCACACACATTTTGCAACACAATGTACACATTCATGTAAAGGTAGAGGAGCATGTGGTGTTGATGTTGGTTATTTTTAGAGTTAGAGCAGGGTGACAAAAACAAACGAAAAATTTATTCCACACTTACCACGGGTTCCTTCTCCGTAAAATGGAGTGATACTGAAACCTGTGTGAATAAGGTACGTAGGTGACGAGACCAGAAATTGTTCTGCATTACTTTTCTCCTCAAAATTCTCATTCTTGTCAATTACATTAAATTATCTTATTATCATTTAGGATGAATAAAAAGTTCTTAAATAACTGAGTATGAGAGCTGTAATGGGAAATATTTTCCAAACCACAACTGCATTGGCCAAAGTGCTTATTTTGAGGTATTATATAGATGCTGTCTCTTTCTGGAACATCCTCTGATTACTGTTCCATGTAAGTTATATGTGTCTAACACTTCCCAAAAGTATTTCAGACCTTTCCAATAATTTATTTGATGAACAGTTCAAAATGTTTGGAGATTACCAAACATCAAATTATAGCTTTGATCATCGCAGTGAATAGCAATGATTTTAAGCAATTGCTTAAAATTGATTTCTGTAATATGTAATGCATGTCCATCTACAATTACCAAACATGTTTAAAGATTCCTGATATTAAGATATTTTCATAACTTTTTCAAGGGTTTTGTAGGGGAAAAAACAATAATTTTGACAATCTTCTCTGTAACGTGTCCCAATATGTATAATATTAGTAATAATTATAACAATTGGATATATTTTTCAACCTCATCTTGCTGCACTGGTTGACAGTTCTTACTTTTTGCGTACTGAGACTGATACTGGATGTATTCGCAAAGTTTACCTGTCAAGAATGTGATAGGGGTGTTCCGGGTTGTCTTACAGAAAGCAGCTGAGCCTCCTGTAATAATGGAAGATGTTGTTGTTGTTGTTGTTGTTGTTGTTGTTATGGGTGATGCAGGTCTTGCTTCTGATGGCCCTTAAATTAAACAGCAAATTAATGGAAATTAAATTCCACTTAAATTTCTAAGATTTTTACCGGTATGTCCAACTGCAATACAGTGTGAAACGGTGCCCCACTTGATGTAGTGTTCAAAGGTTCTTAATAATATTACTTGGGGGTATCATGGAGTTAGAGAGTTATACTGTTAAAGCAGGTAACAGGTAGGACAAACTGAATATTCTTATTAGTCAGTGTGGTTAGCTCAAAGCATGTGTAATTGCATGTTTAGGAAGTGGTGTCCAATCTGTCCATAGTGTTTTAACCCTTTAAGCCCCAAGGGGTTCCCCATTGACGAGTAAAATCGTCTGGCGTTAGACAGAGTAAAATCTATAAGTGCCATTTGGCACTATCGGGGCTGAAAGGGTTAAACGGGGACATAGTTTTTTGATGCTGTTTGCTTAAACGGGGACATAGTTTTTTGATGCTGTTTGCTTAACCCTTTAAGCCCCGAGGGGTTCCCCATTGACGAGTAAAATCGTCTGGCGTTAGACAGAGTAAAATCTATAAGTGCCATTTGGCACTATCGGGGCTGAAAGGGTTAAACGGGGACATAGTTTTTTGATGCTGTTTGCTTAAACGGGGACATAGTTTTTTAATGCTGTTTGCTTAACCCTTTAAGCCCCGAGGGGTTCCCCATTGACGAGTAAAATCGTCTGGCGTTAGACAGAGTAAAATCTATAAGTGCCATTTGGCACTATCGGGGCTGAAAGGGTTAAAGGGTACAGGAAAAAAGTGGTGTGGACACAAAATGGAGCCTGGTTGGTTCACTACAAATTGGCAATGAAGACAAATATCAAAGCAAGATTGTTACGCTGTAACCCATTAAAAGGGCACCACACACTAGTAGTCTAATAATTTATAGTTCCACAGTTACTTCCTTACCTTGAAGATCTTGTACAACAATAACATCATCATCAAATGTACTGTGGTGTAGATCCCAAGTATCTTTATAAGAATGGAGTACAATAATAACTACTGTTATTATTATTAATATCTTGTTAATGTAAATTTCAGAGTACTGTAGGTCTTCATTCAAACATTTTGGGTAATATCAATCTTTGAATTGTAAGTTACTTACAGTCACTTAGAGTATGAAAGTGAGCCGTAGAAGGCGTTTTCCAGTGGTTAGGGTGTTGGGTTTGCATGCGGTTGCCCCGGGTTCAAATCCCATTCTAACCTCTGGTCAGGATTTGTTTCCGGTTGTCACCGATTCAACTCTGCCACGCGTTGTAAAAATGGTTGCCTCTCACCATGTTTCTGTTAAATTTGCTTCTTTCAGATTATTAAAACGTGGAATGTCTGTGAACTAGCTTGATAGCAAAGTGCACATCCAATATAAATAAAGCATTTACAATTTTTTTAATTTTTACAAAGAGGCGGTGACCAGGAACATTCTGTATGTTGCAATTAGGGTCCTTTGCCCCCAATTCTATCTAAACATTGTCTTGAAAGAAACTGTATTGATCAATTTTATTCCCATACAGGAAAGGAGGGAGGGAGTTAAAATAGCAAAAAATGTCATGTCTCACTTAGAAAGAAGTTGCAATTTGTTTTTGTTTTTGTATTATTTGTTCAGTGCTGTCTGAAAAAGCAGAGATTACATCACAGGGAGCTTACCATCATCATCACTTTGTTGCGCTAACCTCTCAAGGTATCTTCTTGTTTCACCTTACAAAGAAAGGTATTGACATTAAGATAAAAAAAAATCAGTGCATATACATATACACACACACACATATGTGCGTTCACCCCTGCACTCTTACGGGGACAGACATATGAATGCACACCAGCTCTGTGGGACAGTTCAGAATATGGGGACATGTTCGATTCCTCACAAAAATGTCCCCAGAAGTTGGCATTTAACTGTAACCATACCATACTTCTGGGGACTTCAGGGACTTTTGTGAGAGACAAGACTTTGTACCGTATGTTAAAGATCAATGAAGCCCTCAGAAATCCCACAAAGACAAGACCTAGAGCACAAAGAAATTATATATATATGTGTGTGTGTGTATTTCATGTTAAATTGTCATCCATTTAATTATTTTTGTTACTTTTGGAATTCCATTTTGTAATGACAACCAACTGGTTGTTGTCATGGCAATCATCATATGCATGTCAGGCCAAAGGAATTGGCAGTCTGTTTCAACATTACCCTGGTTTTGTCTTTATGTGACTTAAGCTTGGTAAACCCTAGCCACCTAAAAAAATAATTATTCTTCTTACTTCCACCTCTTGGTTGATGATTTGGGGTACTTGCAGCTGTACTTGGCCACCGTGATGGTAGGATTGATGAGGTGGCATTTGCTGTGGTCGTAGTAGAGTAGCTGGGTGTCACAGAGGCAGGATGGGAAGTGGTTAATGTCGATTGTGATGATGAGATGAATGGCAAATTAGACTCTGTGGCAAGTCCTGGTGATGGTGGAGAAACTGGACTAGAGGCAGAGGCACCTATAAGTGAAATCAAGATTTATTTTCTAATTGGATGTGGTGCCTTCTAAATACATCTTTGTTTCTTGTTGTTATGTACACTATAAAATGTTTCATGTTTACTTGGTTTGGTAATAATTAACGAACGTGTAGTTTTATCAAAAACAGTTTGGAGTCTTCTGGTCTCCAACCTCTATAGATAAATGTAACTGTTCTCAGGATTGGTAACCAGTTGATTTAAAAAGAGAATGATGATGTAGCAACCACATATCAAGGACTTATAAAAAGTGTGACACAAAAATAAAAACTGGAACATAAATTAGGTTAAGATTGTAAGTTACATTTCCTAAGAGATGTAGTGAGCTTCCTATCATGCTAGTCGATTAAACTTTTTAAACGGGCTGCAAAGCATCTCAACTTCATTAACTTCACGGGTTAGTTGAATAATACAGCCGTGCTTTTAAGTTTTCCGAGACATAAGACTACCCGGCCGCAATTTTCTTCTTTGAGTGCCTTTCTTATTGGAGAACGAGGTTTTTATCAATAGACGCTATTATAGTCTGCCCTGTAAATGTTGCTTTTGCAAAGCACCTTTATGCCCTTAGCGATTTTCTCTCCTGTGAATTTGGTTACCTTTATAACTACATATTACAGCCCTTCATTAGGTGAGTAAGGAGCATTTTAAACTTGTGGTATTGTTTTTTACTAATGTTTTGTCACAAATACCTGGCCTATGTCGCTTTAAATACAGGAATAACTTTTTCGACTTGGATCTGCCCAAGAGCTTTAAAATTTCTTTCGCCTCGGGAATACCGGTGCAGATTCTTGTCAGTTGGCTTCCTCGGCTCGCGGACTTGTATAAACGTATCCTTGAATGAGGGAAAGACAAAGGAATCTGTTGATTGTTATTGTTGCTAAACTTGACATTTCTGTTTTGTTTAACAGTATTTTCAATTCCTGAAAAACCGAGCGTTTTTCGCATAGTTAATAAGGTCTTACTCGAGGAAATTGGACTATCTTAGTTTAGAAACTGACTAACCTTGATAAATCTTCACCTCTAAGTGCAGGGAAGCTACTTTGGATGAGTTCTCGCATTCGCCGACCGCTCCAGTTTGCAAAAAAAGTCAGCTCTTTCACGCGTCCATCGCGGTTGAGTTTGTCCCATGCTCTTCCCCTTGGAATTGATTTTGTCTTTGTTTCTAGCCAGACGAATTCACGGGAAGTCGATCTCCTAGGTGCTGGAAGATCAAGCTCAGAGTCAGAGTTACTCAAGTTGCTGGCCATTTTCAGTTTGACGAAGATCAACTAGCTGGACAAGAGAGTGTGGTTTGCGTTGAAGGCTCTGGGAATTCGTGATGAGGTGTGGTTGGTCTGCTATATGTCAACTGAATTGCAACTTTTTGACGAGGTCGCCTTTCATTTGTAACCGGAATTACCAGCAGCGTATTTCCTGGCAGCCAATCGCTAGCAACATCAAGCTGTTTTTGTCAGTTTGGGATGCTTTCAGCCATTGTCAGTAAGTTCAGATGAATTTGCGTAAAGGAAGCCTTTCTTTAGCGGTTGTCGATCTTTTTTTCTTTCCTTTTTTTTTTTTCTCTTTTTATCATGACACTCTAACTTTAATTTCCGGCGACATGTCACCACTGGTGTCTTGAAGAACGAAGGTTAACAGATACACTTTAGTCACAGTCAAATGTGTAAGCATTCTGGAATTTTTAAAGTTTTGGCGTTACTAGAATCCAATAAATTTTCAAATAATAAAGGACAGGGTACCACAACTAGAACAGAAAAGTACAGCCAGACTTCACTTTTTTATATTCCCGTTTCTTCTAAATTTGCGTGTAATTGAACTATATCCTCGTTGTATAGTCAGGAGCCCACGAATACACAGGCCCCAGGGGCCCGTTTCTCGAAAGTCCCGAAACTTTACGGGCCGTTTTCGGGTGTCACAATTTCCTTTGTATCTCAAGAACGGTAAGGATTTAAGTTGTCAAACTTCACAGCCATTTTGCTTTTTGTTACCTTGAAATCAAGTTAAAACATCGGCTTTCCAGAACAAGAGGTTGACAGTTTCATAAAAGGCTTTTCGTGCCCGAAAAGTTTTCGGGACTTTTGAGAAACGGGCCCCTGATATAGTATAGATAAAAGGTATAAGTAAGAGGGAGCTCACAATCATAAGCCCATATGGTTTCCTCGTGAGCTTCCTCGCCAGAATTTTAATATTACTGTAATTATGACGAATTTTGTAAAACATCTGGCGAACAAAATAAACTAAACTGAAAACTGAAACTGAAAACTATATTGGTGGAATATTAGGGTTGCCATTGTAAGTTTTCATTTACTCCGCAATGTTGTATGATCGAACAACAGAAATAAGAGAAAAATTGGCAATGAAGCAGGGAGTGAACGAGCTAAACTGCATATTTTATTGTTGATTGTTTTTCTACGAAAAATAAGTTTTGTAATAAAGTGAGTAGTGCAAGTTGATGTTATCCAACATATCACAGTAATTACGAAAAGAAATGGCATGGTATTGATAACAGGATACTCGGATATACCTAAGCTATATGTTTTTTTATTTGAGTTTTCTGTGCGAACTGTATTATTAAGCATAGTCAAAAAAGTCAAATGCTCTAATAAAACGTGTTTGAAAACTGTTAAACGACAAAGTCAGTATATTGTGATGCTAAGACCGGCAAGAAATTTGTGATGACCTCGTTTAATCCCCTCCACTGCCTCCACATCCTTTCATCCAAATACACTTGGAGGTCTTCCTTGGAAATTCCACGCCGTTGTTTGATGGGGCCCTTTAAAACTGCCCATGCCGATTCAGCTTCCTGCGTGTGGACCCCAGTGGCTGGGTCCACGAAATTATCTGAATGCACCACGATCCTGTGCCGTGAAACGAGATTGGGCAAATGCTGTTCTAGGTTAGTATAGGCCCCCCAGTCATCCGTATGTACTTCGCTTCCAGGCAGAAGACACTTTGCCAGTATGGGAAGGAGAGTGGCACGGTCTCTCCTTTTTACAACTTCATAGTAACCTCGGGATGGTTGGGTATCGCAACAAAGTACTCCAAACACCCAGATGTTTGTTCCTCGTCTTCCTCTGTTGTTCTAATTGACCAAGACAATGCAACAAGATATCGCATTGTTAGTGAACTTAGTGGTGTCAAGAACAAAACGAATTACTGTATGAATATGTTCGAATATGTATGAATGTGTTCGTCGATCCGTTTTTCAATCTGCCAAAAAAATCCAGATTCATAGCGGAATACCAGAAAGCTATCTTCTGCTTTTGGCGATCTTCGATAACGCGCGGGCGCCGGAAATTCCCTAATATGAACTGTCTTAAAAGTCATATCATTGACGTAAAACAGACTTACGCAGGGTACAATAAAACCTACGCCTAATCCCAAGGGACGAATGATTGAATCCAATTCGATATCAGAAGGCGCAACCTCACCATGCGTAAAACCGAAATTGGCAAAATAAATATCAAGCTATTGGCTCAAAGTTTAAGGAAATGCAAACTGCGTTTTGTATTAAAGTGCCACTACGATGAAAATTTTGCATGTCCTTTTTTCTTTAGAAAATAGACGTACTAAATAGGTATCATGCCAATTTTTATCGCAAAATTCCCACGGACAGTATGATTATTGTAACGTAGTTTTTCGGTTTTCGCTGTCCGCCATTACTCGGACGGCAAATGACCGTGGGCAAGAAAAAGGATTGGGTCTTGCTGGATCGCCTGGGGTCTGACGTCATATGCGCAACGCTCAAAATAAACGCGGCTAATTTCCCATGCCATCTATGAGATGTGAGAGATCGCCGAGTTGCTTTTTGCAGATATTATATACAATACTCCTTGATCTACTTGTTCGCTTTGTCAAACGCCCACGAAGCGATGTGCGTATGACGTCACGAGCCAAGTCTTACGTGAAGACCGCTTACAAAATAATCGCAGGCTTCTCTAATGCCGTCCGAGTAATGGCGGACAGATTTTTAGCGGTTTTTGGCTGGATATTTCCCGACTTATCATCATCAACATCATATCATCATATATCTTATTTACCCTCGGATTTTTAGAGTAGCTTGGTGTAGCTAATATCTCCGAGCATTTACCCTCCTAACCATGATACATCACAGAAGACAGACCACAACACCGGGAACTACATGCCCTACTCTTTACGACAAGTGTGCGGGTTCTTTTACGTCCTACAGGATTATGAACATTGAAGGGTTGTGAGACGGGACCTCCGGCTTATCGTCCTTATCCGAGAAGACTAGAGAGTCTAACCATTTGCAGATGTAATTACAAAGGCAGCATTTTCTCCTCAGTTATTTAAAGACCCTGAGTGTTGGTCCGGCCGCAGTTGAACTCACGACCTCCCGCGTGACAGCCCGTGCTCAACCAACTGAGCCACCGCTTACAAAATAATCGCAGGCTTCTCTAATGCCGTCCGAGTAATGGCGGACAGATTTTTAGCGGTTTTTGGCTGGCTATTTCCCGACTTATCTCGCTTCTATCGTTCCAAATTTAAATGCATTGTATTATTCTGAACATATTGAGAGAATTGACGCTGAAAAAATTCAAAAAGAAAACCAAAAATTTTCGTCGTGGTGGCACCATATTTTCTCTTATCGGGTACTTTTGAGAAGAAGGGGTGGGGCTTATAGAAATTCCACGTTGTTTGGTACTTTACCGCTGATACAGTTGGATTTTATGAGCTCAGTCTGGTAAGGATCCTCCCTTCGTAAAGTCCATAACTTACTTCAACCATTTCATTTAGAAGATGAGTTTGATTTACCATTTAAAAAATCTAAAACATAGGTACTGTTGACTTTTGGTATAACCAGAACTGGTTGTTCTGTTAAAGGGGAGAGCATAAACGTTGTTTGGTACCGCGTGAAGTGGTTGCGAAGTGTGCGTTAAGGGATAGAAACCATTTTCTGATCTCATAAGCCTATATTGCTTTATGTAGTAAAGGCGGTGGGCATAATGCCTGAGAAATGGACTGCTTAATGAAGTGACGAGAATTATCTTTTTCGCAAGATGCAAACAAAATCAATTGCGTAAAGTGAAATAGTGTAATGATATCAAGATCACTTGATTAAAGAAAATTTGTCGGACAGAGTTTGAAGACATTTTCTGTGTCGTAAAACCTAAATGATGGAGCGACTTCCCTATGACCGTGAAAAATAAACGTAGAAGCAACATAAACAACAATGCAAAACATTTAATTGGATTATCGAACACAAACAAACGATCGCGAATTTTCATTGGCTTAGCTGACGGGGATGCAAGAAACGTCATCTCTCCAGTATATTTCTGGAAAGTCTAGCTTTGACGCCATTTGAAATGCAGTTGTAATCGGGCAATCGCACTGCTTACTACCCATATGAGGAGTTTCCTCAGCGGGAATAAGGAGGAGCTTCGTTTCAATCTTACCAAACATTGGTCCGTGAAAACAAATTGCAAACACTTTCAAAGTCACACAAAAGTCGGTCCATCCTGTTCAAAAACAGCTAACGGTACTAAGAGGAGAGGAAAATTTATCGTGGAACAAGATACGTAATTTCAAGGTTTGATTAAAACTTGATTATTACATAAAACTTTGACTTTCTTGCCGGGTTTGACCTTCACCACGGTATAGGCACATTTGGGAGGGAGTCGATTGATATTAGGGTGATTAGCAACAGAACGGGATCCTCAGTTGACGAAGCAAGAGTGTTCGGAATAGTCTGGATTTTTCTCTTGTCTGACCTAATATGGATATTCTTCCGCGCGTGCCGTCGCCATCTCCAACTGGTGCATTTATGTTAGCACGAGGAATGGGCAGGCACCGTAAGGTTCAAATAGCCAATTTTTGGCTATAAGAACCCTACGGCGCATGTTCTCCTACATAGAGTTTCCCAGAGCTTTGGGTCGATCCGAGGCTCAGGTGACAAGAATGCCTGCTCTGTTGCTGCGGAGCGAGCGTAGATAGCGTGCAGCAACATAATCAGGATTTAAGAGGAATATATTACAAGAATTGTCGAATTCATCACTTTCAGCCAGAATTCATTGCATTTAACCGGAGTGCACAGCGCCACTTTTTACCAGAGTGCATTGCGCCACGAACAACACGAGGATGTCACACCGGCGAGCATACGTAAGATACGTCCCCCTCATGTAAAACGATGTGACAGAGATCGTGATTGACGTACACAACTCTTGCTTTTATTATTAATGCAGTATGTGAAAGTATGCAAATCTGGACGTTTAGTTATGACCACTTAATTTTAAATTTAGCATGTCATTCCTTAGCTGTTTCGCCTCCTTTGTCGAATTCTGAAATAAAAAGAAATCGTTATTACTAAAGCTTGTATAATTAAAACAAACGAGAAACGGAGAACATCCAAACATAGCTAAGTCTTAGCATTTTCACACATCTTAGAAGTTTGTGCGTCCTAGAGGACGCTTTTGGCGCACCACAAACTGAGAGCCTCGAAAGCTACTACCTCAAGACCAACCAGAGTTTGTAACATTAATTAGCCCCCCAACCCACAACCCTAACCATAAACCCCCTAACCCAGCACTCCCCCCGCCCCCTTGAAATTCAAATACGTTTTTATATGAGGTCAATGAACTAAACCAATGCAGTGCTCAGACAGAAAATCCTTTGAGGTGGAAAGGGTGCTCTTAAATCTTGGTTGGTTTTGTTACACCCCATGATTTAATTGACACTACTTTAACAAATAACGGTTGATTGAAGTCTTGGAACGCGTAAACTATGTCACCATCAACAGAATGTTACTATCTTTTAGATACCCTAGTCATCTTATTCTAAAAAGCGCATTATGAAGTAAAAATTAAAATCTGGTTAACTTAATGCAAGGCTTGCCTTGCTACGACTACCACATCTTTCAAAGCCTTGGACATAGCGCAATCGAAGCAGGCCTTTCTGGAAATATAACTTCCACCTTCTATCCAGTCTTCTAAATAACGGCGACGCTAGCTCGTTTGTATTTTCAGGCGACAATGGTGGCTATGTTATAAAGGAGGCTTCAGAGAGAGAGTGTGTTAGCACCACCTTTAATTGTCCCTGCATAAAAAAATTCTATTCAAATACATCTAAAACCCACTGGTAACAACCTTGCATTTAGAAATTTAGCCTAAAAAGGTTCTTACATAAATGGTAATTAAGAGAAATTTCGTAAATAGGTTCTTATTTTCTGAAGGAAAAAATCACGTTGTAGATAGTAGAATTTAGTGGTATTCGGCCTTCGTCCCCGATGCAGCAGCCAGTTTTTCCCTATACGGGCCCTTACAGAAAATTTGAATGAAAGTTAAATACAAGATAAAAAAAATCAAATAAAATGACTACAATAAATCGAACAATCACATGAATCTTCAAGCCATTAACATGTACACATTTACTGTTAAAATTCCTTTCCCCATTACAACTTAAAGTGAACAGATTAAAATGTCGTCCCTATGGCAAGACGTATTAAAGGTGCGGAATGCGGACCAAAGATACTATTTTCTGTTAATAACACATCATCATCTCTAGCCTAAAGTAATGCTCATCTTGCGAAGAGGATGTAGAGAACTCTAAATGTAAATTTATCTTAATTGCTAACTTAGAGTGCGTACGTTATAGGTATCGCGCTTTTTAGATAATCAACTGGTTGCTTCCTGCCAGTTGGGGTTCTTAATCAGTTTGGGGTGGCTGTGAATTAGCTAGATAGCTAAGTGCACTTCCACTAAAAACGAAGCATCGTTATCATCATTATCATTAATTTTTAGATTTTGAAAAATAAGAACCTGTTGCAATTTTTAGGGTGAACAGGTTCTTGTTTAGAAGGGGCCTAGCTAACCAATTTTAGGTTTACAGATTCGTAGTTAGGTTCTTACTGGTGGCCATGGGTTGTTCTCTGTATTGCTGGTTTCTGTATCGTGTCAACATGTCTCTACTTGATTATTAGGCCAATTCCTTTCTTTTCTGCGTAGATCAAACTACTATTGTAGTATTTATTTCGAGGCACTTTGTCGTCCTTATCATAAGGAGACTTAATGAACCAGTAACTACGCGATTACCTCTCTATTAATCTTACGGGTCGCTGTAAACTTTTTACATCGTCAGTGGTAAGACTTCCAAAAGTATGGATTGGTAAGAAAACTCTACAGGATTGTAAAATTAGAAACTGCGCCTGTTTATTTCTAGCCATAAAAGATCACAGTAAGTTACTAAATGTATGCTGGGTAAGGGGCTGCTTTCTATATTGGGCAGCCACATTCACGGTATTATGCTAGCGCCAATGTATCTTTGCTCTCACAAATCCTCAAATTGCTAAAAGTATAACATAGTGATCGCCAATGTCAATTCACTGATTGGTTACCGTACCAAAATTATAACCTTCGTCGACTGCCACAAAATTCGTTCCGTCTCTTTTTACCAAGTTGAAACGGCCACGCAATCTGTTATTCGCCTGTGATGCAATGTCTTCTCTCCGG